>NC_056690.1:18154756-18459348 GCF_018350215.1 Panthera leo
TGGTTCATGCGTAATTTATTCAAAAGCTCACTTTCTCAAAGTCATCTGCACAGCTGGCCTCTTTCCTCCAAGCTAGTAGAATTGTGGGAACTTGTTGTTTAGTCGGAAATCTGTATACGCTCCTTTGCCAGATAATGAGGAAGCAACTCATGATTGAAATCCATGTTCAGTGTTCATACGGGATGGCTGCCTCCATGCTTCTTTTCTTTCTTTCTTTTGTTTACAGTCTTGTTTTTTTTTTTTAGTGTATTTATTTTGGGAGAGACAGAGAGTTTGAGCAGGGGAGGGGCAGAGAGAGAGCGTGGGGGAGAGAGAGAATCCCAACCAGGGTCCACACTGTCAGTGCAGAGCCTGATGTGGGGTTCAATCCCATGAACCGTGAGATCGTGACCTGAGCCAAAATCAAGATTCGGACGCCTAACCGACCTGAGCCACCCGGATGCCCCCATAGTCTTTGTTTTTAAAGTCCAGCTTGTCTGGGGTGCCTGGGTGGCTCAGTCGGTTGAGCATCCAACTTTGGCTCTGATTATGATCTCTTAATTCACAAGTTTGAGCACCATGTGGGGCTCTGGGCAGACAGCTCAGAGCCTGGAGCCTCCTTCAGATTCTGTGTCTCCCTTTCTCTCTGCCCCTCTCCCGCTCATATTCATTCTCTCTCTCTCTCTCTCTCTCTCTCTCTCTCTCTCTCTCTCTCTCAAAAATAAATAAACAAAAAAATTAAAATCTAGCTTATCTGATGTAAGTATGGCTACTCTGGCTTTCTTTAGACCTCCATTTGCATGATAAATATTTCTCTGTCCCCTCACTTTCAATCTGCAGGTGTCTTTAGGTCTAAAATGAGTCTCTTGTAGGCAGCATATAGATGGGCCTTGTTTTTTGTTTTGTTTTTTCTGTGTTTTTTTTTTTTTTTAAATCCATTCTCACACCCTTTGTCTTTTGATTGGAGCATTTAGTCCACTTACATTGAAAGTAATGATTGATCTGTCTTTCTTGCCATTCTGCTACTTGTTTTGTCATTGTTTCTGGAGATTTTCTCCGATCCTTTCTTGTCTTTGTCCCTTTGGGTCTCTCCTCTGCTGTTGTAGGATAGAATGTTCTCTATATATCTGTTGAGTCCACCTGGTCCAGCGTGTCGTTCAAAGCCATTGTTTCCTTGTTGATTTCCTACTTAAATGACCAGTCCATTGATGCAAATGGGGTCTTAAAACTCCCTACTATTATTGCATTATTTTTTTATTCCTTTACGTTTGTTATTTTATATATTTGAGTGCTCTCATGTTGGGTGCATTCTTAAAATTGTTCTATCTTCTTTTTGGATTGTCTTCTCGGTGATTATATAATGCCCTTTTTTTGGTCTCTTTTGACACACTACGTTTCAGATAAGGACTTTGCTGCTGTTCAAATATATTTTGGTGACTATGTATTTTTAGGACTCTGTAACCCCGTCAGAGTCAAATACATAGGTAAGTTAAAAAAAAAAACAACTTTATTTTAAAATAATAGCAGACTCCCCAAGTTGCAAAAATAGCCACACAGAGGTCCCATGTACACTTGACCCAGTGTCCCCCGATGATGTCGTACATAACTACCGTACGATATTTAAACCAGGACAGGTGACGTTGGCGCGAGGTGTGTGGGGAGTGCTACGCCGTTTTAACACGTCTGTAGATTTGTGGGACACCTACTGCAGTGGGGAGTAGTTACTTTGACCCTGGCTGTCTTAAGGCCTAATTCGCTAAGCCCCTTACACCTCTGGTAGACTCCTTTTCCTGTCCGGTTAGGAGGCGGTGTCACTAGGAGGCGGGAGAAGCGGCACCCAAGTAATATGTTGAATTCAGAGAGTAATTGGGTTCAGTGAGCTCCTTCCTCTTACTCCTGATGGCTTTCCTTTACGATTTTGCAACTCATTTTGGTATGCCTTATTTTTAAAGCAGAGATTCATCTAAACCGTGGTGTGTGTATGTGTGTGTTACTACTTTAAAAACTCTTTTGAACACTTGCCTCCCATCACCCCCACTATCTTATCTTTTGATTAACGAAGAGCAAGCATTTTATATTGAAATCTTGAAGAAAAGCAAATTCACACACAGTTTGACAGCAGGAACTTCTATTTTAAGTAACTTCCTAATTAATCATTTTGGGGGGGGGGGAATCTGAGTAAAAGCCATTTAAAAGAATAGGCATTCAGTCTAGGGTTGATGTCTTTTTTTTTTTTTTTTAACATATATTTATTATTTTTTTGAGAGAGAGGCATTTAGTCTAGGGTTGTCTTTATTTTATTTTATTTATTTTAATGTTTTTATTTATTTTTGAGACAGAGACAGAGCATGAGCAGGGGAGGGACAGAGAGAGAGGGAGACACAGAATCCAAAGCAGGCTCCAGGCTCCGAGCTGTCAGCACAGAGCCCGACGTGGGGCTTGAACTCGCGGACTCTGAGATCATGACCTGAGGTGAAATCAGATGCTTAACTGACTGAGCCACCCAGGAGCCCCTGGGTTGTCTTTTTTTTAAATACAAATTTATTACTTTTTTTTTTTTTTGAGAGGGGGGGGGGGAGAGAGAGAGAATACAAGCAGGGGAGGGGCAGAGAGAGAAGGAGACATAGAATCTGAAGCAGGCTCCAGGTTCTGAGCTGTCAGCCCAGAGCCTGGCACGGGGCTCGAACTCAGGAATGTGAGATCATGACCTGAGCCAAAGTGGGTTTGCTTAACCCACTGAGCCACCCAGGTGCCCCCAGTGTTGTTGTCTTCACTGTTCCTATAACTGTGCTTTTATTTCTAAAGTGATTGTAAGTTCCTGGGGACCAAGTACCTCCCATGATGCCTTGCACACATTAGATGCTCAGAAAGTGGTTGATCAGGTGTCGTGTTCACATAGTTACGATTTTGATTGCGCTCCTGGTTCCTATTTATTAGAATCCCTCAACTTTCAGTGTGCCTGGCTGGTTTGGTCAGTAAAGCCTGTGACTCTTGATCTCGGGGTTGTAAGTTCGAGCCCCACATTGGATGTAGAGATTACTTAAAACTAAAAACCTTAAAAAATAAACCACTCAACTTTCTAATCTGATCATTGACTTCTTAAGTTGACAATACAGATTCTATGTGCAACATCTCCAGTAGTTTTAGCTGGTTCAAGAAAGTTACTTCATTTTGTCTCTGCTTGAGTCAAGCATCATCTAACCCAGAGGATCCCACGGTGGTCCGAGAAGCTAGGTCTAATTGTGATGTTTTTCATCACCGTCAGAGAAGGTGAAACTCCATTTTCCGTCTCATACAGTTTCCTAGATACTTAAGATTGTGTCAGACGAGTTTGCTCTCTTTCTTTGGTTCAGAATTTGTTTTACGACTGAGGGAACAAGAAGGTGCTGTCACTATGACACAGAAAATGAAGGGTTCTTTTTTTCGTCTTTCCAGGGGTAGATCTCTTGTTACAGAAGCCTGCCTCTGTTCATAATTCCACTTTGACTCTTTAAAAGATATTTATTGATGAGAATAATTCTAGTTATTAGCATTAATACTTTAATCAGGGGTACTTGGCCAGAAGACTCATAAATAATACCATAAATTCTGTGGAGCACAATTGGGAAATTAGCTGTTGCCTGAATTTTTATTTTAATGTTGTCATTCTGATGGCTTCAAATCCAGACCGTTTCACACCATGTGGTGTTTCAAAGCACCATTCTTTTTTTTTTTTTTTTTTTTTTTTTTGAGACAGAGAGAGGCAGAGCATGAACGGGGAGGAGCAGAGAGAGAGGGAGACACAGAATTGGAAGTAGGCTCCAGGCTCCGGGCCATCAGCCCAGACCCCGACGCGGGGCTTGAACTCACGGACCGTGAGATCGTGACCTGAGCCGAAGTCGGACACTCAACCGACTGAGCCACCCAGGCGCCCCTCAAAGCACCATTCTTAATGTGTAAGGATCAATCGTGTTATTCTTAAAAGATAGAAAACCATATATAAAACATCATCCCAGTGGGGGCGCCTGGGTGGCTCAGTGGGTCAAGTGAGACTCTTGATTTCAGCTCAGGTCATGACCTCAGAGTTCACGAGATCGAGCCCTGTGTCAGGCTCTGCGCTGACAGCATGGAGCCTGCTTGGGATTCTCTCTCTCTCTCCCTCTCTCTCTCTCTCTCTCTCTCTGCCCCTCCCCCACTTATGTGCGTGTATGCGCTCTCTCTCTCTCTCAAAATAAATAAACATGAAAATAACTTAAAACATTATCCCAATATTTTTACATACATATATGCCTGGGGTGAGGAAGACTAGAAAGGAATATTCCCAAATGAAAACAGTGGTAATTTCTGAATGGTGAATTTATTTATTTATTTATTTATTTATTTATTTATTTATTTATCTATTTATTTTGAGAGAGAGAAAGAGGGAGTGCATGCTAGTGGGGTAGGGGCAGAGGGAAGAGGGAGGGAGAGAACCCCAAGCAGATTGCACGCCCATCATGCAGCCTCACATGGGGCTCCATCTCAGGACCATGAGATCGTGACCTGAGCCAAAAATCAAGATTGGGATGCTTAACCGACTTGGCTGCCCAGGCGCCCCGAAGTGGTGATGATTTGTATCCTCTCTATTGTGTCTTTCCAGAGCGTCTGAAACGACAATGTCCTTCTTTTACAATCAGACAGAGAAAAGATACCATTTTAAAAAGCCAATATCCGTGGGGGGCTTTTACGCTAGATCTGAGCCAAGAGGCTGAGAAGCGATTTCCGTGAGGGGCTTTAGCAGATGTTTATTTAACATACTTTTCCTTCTCCTTTCCCCGCTCGATCTCATCATAAACCAGGGTTAACAGCAAAATCCAGAAAAGTCAGTTTTGTTTTTGTTTTTAGTATAGTTCACACACAGTGTTGCGTTAGTTTCACGTGTAGGACGTAGTGGTTGGACAAGTAGATGCGTTACGCTTTGCTCACCACAGATGCCACAACCATCTGTCCCATATATCACTATTGCGATATCATTGACTGTATTCCTTATGCTGTGCCTTTTCTTCCCGTGATTGATTTACGCCATACGTGGAAGCCTGTATCTCCCCAGGAAAGTAAATTTTTAAAAACGGTACACATTGATCTTTATTCCATTTCTGGGGTGTGTGCGCAAGAATTCTACCCTTTGCGGAATGAACATTTCCAGGAAGTTGATCCAGCCCATGGCTAAAGACCTTGTACATTTTGGTTTTTTTATTAAAAATTGGGGGCAGGGGCACCTGGATGGCTCAGTTGGTTAAGTGTCCGACTTTGGCTGAGGTCATGATCTCGTGGTTCATGGGTTCAAGCCTCGCGTCGGGCTCTGTGCTGACAGCTCAGAGCCCGCAGCCTGCTTCAGATTCTGTGTGTGTGTGTGTGTGTGTGTGTGTGTGTGTGTGTCCTCCTCCTCTGCATGCTCTGTGTCTCTCTAAATATTAAAAACAATAAGTTTTGGGGACAGAAAAGGTATGTTTCTTCAGAAAGAGGAATCTGAGAGACTGGCGGTATCTCTTGGGTTTTGGGGTCTACCTACCCTTTTAGAAATTTGAGATGAAACCTTTTGGGCCTCCCTCTCCAGAAGAAAATAAAGGGGTGGGGGGCGGTCTGTCCTGCCTGGCAAGTCCTGGCAATGTCACAAAAAGAAAATGAACTGACTGGCTTTGGACATGGAGGAAAAAGGGTTGGAAAATCCCTAATGAATTCCAGACGTAGCAAAAGAAAGACCGTTGAACTTGAAATTTGCATAAACTGTGCTAAACTTCTCAGGGGATGTCGACACTGCAGGTCTGTGGACCCAGCTTTGAGGAATGGGGTTCTAACCATGGTCCTGGGCTACCCGGACCTATTCGTTGGAATGGCCTGGGGTACCTGTTACACATCCAGATTCTTGGGCCCTACTCTGCCTTTTCCCAGACTTTTCCAGGCGATCCTCTGCCATATTCAAGTTTGAGAACCACAGGCTCCAGTGATTTCTCAACCTGCCGGAAGTGTTAGCTGTTTTCACCAGTGTTATTTAAGCACAGATGTCAGAATGGGGAATAGTTAAAAAGCCATGTAGAAAGTTGTGTACTGTGGGGGCATCTGTTAATTTCTCCGTTGTCCCCAGAGGGATATGAACTGAGGAGGGTGCAGAATCCCGGGAAAATTCCAAGCCACACTTTCATATTTGTTGATCCAAATAGGTTTTAGTGTAATCCATGGTCAATATCCAATTTCTGCTGAGTGTTTATAAGGCTCCCAGACCATGATATAGCTTCTGTTCCAGGGAAAGCTAGCTGAGAATGCCAGGAAGATTCTCCTTAAGGCAAGAAAATGCCTCTTGTACAACTTCATCTATAAACTCAAGGAAACAGGATTTCTGGAAACTTTAATGGACTTCAGGAAAGGCAAAAAGTAACTCAGAAAAATATCCTCCACTTAAAACTGCTATATTGAACCCCTGTGTTTATTGCAGCATTATTAAAAATAGCCAAAATGTGGAAGCAGCCTAAGTGTTGATCGATGCATAAATGGATAAAGAGTGTGTGTGAGTGTGTGTGTGTGTGTGTGTGTGTGTGTGTGTGTAATTATTCAACTGTATGAAGGTTTTACCATTTATGGCAACACTGATGGCATTATGCTAAGTGAAACAAGTCAGAGAATGACAAATACTGTATGATGTTATTCATATGTAGACTCCTACAACAACCGCAAAAACAAAAACAAAAACGCATGTAGATACAGATAACAGATTGTTGCTTGCCAGAGGTGGAGGGTAGGTAAAATGAGTGAATGGGGTCAGCAGGGACAAACTTCCAGTGGTAAAATAAATAAATCCTGCAGATATCATATACAAGCATGCTGACTATGGTTAATAATCTTGTACTGTATATTTGAAAGTTGCTAAGAGAGGGGCGCCTGGGTGGCTCAGTTGGTTAAACGTCCGACTTCAGCTCAGGTCACGATCTCGCGGTCCGTGAGTTCGAGCCCCGTGTCGGGCTCTGGGCTGACGGCTGAGAGCCTGGAGCCTGCTTCGGATTCTGTGTCTCCCTCTCTCTCTGCCCCTCCCCCATTCATGCTCTGTCTCTCTCTGTCTCAAAAATAAATAAACGTTAAAAAAAAATTAAAAAAAAAAAGAAATTTGCTAAGAGAGTAAATCTTTAAAAGTTGTCAGCACATACACAAAAAAAACACTTTGTAACTGTGGTGATGGACTAGACTTTTTGTGATCCTTTCATAGGGTATACAAATGTTGAACTACGTCTGAGTTTACTATAATGTTACATGTCCATTACATCTCAATTAAGAAATGTGTGCAAAGGAAAAAGCCTACTACGAATTTTCCAAGATCTTTTTTTCTAACATGTATTTAATCTATGGTTGGGAGTTAGTGAGTTACATTTAGGTCTTGCCTTTGATATTTTTTTATTTCCTGCTTAGGCTGAAAAACATGGTCCTATACTGTAACTGCAAATGTTTCCTTCACCTGCAACTCCCATGGGACAATTAAGAACCCATGAACTGCTCTATTTTTTTTTTTTTTTTTTTTTTACAAGGGGACCATCTAATCCCTAAGGTAATTTAGGAGCATTATTCTGTTTGCTGATATTCATAATTATACTCATTCAGTAGTGATTAAGAGGCTGTAGTTGGATAATAAAACACCAACAGTCCTCTTGTCATGAGATGAAAAGATAGTCCCTCATTTCAACTGCTGAGCTGTCACTGTTGAGCAAATCAGATACATAAAAACTGGCGGTCTTACAATGCTTTTATCACTCAGGTTCGATCCTTGTCAGTTCCACAGCTAAGACCCTTTGAATCAAAATATCGGACCACGCTTTCTCAATGTGCGTTTGATTTAAATTTTAGCTGCCACCGAGGACTCTCATTCAGAAGTGGGGACAGCACCTTCAGAAGGGTTTCTTTGAGAGCTACAGGTCAGTTTCTGTTGGTGGAGCCGACACTCTGTTGAGTTCTATGCTTGAAATTGCTACCTGCTGTTTGCAGTTAATTTCTGGTTTGCGTTTGGGCAAGCCAGAAAACAATGGGTTGAGGAAAAGGTAACGTCTCCCCTTCCGGGTTCTAAATGACCTTAATTTGCCAAGATTGTTAGGCGCTGGGAATACAGAAAAGCTTAATTAAGAAGTATCACACCTCCAAATTTGAGGGAGGTATCAGAAAACCATTGGACCCTTTTTTGGAAAGGATTATTTTTGAAATTCCACTTGGCTTGTCTTTTTCAGACTTTTCCACTTTTTTAAACTACCATTGATTTGGAAGTCTGGTTCCTAAGGAAAAGAGGGACGTGGGCTAACCAAGATGCAGAGCAGGGATCCCCAAGCTTCTTCTGTAAAGTCCAGACGGTAAATATTTTAGGTTTCCCGGACCACACAGCCTCCGTAGCAACTATTCATTCCTGTTGTGGTGGAAAAGCAGCCGCAAACCCCCATAAACCATAAGCGTGGCCGTATTCCAATCAGTGACACTGAGATTTGCATTTCATACAATTTTCTCATGTCATGAAATATTATTCTCTTGATTCCCCATCCCCCCCCCCATCATTTAAAAATGTACAAACCGCTCCGTAGCGTGTGACAAAAACAGGCAGCTGTCCGAATTTGGCCCACAGGACATAGTTTGCTATTGTCTGACATGGAACATCAAAACTGTGTTGTTTTTAGAATTTCATCGACCACTGGCCAAGCCTCTACAAGCAGCTTCATTATGAATTTTACTTTCTCCCTAAGTCCCCACTGACAATATCCATCACGTTCTTGCTGTTGGACTGTGACCAGAGGCAGCTTCTATATAGCACATCATGACGACCAGAAGCAAGTGTGTGTTCAAACATCAGGATTGTTTGATAGGCAAAAGAATGATACAGTGACACGAGTCGTTTTAGGTGATCTATGAAAACCCGTGACTATTTGTGCCTGCTGGTTTGTTCTGGAAACCCACCATAAGAACAGGAACGGGTGGGGGACCCCCCCACCTTCTGGAAACATCCCTAGGTGGCGTATACCCTGCAGTATGCAGCGTAGAAACCATACGAGCAGTGTTTAGGTCTGTACATATCCCTCTCCGATCAGCTACATCTGTTAATCTGACGAGAATTTCCAGAGAGCTAGAATTTCCCCCCATCGTTTTAGGGAAGGATCCTCTGGCGTTAAACTGTTTTGCCCCATCGAGAACATCTGAAACAATGCTGTAAGATCTTTCTCTCCCAACCTTCTCTACTAACAGGCTTCTAGGTCTCTCGGCCTGAGTTTGTAGTTACAGTTGTAAATGTAGACGTTCCAGGAATATACACATAGCCCTTCGGGGCTTGGCAGGTGATCTCTCAACGATGGAGGGAAATGTTTCAAACTGAGGTTATTAAAGATGGCTTTTTTTGGTGTCCGCCTGGGAGATGGCCCTTCACTACGGGAGCTGCCCTGCTCACTAACCGAACTGCAGGCCGGATTTCTGGCCTGAACCCAGACGTTTGAGGGCCTCATAGGGAACCTGACAGGCAATTGTATTATGAAAGCTGACGTGCTGAATGGCCCGCTTTTAACGATATTCTTTACCTGTCTCCTTGTGTTAAAGTGGGAATGCGCGAAGGAGCAGAGTTAGAGGGTCGGTGAAGGCGGGTGGGGGATGGCAGGTGGAATAAAATATCGGGTGGTTTCATGTGTGGAGCTGATGTAGACTGTGTCACAAGAAAGGGTCGCACAGAACAAATCTCTTTTGTTCCCTGTCATCTTTAAATGAGTGTCAAAGTAGGCAGGGGGGCTTTGACCGTTAACCGCACAATTTAGCCGGGCCCGTTGTGTCCTGCGGGCCCCACCTCCTTGGAGTTTCTCAGATTAGAAAAGAAGGCCCCAGCCCCTTATAAATGGGCCATCTCTTGTTCTTTGTGTCCAGACTGCCCAGTGTGAAATCCACAGTGACGTTAAATGTTTTCTAATGAATAATTCCTGAAAGAAAATGGAGGACTATATGTGTAATGGATTGTAGCGCATTAAAATGTTTTGTTCGGCGCACAAAAATGTTGTCCTTCACAAGCACCACGATCGTTGCAAAAAGGCCTTTGTGACGGACCTGTTTCAATGGATTATCTGCAAGCGTTTCCATCCCAAATGGGAATCAAAGGCCGCCTTTGGCAAACTAATGTTTTTCAAGATGGCAGCCATGAAACACATTTAGTATTTAAAGTTGCGGGTTTTAAAGGAATGTTTGAACTCGGGAGATTTTCTCACTTACTTTCCCCCCTTTTGATTTGAGAAAGTGAAGCGGCTCCCCCCGACCTCTGTCCTGTTCTGGCGGCCGAATGGTCACCCTTGACAAGATTCGTGGAACCTATTTCTTGGAAACGAGCAAGAGGTCCCAGGAATGGGTGGTGGGCGCTTTCTCTGTGGCTAAACTTCGTACGTGTTTTCCTCCTCCTCCTTCTGGATGGGTGTGGATAAAGAGGAGATTGCAGGGGATTTCAAATGACGCCTCGTTGTGAACTTAAGGTCCCAGTGGTTTTCACTGGGAAAACGATTGGGATTTCAGTGGCTCTTCAGTGGCTCAGTACAGAGACACCTGGGTTAGTGGGCCCGCTCCGATGGGTCGATAACAAAACTAATGGGAGTTTCTGTGCTTCTCGAATCCGGGTGATGTCGGCTTCAGAGTTTCACTGCTCTTAGATTGCCAGTTAGCCAACCACCGTGGCAAGGGTCTTCTCTTTCCCTGTTTCTGTCTCTGGGACTTTACTAATAGTGAGGGAACTGTGGTTTGCTGATGCCAAGCTCTGTGAAAGGTGGCGTTTTCCAACTCTTTGGTTATCTGCCTTCATAGGAGAGAGAGCCGATGTGTTTGTTCGCCAGAATATGTCTCCTTGGCTCCCATGGAGGATGTGTGAAGCGTAGCCGGAAACATCCACCATGTAGCTTTCCTCCGTGGGAATGATCATAATGAAACATCCTCGGAGGAAAGAAACAAACATTCCGCTTCTGTGAATTACAGATGTCAACAGAAGAAGGTCTTAAATGGCAAGACTCTGCCTCACATCCTTGTGGATCTTTAAGCTTTAGACATGGGACTACCGCGGCGCTCCGTGTTGGAGGAGAAATTGAAACAAAAGCCAAAGCTTCTGGAAAGTACCACGGAGAGCGGATAGATTCTCCTTTCCAACACACGAAATGTTAACTCCCGTCTACCGAGGTGTCCTCTTTTGACTTCTTATTTGCCATCTCCACAAGCTTAAATGAATTTAAGGAACAAGGACCTTAAACTCATAGGAATTTCCATAGGAAACAAGACCTCGCAGCAATTTGGTTTCCCCACCTACAAATTTATAAAGACTAAGTGAACGTAATGAAAGCCTCCATGGAGTTCATCGTAGACACTCCTGTGTCCTATTCTTTTCCTTGAGAGGAAACACAGCAGAATTAGGACACGTGAGGTTTTAGAAAGGCTTTTTCTTGTGGGATATAACCCACATACCGAAACGTGCGAAGCATAAGTGTGCAGCTTAAGTATTATAAGGTCCACACCTAGGTAACCACCGTCTGGGTCAAGACCTAGCACTCCAGAAACGCTTCACGTGCCTCTTTCACTCAATTTCCTTCATATCCACTAAAGAGAAGCACTCCTGGGATTTTCCTGATTTGTTTTGGAATCATTTGCTGAGCACTTAGAAACAACAACAGCTTGTTTCACAAGGTGGAAGCTTCTAGATGAGTCTCGCTGGCTACACAGAGATGAGTGTCGTTATGTCTTCATGTGTATTACGAAAAACAACCAGCAAACCCAGTGCATCACTGTTTAGATACAATCACTTAGGACGAGGTAAAAGTAGACTCTGTTCTTAATCCTGCCTCAGTGCATACACACAAGCAAAAATCCAAACTGGAACGAAAATAGGAAAGGTGAGACTTAGACGCAGCAAACGTCACTACTGAAACATACGAGATTCACTAACAGTTGTGGTTTTTGTTTTTGTTTTTTTTGGAGGTGGGGGGGAGGGTGTTGGATCGCTTTCCGTTTGAGTTTGAAAAGAGAAAGCAGTCATCCCATGGCGTTTATCGCGCAGCTAGCAAAGACTTTGTCATTCCGTCAGCAAACACGAGAGCTTTTGCCCACAAACTGCCAGTCACGAAGTAATCGCTGGAGGAATATCAGGGTAAGCCCTGTGTCCTTGGTTATTTGGTGGAGGGAGGGCGGGGCTCCGTTGTCCGAGGTTTACCGAACCGACCTATCCCTGTATTCAGTATATGGTTTTACAATCTGGGCTCCAGTGTAAGCCAAAACATCCTCTTTTTTTTCCCTCTGATTTTAAATCTTATTATTTAAACAAAAACACAAAAAACCTGTATCCACTATGCTGTGTTTGATTTCATTGGTTGCAAACGATAGAAACGACCCTCACCAGTTCCGAAAAGGAATTACCTTTTTTTAGAGATTCCCCAGTCCCAGCGCATTCCGTTTGCGTCCTTACCTATGGCTACATCCATGTGCAACAGGCAGCTTTGTTTTGCGTGGGAATTAACTGCATGCGAGTTAAACGGCACATTTCTTTTTTTCTTCATGATGCATCTAATCTCTTTCCACGATGCCGTGAGACTGTTCCCCAGGGTGCTCCTCTCCTGCCCAGTCCCTAGTGGTAGCTACTGAAGTTGCTTCCGAACCAAGAGGTCAGCAATGGCTCTTTTGCTCCTTGACACGCCTGTGAGCAAGATCTAAGTGCCTGGAGTGCAGAAACAGGAAGTCTGAGCTTTCTTCCACCTCCTCCTGGCTAGAGATGGGAATGTGTTGTTGGACTGTCCCGCCTGAGGCCTTCCAAGTCGGGAAGAGGACGTACCTCCAGGGGAAGTCCAAGGAGGAGGCACAGGTCCTGGGAGGGCACCACAGTGGGGGGGAAAAGAAGTAAGAATTCTTGGGCTCGGTGTCTGACCAGTCAGCGGGGAAAGTAGACACGAGAAATGGCCACCTGCCACCTCCTATAACTGCATCTGGTCCGTGTCCCGGTCCAGCCTGGGTCCATGAGCACCCATATGCATACATAGTTTGTAATCGTAAGGCACAGGTACGTCTGTGTTCTGTTGGCCTCACTTAAAAGGGAGAAAGCATTGGTTATATGACCTTCAGAGGCATTATTTTAACATATGACAGTGCTGCCTCTCTAAGGGGTGGCCGAAATGTACAACGCTCCTTGTACATTTGGTTTCAATTTCACTTCAGCCTTGCCAGCATTAATAATACAGCTCAACAGGGGGCATGCTTCCTTACTCTAATGTTACTGCAAAACTGGAACTGTTTCTCAGGGCTGGGGTGGTATCTAGGCAAAACCAAAGTAGATCCAGCTTCTATCTAGGAAAGTGGCTTTGGAATTTTCTTCTGAGTCCTTTACTTCCAACTCTTCTGTCCCGGGGGCACCCAGAGCCTCCCCGGAGATGGTGAGCTTAGAGCTGTGTGCAGAGCGTCCGGAGTCCAGCCTTTGGTATGAATCCTGCCTCCCTCACTTACCTCCCCTGCATCTTGGAGAGTTTAGCCCAAGTTTTCCTTTTTGAAAAATTAAGGTAATAGCAGTTACCTCAGAGGGGCTTTCTAAGGATTTAATGAGGATTAAATGAGATGAGACATAATAATAATTGAGGCTATGGACCCAGCACGGTACACATGGGGTGCATTAGTGGCCCATCAGCCATGATAGTAGAAGGGCGAGCTGCTTCTGTGAGCCCCCCATCACCCAGACGTGCCTTCCCCAGGACTCCTCACGCTTTTTCTTTTCAGTTCGCTTCTTTTGCCAAAACTTCTTAAAACTGTGTCCTGTCAGCCTTCATTTAAGCACTACCATTTAGCTCAAAGGAAAGGAACCCAGAGGTGAATTTTTAGCCAGCGCTAAAGCTTATCCTAGCTGGGGAAAGGTTTAGAGAAGTTGTGGGGTGGGACAGTATCTCTTTTCCATACCCCTCAAGTGGAACCACGTAGGAATACTTGAAACAGCTCTAGAACTGGCTCGAGACCATCGTAGCTGGAAGTTTTATTTTGTGGTTTAAGTAGAATGAGCAAACCTACTCAAGGTTTCAGAACTATCTCCTTGCCATAGCTCTGGATGCAAGACGAATGTGTGGTTTTCACTCAAATGCAGATTGACCTAATCATAAATTCAAAGAGAGCATTGAAACAGAGAAAAACACTTGGATTTGCTCCATAAGAGCCCAAACTGAGACTGAAGTGACAGATGTGGGTTGAATCTCAGCTCTGCCTCTTTACTGGCTATAGAAAGTCATTCCTCATTATCATTACATCTATCTGTATTTTATTATCTACTAACCCTGGCAAAAGGGCTAGGTTTTATTCAGTGACCTATCTGTAGTCGCCTCCTATCCCTACGACAAATCTATGAAAGAAATCTTATGACCCCACTTAGAAATGAAAAATGGGGGCAGCTGGGTGGCTCAGTCGGTTAGGCATCTGATTCTTGATTTTAGCTCAGGTCATGATCTCACAGTTCATGGGATCGAGCCCCGCATTGGGCTCTGTGCTGACAGCATGGAGCCTGTTTGGGATTCTCGCTCTCGCTCTCGCTCTTGTTCTCGCTCGCTCTCTCTGCCCCTCCTCTGTTCTCTCTGTCTCAAAATAAATACACATTTAAAAAAAATTTTTTTTTCAATGTTTATTTCTGAGACAGAGAGAGACAGAGCATGAGTGGGGGAGGGGCAGAGAGAGGGGGGGGACACAGAATCTGAAGCAGGCTCCAGGCTCTGAGCTGTCAGCACAGAGCCCGACGTGGGGCTTGAACTCACAGACTGCGAGATCATGACCTGAGCCGAAGCCGGACGCTCAACCGACTGAGCCACCCAGGCGCCCGTAAATATACATTTTTAAAAAATGAAAAATGATTTGACTAGTTTCAAGGAAGAAAAGCCCAGGCAGATGAACTTGAGAGTTTATTTTGTTATAGATCACAAACTCCAAAAGGTGGAAAAAGAAGTACATAGTGTTGGAGTTCTAGACCCCATAAAGGAAAAAGTCATTTTTATATAATAAACTTCATCAGGTATTTCTCTGCAGGAAAACCTCCATGAGCAAAATCAAAAGACAAATGACAAACTGGGAAAGATATTCCCAGCCCATAGCAAAAGGCTGATTTCCTAACTCCGCAAAGAGGCCATTCAAGTAAAAGACAAAACTAAGTTCCTTATTAGAACCTAAGGAAGAATACAAGTGGGCAGATGATAGAAAAAAGAAATACAAAAGTCCAAGAAACATGCAAGTGTAAAAAAAAAAAAAACCAATAAACCTACAAAATGATGCTCCCGCCTGCTTGCAATTCACAAAATGCTC
The DNA here is from genome assembly GCF_018350215.1 of Panthera leo. NCBI lineage: Eukaryota > Metazoa > Chordata > Mammalia > Carnivora > Felidae > Panthera > Panthera leo. The sequence continues at coordinate 18,170,033 of NC_056690.1, forward strand.
CCGTCTCCACCTATGTGATGACCAAGAAAAGGACCCATAATAGCAGTATTGGAGAGAGTTAGGGGGAAAACTGCATTTTCACACCTGCTTTGTTGGAGCGGAAGTTGGAGTGATGTTTCTGGTGCACGTTGGCTAAGTTGGGTCTCCAAGTTGTCTTGTGATCCGGGAGTTCCTTCCTACTGGTTCTCTCCCAAAACAAAACACGCCGAGCCGTAACCGGCAGGATGCCCATTACAAATGGTCTGTGGCACCACAAACTAAAAATAACCTGAGGTCCATCTGTAGGAATGTCAGCTCCTCAAGGACAAGGCTATTTTTCCAACTTGTCCACTGATGCATCACGAGTGAGGTGCCTAGAACGGGACCTGACACAGGAAAAACTGAGCTCCTTGAATGTTGGTGGATGAGCGAAGGCAGTGAACAATGAGTACGCCGTCCTAGAAAGAATGAGGTGGTTCCTGCTGATCCTGAAATCTATCTAGAGCTATTAAGTGAGAGAAAAGCAACATGCAGTTCGCCACGTGGGACACGGTTCTGTCTGTATAAATAGGAAAATGTTACGGGTGTGTAAATATTCAGGAAGGACAGCCCTAAACCTTTGGATGGGGAGAGGGACTGAGGTTGAAAAAGATGAGAAAGCCTTGTTTGTTTGGGGGGGGACCGCGTGGCATTTAAAAATTGTGCGGATGTATTTATGAGGGTTTCCCTCACCCCCATGCACATGCATACCATGTGGCAGGAAGTATGGCCAGATCTAAAATGGAACCGAGAAGTTATGGGACAGTTAGCATCTGTCTGTCTCTAGGACTGCCCAATACATGTCTTTTTGTTTGTTTGTTTGTTTGTTTATCTTTGAGAGCAAGAGAGAGAGAGCACGAGCAAGCGGGGGAGGGACAGAGAGAATCCCAAGCAGGCTCCGCACTGTCAGCACAGAGCCCCATGCTGGGCTCGATGCCACAAAATGTGAGATGGTGACCTGAGCCGAAATCAAGACTCGGAGACTCAATCAACTGAGCCACCCAGGTGCCCCCTCCAACGTCTAGGTCTTTGCATCTACGTGCATGGCCAACATCACCGTGCTCATAACCTTGTTATTTTTACATCCCCATGGCAAAAAGAATGGAGCCTCTTAGATTCCCCGGGCTGGATTCTGTGGTCTTGTCTAGGTCCGTTCCCCTTCCCAGGGCAGAGCCATGCTCTGGCCCACCTGTGACCCGTTCAACTCACCTCTTCAGCAGGAGTGGGAAGGGAGCAGATTCCCTTGGAAGGGAGTGGAGGCAATTCCTGTCACCTGTACCATGCTGAGGTTCAAAGGGGGCAATGACATAGTCAGAGTCACATAACTACACAGCCGTGGGACTAACCTTTAGACTGATCCAAATCCCAAATCCTTTCTGTAGCCTTCCTGTCACTTAACTTCTGTTTCTACTTTCACCAAGGGAGGAAAATACCATCTATGGGATGAGTTGTCATGGATATTCCATGAGACAGATATTTGCAAACTGCCCTGTTACTGTGCATGGTAGATATCCAGTGAACTAGAAAGGGCTATTGCCCACAAAAATAGTCCCTCTTATCAGCAGGTGGAATACATTTGGGTAAACCGGTGTTGATTATCTTTCTTTAAACTGTGATTTCCCCGAGACCAGTGACTTTAGCTGCTGTCCTTCCTCTCTGAATTCTCTAGATTGTTTCCAGTCTATACAAGGCACAGAACTAGCATGAAATTCTAGTTCACTCAGCACACTTACTGAGGCAAGAACTGAACTAGAAGCTGGGGACACAACAATGAGCAAGATTTACTCTTGAGAGTCTTCTAGAAGGAATCAGCCTAAGATCAAGAAATCCTCTGATTAACTGCAAGTTGTGGACAGTCCTATAAAAAATGGCGTGCAGGGATATTGAGTATTGGAGGCATTTACCTATCTCTGATTTTGAATAGATAATACAAATACACATACAAAATTCAAAAAGCACAAACAGGTTTACAGTCAAACTGAAGCCTCCTTTTCCAGAAGCAGCCACTGTTGCCAATTTCTTGGGCATCTTCCAGGGAGATTTCATGAATGTACATGTATGTGCGTGTATATTTCCTAAAAGTGGTAACAAGCCATTCAGAAGATTCTTTACCTCTATAGTATTCCATTGTATCGCCTGGACCATAATTTAATTTACTTGTTCCTTATTAGTGGATATTTATATTTTGTCTAATGAAAATGTTAGAGGGCTTATCTAGAGGATAAGTATCCAGAAATGAAATTATTGTCTCAAAGAATAGTTTTAAAAATATTTTATCAAATTATATTTCATAGAGTTTCAACAAGGTATATAACCTCTCACTTAGAATAAATGCCAGTATTTCTTTGCCATACTCTCACCAAGTATGTTCTCAAAGTTTTATTTGTCAGACTGCCAAAAACGGAAAACAGTAGCTCAGTGTACTCTAGTAACATTTTTCTTCAAAGCGGAGTATTTTTTTTTCTTATGTTTGAAGGACAAGTCTTCATTTTCTTTGCTGTGAATTGTTTTTTAAGCTTTGTCTAGTTTTGGTGTGTATGTATGTAGGGGTGTTGGACTTTTCTTATTGATTTATAGAAGCTCTTTATATATTAAGGAATCTAGTCATTTGTCTAGAATGTGAGTTGCAAGTATTTTTTTCCAAAATTCTTTTTGTCCTTTGACTTTGCTTACAATTTTTTTTTTTTTGGCAGACATTTTTCTGTCGTTGAACTGGTGTGTGTGCGTGTGTGTGTGTGTGTGTGTGTGTGTGTGTACCTTCCTGAATTTTTTTTTCCTCAGAAAGCTTTTCTTTATTATTTTATTTTTTTAATTTATTTTTAATTTTTTTAATATTTATTCATTTTGCGGGGAGAGAGAGAGAGAGAGCATGAGCAGGGGAGAGGCAGAGAGAGAGGAAGACATAGAATCCGAAGCAGGCTTCAGGCTCTGAGCTGTCAGCACAGAGCCCGATGTGGGGCTTGAACCCACGAACTGTGAGATCATGACCTGATCCCAAGTCGGATGCTTAACTGACTGAGCCACCCAGGTGCCCCTAAATTTATCTTTAAATTTACATCCAAATTAGTTAGCATATAGTACAATAATGATTTTGGGAGTAGATTCCAGGGATCCATCCCCTTGTATAACACCCAGTGCTCATCCCAACAAGTGTCTTCCTTAATGCCCATCTTGCATTTATCCCATCCCTCCACCCACAACCCCCCAGCAACCCTCAGTTTGTTCTCGGTATTTAAGAGTCTCTTATGTTTTGTCCCCCTCCTTGTTCTTATATTATTTTTGCTTCTCTTCCCTTATGTTCATCTATTTTGTATCTTAAGTTCTTCAGATAAGTGAAGTCCTATGATATTTGTCTTTCTCTGACTAATTTCACTTAGCATAATACCCTCCAGTTCCATCCACGTAGTTGCAAATGGCAAGATTTCATTCTTTTTGATTGCCGAGTGATACTCCATTGTATTATCCATTCATCCATCGATGGACATTTGGGCTCTTTGCATACTTTGGCTATTGTTGATAGTGCTGCTATAAACATGGGGGTGCACGTGCCCCTTTGAAACAGCACCCCTGTATCCCTTGGATAAATACATAGTAGTGCAATTGCTGGGTCGTAGGGTAGTTCTATTTTTAGTTTTTTGAGGAACCTCCATTCTGTTTTCCAGAGTGGCTGCACCAGTTTGCATTCCCACCAGCAGGGGGATTCCCACCACCAGGGATCCTCTTTCTCCGCATCCTCGCCAACATCTGTTGTTGCCTGAGTTGCTAATGTTAGCCATTCTGACTGCTTCCTGAGTTTTTAAAAATCATACTTAGAAGAACTTTTCTTACTTTACCTATATTTTCTTCTAGTACCTTTATTTTTTAATTTGTATTGTTTAATGTTTGAATCTTTGACTCATCTGGAATTTGTTTTGGCATAAAGTACGGGGTAGATATCCAAACGTTTTGTTTTTTTTTTTTTTTTTTAAATAGAGCTATCCAATGTCCTAATGCTAATTTTGAAAGTTAGGCTATAAAGGTATAATTTATGTACAGAAAAATTTATCCTCAGATCAGCAGCCCTCTGAGTTTTTACGATTGTATAATGCCGTTTACTGAATAATGCATTTTCTCACCACAAATTTAATGCTACCTTAATCACTTTTAATAGAAGTTTGGGACAAGCTCTCCCTTCTCTGTTCAGTGAAACTGAATTGGTTGTGTGTTCGTGTGCAATCATACACTGTTGGATTAATGTAGCTTTGTGTTTTAATATCTGTGTAGGCTCATATCTTCCCATTGATCTTTTTGTTTATTTCAGAAATTTCCTGGATAGTTTCACTTTTTCAAGATGAACTTTAGACTCAAATTTAGTGCCCAAAAAATCGTGGCAGTAGTTTTTAAGTAATCTCTATGCCCAACGTAGGACTTGAACTCATGACCCCAAGAACAAGAGTGTCGGCTCTATGGATTGAGCCACCCAGGTGTCCCCCAGCAGTAATTTAAATGGGATTTATTTAGGGGTGCCTGAGTGGCTCAGTCGGTTAAGCATCTGACTTTGGGTCAGGTCATGATCTTGGGGTTCGTGGGTTTGAGCCCCATGGGCTCTGTGCTGACAGCTCGGAGCCTGGAGGCTCCTTCAGATTTCTGTGTCTTCCTCTCTCTCTGCCCCTCTCCCACTCATGGTCACTCGCTCACTCTCTCTCTCTGAAATAAATATTAAAAAATTTTTTTAAATAAATAAATGGGATTTATTTACTTTATAGATGAACTTAGTGGAACTGATATCTTTGTGATGTTGAATCTTCCTAAACAAAGACATAGTGTGTTTTTCTATTTGTTTAGCTTTTCCTTTGTGGTCCTTAGGAGGGTGTTAAAATTATTTTTATATAAACTTGACATGTTTTTTGGTAAGATTGTTTTTATATTTCAACTCTGGTGATATTTTAAGTAGAGTTCCTTCTTCAGTTACAACTTTTAACTAATAATTAGCTGGTTACGCTAAAGCTATTTCTTTCTTTTTAAAAATTTTTTGTAATGTTTTATTTTTGAGAGAAGAGAGAGAGAGAGAGGGAAGAGAGGGAGGGCCAGAGAGAGAGGGAGACACAGAATCCGAAGCAGGCTCCAGGCTCTGAGCTGTCAGCACAGAGCCTGATACGGGGCTCGAACTCACAAACCGTGAGATCATGACCTGAGCCGAAGTCGGACGCTCAACCGACTGAGCCACCCAGGCGCCCTGAAAGCTATTTATTTCTGATGATTAACTTTGTATTGGGCCTGCGTTTCTATATCATGTATAATTTTTGGTTGATTTGCTTGGATTTTCCATAGAAGCACTCAGACAATCTGCAAATACTTTTATCTCTTTTTCTCTAGTATTTCTGTTCCTTACTTACTTCTCTTGTCTAATTGCACTGGCTGGTACCTCCAGAACAATGTTAAATAGGATGATAAAGGACATCCATGTCTACTTACTTACTTACTTATTTATTTGAGAGAGAAAGAGAGTGCATGAGTCGGGGAGAGTGGCAGAGGGAGAGAGAGAATCTTAAACAGGCTCCATGCTCCGTGTGGGGCCCGATGCAGGGCTCGATCCCACGACCCTGGGATCATGACCTGAACTTAAATCAAGAGTCAAGACACCCAACCAGCTGAGCCACCCAGGTGCCCCTTGTTCCTTATTTTGATAAGTGTGCTTCCATACTTACTATTAGGTATGTTTCTGCATTTACTATCAAGTATGATGCTAGCTTTTTTTTTTTTTTTTAATGTTAAGTATCTATATTTTTCTTCCAAGTTTTTATTTAAGTTCCATGTATTGTTTGTGATAAATGTAATTACCAAGAATGAAAGTTGAATTTTATCAGGTGCCTTTTCAGAATCTTTAGATAGGTGTAATTTCTCGTTCCTTTTTTAAATTAATTAATATTATATTTTTTATTTTTTATTTATTTGATTATTTTTAAATGTGTATTTATTTTTGAGAGAGAGAGAGAGAGACACAGAGTGTGAGCCAGGGAGGGGCAGAGAGAGAGGGAGACAGAATCTGAAGCAGGCTCCAGGCTCTGAGCTGTCCGCACAGAGCCCGATGTGGGGCTTGAACCCACGAACCGTGAGATCATGACCTGAGCTGAAGTCAGACGCTTAACGGACTGAATCACTCAGGTGCCCCAATTAATTTATTTTTTAAATTTGCATCTAAGTTAGTTGGCATATAGTGCAATAATGGTTTCAAAAGGAGTAGGATCCAGGGATTCATCCCCTACATAGAACACCCAGTGCTCATCCCAACAAATGTCCTCCTTAGTGCCCGTCACCCATTTAGACCATCCTCCCACCTACCTCCCCTCCAGCAACCCTCAGTTTGTTCTCTGTATTTAAGAGTCTCCTGTGTTTTGTCCCCCTTCCTGTTTTTATGAGTGAAGTCCTATGACATTTGTCTTTCTCTAATTTCGCTCCGTATAATATCCTCTAGTTCCATCCACGTTGTTGCAAATGGCAAGATTTCATTCCTTTTGATTACCTGTAACGTTTCAGTCTTGATCGACTGATAGGGTCAATCTATTATGTATCTTTTTATCTTCTCTATAATCTTTTATGAATCTTTTACCTTCTTCGTAGATTTTCTAATATTGAATTCTTATAATTGATTTTATTACTAAATTAATATTGACTTTCGGGAATACATCCCACTGGGTCATGTTTTACCGTTCCTTTATTATTTGATTAGATTTTGTTTGCTAGTCATTGAGGAATTTAGTATTGATGTACCTAAGTGAGGTTGGTCTAGTTTCTTTTATATTTTCATTAGAAATAGAGAAGGTATATACAACATAGGTATAAGTTAAAGAATATTAAACACCTGTATGCCGCCACCCAGGGTAAGCTATGAAGCACAATCCTTGGTTTTCCTGATAGTTTTACCATCGGTGCATGTATCTTCAAACCATATAGTGCTCAATTTTGCTTGTTTGGGACATTTGTTAAAATAGAATCAAACCGTCGGGGCGCCTGGGTGGCTCAGTCGGTTAAGCGTCCGACTTCGGCTCAGGTCACGATCTCGCGGTATGTGAGTTCGAGCCCCGCATCGGGCTCTGTGCTGATGGCTCAGCGCCTGGAGCCTGTTTCAGATTCTGTGTCTCCCTCTCTCTGACCCTCTCCTGTTCATGCTCTGTCTCTCTCTGTCTCAAAAATAAATAAACGTTAAAAAAAAAAATTTAATAAAAAAAAAAATCAAACCGTATATATATTCTTATATGACTTGCTTTCTCTGAACAAGGCTTGTTTTGAGATTAAACCAGTTTTGTTGGCGAACATAATGGTGATTTGTTCACTTTCCCAGCTGTGCACAGCAGAGTGGTTGCATTGCACATCTTTGTTGAATCTTCCTACCCAGGATTTGGCACGTATTTCTGTTTCTCTAAGTGTTCTTCTGCATCCTTCTGGAGTGTGCTAAAAACAGCATGGATTCTGGAGTTGGACTCTTTAGGTTTGAATCTTGGTTGGCCTATACTAGTTATCTGGCAAGTTATGGAATCTCTCTGTGTCTCACGCAGCGTCCCCACCTATAAAATGAGAGCCGAAGTGCCTGTTACCTCCGAAGGTCGTTGAGAGCTTTCAAGTGAATTTGTATATGAAAATACAAATCCAATGCCTGGTGCAAAATGTAACTCTGTGTAACTGGTCGTGGTCTGGCCACCCCGCTATGTAATAGCAGTAGTAATGTATTCTATTTTTTTTAATGCTTCTTTATTTATTTTAAAGGTGAGAGTGCACATACATGAGCAGGAGAGAGGCAGAGAGAGAGAGAGAGAGGGAGACAGAATCCCAAGCAGGTTCCATGCTGTCAGCACGGAGCCCAAGGTGGGGCTCCAACTCACAAACTGTGAGATCACAGTGACCTGAGCTGAAATCAAGAGTTGGATGCTTGACCCATTGAGCTACCATGGTGCCTCTTTTCTATCTATTTTTTTTATTTTTTTATTTAAAAAAAAAATTTTTTTTAACGTTTATTTATTTTTGAGACAGAGACAGAGCATGAATGGGGGAGGGTCAGAGAGAGAGGGAGACACACAATCTGAAACAGGCTCCAGGCTCTGAGCAGTCAGCACAGAGCCCGACGCGGGGCTCGAACTCACAGACCGCGAGATCGTGACCTGAGCAGAAGTCGGACGCTTAACTGACTGAGCCACCCAGGCGCCCCTATCTATTTTTTTTAAAGTAAGTGCTACACCCAACGTGGGGATTGAACTCACAACCCCAAGATCAAGAGTCCATGCCCTCCCGACTGAGCCGGCCAGGCACCCTTGCAATAAGTGTTTTCTGTTCAACTGACGGGCACCCAACCAGGGACGAGGGTTCCAACGTTTCCACTTCCTCGCCAACCCTTGTTATGACCGGATGGATTGTGGCCATCCTGGTGGGCATGAAGTACCATCTCATTGCAGTTTTGACTTGCACTTTCCTCTCTGACCTTTTATTTAAAGTATTTTTTTATCGGGCGCCTGGCTGGCTCAGTCGTTAAGCATCTGACTTTGGCTCAGGTCATGATCTCCTGGTTCATGAGCACGAGCCCCACTTAGAGTAACCAGGAGCCCCACTTCTGGTCTCTCTTCTCTCTCTCTCTCCCCCTCTGCCCCTCCTGGGACTCTCTCTCTCTCTCTCTCTCTCTCTCTCTCTCTCTCTCTCTCTGCCCTCCCTGACTTGCGCTCTTTCTCTCTCTCAAAATAAACTTAAAAAAAAAAAAAAGTGTTTCTCGTTCTTTGTTATCCTTCAAATGGGAAGTTAGGTCTAGGCTTGTGCTGCCTGTTGAGGTTAATTGAAATTAAAATTTCAGTCCCTCAGTCTCACTCATCGTATTTCAAATGCTGACGGGCCGTGTGTGGCTATCAGCTGCCGTAAGAGACAATGAAGTTCTAGAACATTATCTCAGAAGGTCTGAGGAGGTTCAGAAGGTTCTACTGGAATGTTGACCTAGATGCTTGGCCAGACTCAGCTTTGCATGACATAAATCCCTTGAGATTTGCTTTATGGCCCGGGCTGTGGTCAACTTACTGTAAGTACCCTATGTGCTTTTGAAACAAAATGCATATTCTTCAATGGTGGGGTGCAATGTTCTACTTGTGTTAGTTAATTCTGTTTAGCTTTTCTGTGTCCTACTGATTTTTTTGCCATTGTTTTCTGTCAGTTTCTGAGAAGGGTTAGTTGAGATCTTTCTCTGTGCGACCATTTGAATAAACTGTAGTAGGTACTTACGCACAGTGGGGTACTTGGCAACTTTAAAAAAAGGAATGAGGAATGTCGTTATTAACAGCTCTGAAGCGATCACCAGGAGACATGTCCCAGTGAAAGACAAGTTGGAAAAACAGAAAATAGAATTTGCAAATACATGCCTAAGAAAGGAGGGAAACAACCTACAGGTGTTTGCTAATATTTAAGAAACAATTTTAGCATTGTAATAACTTTTAAATGTTTTCCATGTTTGTTTTATTTTTGAGAGAGAGAGCACACAAGGGAGGGGCAGAGAGACAGGGAGACACAGAATCCGAAGCAGGCTCCAGGCTCTGAGCTGTCAGCACAGAGCCCGATGCGGGGCTCGAACCCACGAACCGTGAGATCATGACCTGAGCCGAAGTCGGACGCTAAGCCGGCTGAGCCACCCACGCACCCCAAATGTTTGTTTATTTTTGAGAGAGAGAGAGAGAGAGACAGTGTGGTAGGGGGAAAGAGAGAAGGAGGGAGACACAGAATCCGAAGCAGGCTCCAGGCTCCGAGCTGTCAGCACAGAGCCCGACGTGGGGCTCAAACCCACGAGCTGTGAGATCATGACCTGAGCCGAAGTCGGACGCTTAACTGACTGAGTCACCCAGGCATCCCTAATAGTTTTTAAATGGTCATTTACAGAAATAGAAAGGAATAGGTCTCGAGAGACAGGGGTAGGAGCTAGTTCCGTCAATATGCCTTATTTTGTTCTTTGGAACCATTAAAATGTTTACAGAATTATAGAGTAAAATAACATTGAAAAATTAATCTCCAAGTAAGGAATAAAATAAAGGAGATAAACCTAAGGTTGCATTTAATTGCTGGTAGAGCCACATAGAGATCAACTATTTTTTTTTTTTTTTGAGATCAACTATTTCAAGGGGACTTAAAAACGCAGTGATGTGCCTATACAACCCCAGCAAAGTACACTCCCAAGACAAATAACTGAAAAACTTTCAGACCTTTTCCACTAATCACATTGGGGATAGTGTTGGCGCTCTTACTTTGGAACTATCATGTGTGTATTATGGAAAAAAGCCCATGAATAATTGTGTCACTGAACGAGGGTTTTGGATAGAAGAAAGGGGAAATAATATAAGAAAGGTAAGATTCCGTACAAACCCCTTAGTTATGTATTTGAATGGAAATAATAAACTCCTCATGCATTTTGAGAAACACTTCCTTGCTTCCTTTCGGATGGGAAACAAGATCTGATGTCCACTGTCACCACTCATATTCAACATAATACTGTTCTAGCCAGAGCAGTTGGGCAAGAAAAAGAAATAAAAGGCATCAGAGTTGGAAAGGCAGAAGTAAAATGGGCTCTATTTGCAGGTGGCATGATTTTACCTATAGAAAATCCTGGGGGCTCCTGGGTGGCTCAGTCAGTTAAGCATCTGACTTCGGCTCAGGTCATGATCTCACGGCCTGTGAATTTGAGACCCGCTTCGAGCTCTGTGCGGACAGCTCAGAGCCTGGAGCCTGTTTCGGATTCTGTGTCTCCCTCTCTCTCTGCCCCTCCCCTGCACGCACTGTGTCCCCACCCCCCCAAACACAAATAAACATCAAGAAAAAAATTTCCCTCTTGGGGTGCCTGGGTGGCTCAGTCGGTTAATTATCTGATGACTTTGGCTTAGATCATGATCTCATGGTTTGAGTTCAAGCCCCACATTGGGCTCTCTGCTGTCAGTGTGCAGCCTGCCTCAGATCTTTCGTCTCCCTCTCTCTTTCTCTCTGCCTTTCTCTCCCTCCCCACCCCACTCTCAAAAAGAAATAAACATTAAAAAAAAAATTCCCTCTTCTTATCTTCCAAACCTTAGAGTTGTAGCCAGGACAGTTGGCTGAGTTTAACGTGCAAGAGCTGTGACTCACTTTCCAAGTGTCGTTCTCCCTGCGGAAAAAGCCCTTTTCTGCAGGTATATGAGTCAGGATAAGCAGCCTTCAGCTACAGCAACAAACAGCCCCCAATTCTCCGAACTTGGCCGCAGCAGGAGTTTATTTCTTGCTTACGCAAAGCCTACCGTGCGTCTGGATGATTCATTAGAGCATCTCTCTCCACATGATGACTCCGGGATCCAGGCTGTATCGATTTTGTGGCTCGTCCATTCCACAAGAAATTCCCAGTCACTGCAGCCTTGAAGGAGTCCGGATAACCCAATGGAGGAGCTGGCACAGAGGTCACTTCTAGCCACAGTCTGTTGGTCCAAAATAGTCATGTGACTTAACTGCAGGGGGAAAGGTCGGGACATGCATGGAATGTGTGTCAGGCATTTTGGTCTCTGTCACAGCATTTAGCCATCCTGATCTACGCTGTGCCTCCCTCCTCCCTTCCTTCCCCCCTCCTCCCACTCACCCAGACACACACTGGGTCAAGTGCTAGGTTATATAGAAGGTGATATGGTCAGGCCATCACTGACGATATGACGCTTCCAAAATAATGGTCCTGGTGGGAGCATCTCCTGAGTCTCCCGCCTGCGGACAAGTGAATTATCTGAACCACCCAAGACGAAGGGTGACTAGCTTTCTTTCAACTGGTGCCCCACCAGGCTATGCATGTGCAACAGACTTCACATAAAATTCCAAATTTCTGACTTTTCTTGAATGATCGGAAGGTCTGGCAACACGAGGCAAACATTCACACCTGGAGTCAGCGGAGACAAGGGGGGGTGGCCCGGTTTCGACGGCCATTCGTTCCCTAATCTAAGCGAGTCCCTATCATCTACCAGCTTAACTCAACCCTAGCACCTGCCCGGGTCCCTGCAGGCAGCACAGTTTGTGATCCCTAACTTGTGGGTTTGCACAACGGCATCCTCTACAAAAGTTTTATCGCCCCAAAGATGTTCAGTCTTAGGTCTCCTAAAAACCTCTCTCTTGAATTTCTTCCCTCTTATTTGGTCCTTTCCGGATTTGATATTCTCTTCCTGATAAAATCTTTCGATCCTTTTCTTTTGGGCCAAAGCGGAACTACTTGAATTGCTTTATTCCCCCATCCCCTCTGCCCCGATTTTCATCCCTTTGACTGTTCCCGTCAATCTTACCAGGACACTCTCATTTCCTCTTGCCCTTTAAAGATATTTGGAAATGAGCTAGGTAAAAGGAACCCAGCCGTGGGAATTGAAATATTGCAGCAAACAAAACTCCAGTCTGAAGTGGCCCTTGGGGAGTTAAAATCACTGCCCCATTCCTTAACCTTCGAGGTTTATGCAAAATCGGCTCGGGCTGCAAGTCACTGAAAGCCCGAGGTACTGACTGCAGGGCTCACTCTTGTAGGCACACATCGATCGAAGGGGGATAAGAGCTTTGTAATTTCTGCACCCTCCAGTGTGGGGATCTGACGGCAGCGCTATTTGTGGGCGCGGCTCCAGACATTTCAGACTCCAGCCCACTCCCAATTCAACAGGGGCTCGCTGACCACTAACCGGCGCACTTTTCACTTTGTTTTCTCGTTTCTGATAATTACTAATACAGTAATACTAATGGGGCTCGAAGGACGTGCTCCCAGAGCTGACATTGTGTCTGGCACCATGCCAAGTCCTTTCCATGGTCTGTTCAAACCAACAACCTTGCCAAGTAGGTACAGTTATGTTTCCATTTTACAGACCTGAAACAGAGACAGGTCCTTGCAGAGTGAAAGAGACTTTCCCCGGAAGTGACAGAGACTGGATTTAAACCCCGGGGAAGGCTTGTGTTCCAGGGTCCTTTACTGCCTCTCTTAAACACACAGACACACACACACTTTTTTTAAAAAAGTGTTTACTTTGAGAGGGAGAGAGGAGAGAGAGCAGGGGAGCGGCAGAGAAAGGGAGAGAGACAGAATCTCAAGCACTCCAAGCTGTCAGCGCAGAGCCCGATGCGGGGCTCGAACCCACGAACTGTGAGATCACGACCTGAGCTGAAATCAAGAGTAGATGCTTACTCGACTGAGCCACCCAGGCGTCCCACAAATGCTTTAAAATGGGGATATTTGGAATCACCAGGATATTCTTTCACGATTCTTTTACAATCTAAATGCATTGTTTTCATCCTTGGAGAGCAGTGTTTTAGCTCCGTTTGACTAGGGTAGAGAGACACCTGGTGGCCATTCTGGTTTTTAAAACTTTCTATTCTGCAAAATTTCGAATGTGTACAAACAGATTAGTGTAATAAACCCGCCTTATTCCCATCACCCAGCTTCGACAATTATTACCATTCTGCTTTTCTGTTTCCATGTAGGCCTCCACCCACTCTCCATCCCCTGCACACTTACTTTTTTTGTGGTTCTTTTTTTAAAAAAAAATTTTTTTTTAAACATTTATTTGTTTTTGAGAGACAGAGAGAGACAGAGCATGAGCAGGGGAAGGGCAGAGAGAGAGGGAGACACAGAATCCGAAGCAGGCTCCGAGCTGTCAGCACAGAGCCTGATGCGGGGCTCGAACTCACAAACCACGAGTTCATGACCTGAGCCGAAGTCGGACGCCCAACGGACCGAGCCACCCAGGCCCCCCTGTGGTTCTTTTTTAGAATAAAATTTACATATGTGGAAATCGACCAAATCTTAAGGTATCTTGGCAAACAGACACAGCCATGTAACACACAGCCCTATCAAGGCAGAGAATGTTTCCATCACTCCAAAAATGCCCTTTGCCAGACCACCCCCCTAACCAGGCAACAATTGTTCTGATTTTTCACTGCAGATTAGTTTTGCTTCTAGAATTTCAGATAAATGGAATCATAGGGCATGCACTCTTTTGTGTCTGAGTTCTTTCACTCAGCACAATGTCGGTGAGAGTCCTCTGTGTCTTGTGTACCAGTTCTCTCTTTTTTATCGCTGTACCCTTTCTATTGTATAGATTCCACATCCGCTCTCCGGTTGATGGAAATTTGGATTGTTTCCAGTTTGGGGCCATTATGAATAAAGTTGCTGTAAACCTTTATGTTGGAGTCTTTTTGTGGCTGTGTGTTTACACTTCTCCTATGTAAATACTTGGGAGGGGACTGCTGGATCAAAGGGCGGAGGCTAACTTTATTAGAAACTGCCAGACCTTTTTCCCAAAGTGATTCTAATCACTTCACATTCCTGCCAGCGATGCGGGAGCGGTCCATCTGTTCTGCGTCTCGCTCATAGTTGGTGCTGTCAGTCTTTTTCATTCGAGCTGCTCTGGGGCCATCTCGATGCAGTTCTGACTTGCATTTCCCTGATGACTAATGACGTTGAGCACTTTCCTATGCGCTCATTGACCATTCGTTTTGTCTGCCTTTGTGAAATGTCCGTTCAAGTCTCCTGCGCAATTTTTACGGGGTTTGATTTTCCTTTACTGAGTCATAAGAATCTTTTATCCTGGATGCAAATCCTTCGCAGGTATACATTTTGTGAACACTTTCGGCCAGTCTGTGGCTTGCCTATTCGTTTTCTTAATGGTGTCTTCTGGGAGAAGTTTTTGATGAAGTCGAATGCCTTATTTTTTATAGTTCTTTCTTCCTTTGTCATAAGGAAATATTACCTTCCTCTGGTTGCAGAGATATTCTCTTCTGTTTTCTCCCGTTAGCTTTATAGATTATGCATTGACAGTTAGGTCTCAGATTCATCTCAAGCTTTTATATATATAAATAAAATGTTATAATATGTCCAACATGTTTTTATAAATTTATATCTTTATACATTATGAGATAGGAATTGTTTATATACAAAGTTCATATATAATAAAAGTTTTCTTTATATAGTTCCATATGTAAGTTTATATAACATATAGATGAATTAAAAAGGTTTGTTTTTAATTAATTTTGAGAGAGAATGCAGGCAGGGGAGACAGGCAGAGGGGGAGAGAGAGAATCTCAAGTAGACTGCACTGTCAGCACAGAGCCCTACACAGGGCTTCATCCCATGAAACTGGGATCCCGACCTGAGCCAAAATCAAGCATTGGGCACTCAACCGACTGAGCCACCCAGGTGTCCTGATACATAAAAAAAGTTTTATATAGAGTTTTGTATATATGTTTATATATTATATAGATATGTGTCTTATATATAGTTTTATATATAAATGTATACTGTATAATATATAGATATATAGAAGTTTTACATATAGTTTTATACATACAAGTTTATATAATATATAGATATGTGGAAGTTTTACATATAGTTTTACACGTATAAAAGTTCAAGTAATAGAAATGTATTAAAATATGAACATATATTTTATATGTATTACACTACATTATTTTATAATATATATGTGTCATGAAGTAGGGTTGAAATAGATTTACCCCATTATGATACCTAGCTATTCCTGTGCTATTAGTTGAAAAGATTTTCCTTTTTTGCACTGACTTGTTTTGGTACCTTTGTTAAAAATCAGTTGACACAGTGGGCTTGATTACTCCCGGCGAAGACGCGTGAGTCCTCTAGCTTTGTTTTCCTTTGTCGAGAAAGTTTCAGCTATTCCAGATCCTCTGTGTATCCAAAGGTGTCCGTTGTCAATTTCCTGTCCCATGCCCAGATTCATCCTTCAATACCTGCCCTGTGATAACGGACCTCCTTGAGCGTAGCTCCTTGAATCCTGGTCACTAGAGGGCGCTGGAGGGACGCTGCACTAGCCAGAGGTTTCTCTTCCTGGCTCCCTTTGCTAGGTTTTGCTGCTTCTTTTCAGCGGCAGTGGCCTGCACAGTGGTACATGGTGACCCATGCACTAACCGTGTGCCCAGAGCACGGTCCCTCAGCCCCCCAGTAGCCTGGGCCTGGTGATCACCTTGTGGCGATCCTCCCAACGCAGAGCTCACACGCTCCAGGCCACCTCCTATGGCGGTGCCCCCCCACCTCTCTCTCTCTGTACCCTCCAGTCTCCAGCCTCAGCTTGCCCCAGACCTGGAGAGCTGTTTCCCACAGCCCTCCTGACTCAGGCAGTGCTGCACCAGGCCCGCTGCCCAGCGCCGATCGGACTCCCTTTGCCCACCTGTGTCCCTCATGGACACTGTCTAGTGACAGTGGACCAGCTCTGCCCCCTGGTATCCCGCTGAGATTCTCCACCTTCCAGTGAGCTGCGACGACTCCTTTTCCAGGGAGGTCTGAAGCCCAGCCTGGGAGAGAGGACCCTTCCGGGGTGTCCTTCCTTGAGTGTTCCTCTGTAAAAAGAAATTCCCATTGCAACCAAATTCCTCACTCATCTCAGAATTACACAGCAAGCTGAGGTAACTGATGCTTAGCAAGGGATGGTCAAGAAAGACTCTGGCGCCGGGCTGTCTAGGTTCATATCCTGGCCGTGCCTTTTGGCAGAACTTGGACGTGCTTTATAGTGTCTCTGTCCTCAGTTTCCTCATCTGTTAAATAGGCATGGCAATAGCATTTACTTCCTAGCCTCAGCACTAGGGCCAAAGAAAATAGAGGCCAAGTATTTAGCGTAGTACCTAGCAGTCACTGCTCAGTTGCCGTCAGCTGCTGCCGTTACCGTTACTGCTTTTATTACCATCCCCTTGTATCCCTAACCAGATCATAAACCCTTAACAAAGAGAGCCTAATGTGATCTCAGTGCTCCACTGTCCCCAGGGCATCTCGCTGTTTCTGTCTTAGACGAGCAATAGGGGCTGCAGAATAAGCGAGCTGCTGACAAATGTTCTGTTTGCCGCAGAAAGAAGAAGTGAGGAGGAAGCACATTCGTCTGCACATGGAAAGCACGCTGACCGCCCGGGACAAGGTCGGGGTGCAGGATTTTGTGCTGTTGGATGCCTACACCAGCGAATCTGCTTTTCTGGACAATCTTCGAAAGCGTTTCAGCGAGAACCTCATCTATGTAATGTCACCTGTTCCTCAGCTGTTTCCCTAGACTGGTGGTTCCCCTCCTGCCTGTCTTCACAGCCTTGAGGATAGTGAACACTATCTCTCTATTAGATCAGCCTTTAAAGAGAGGTGTGAAGGGACCACTGCCAGATGCACCCTAATCCTGGCTTCCAGTGACAAAGACCCAGCTTAAACGGGCGTAAGCCATAAGACAGAATCTATTGACCCATGTCACTGTAGGGTCCAGAAATAGATCTAGGGTCTAGGGTGATGAGTCTTGAAGAGCCTCGAGGGCTCTTTCCCACCTCTCTGCTCGATTTTGCAAAGGTCCCTTTCTGGGGCGGACTCTATGCAAGGGGGCAAGGGGGCTGGGTAGCTGACAGCCGGACCAAGCTGATGTTGGTAGACAAGAGAGCAATTCCTCCCGGAGACACAGACATTGGTTGGCTCTGATTGGCCCATCTCGGGTCATTGCTTACCTCTGAACCAATCCCCACAGCTGAAGTGAGGAATATTATGATTGGCCAGGCTATTTACCCAGGCCCAGCCCAGGAGGTGAGGATTTAGGCCAGTGTGCACCTTACCGTTTGATGCGGGCTGCCAGCCGGAGAAGGTTCCTCAAAGGAATCTGCCGGAAGAAGGGGATCGAGATGCCAGACTGGCAAATATAAGAGATGTCCACCACATCCCATGAATCTCCAAGGGTCAAGGTTGCCACACATGGCCAGACCTGTTCTTAGGTTTGTCTGGTTGCTTCTAGTGGTGGTCAGTTTTTATTAAGTTGCCCATTTCTCACTGCACCTTGATTTGATTGGTCAAATTTCAGGTAGATTGTTGTAGGGTAAACTCCACAGCGTCTCTGTGTGTTTTTAAACTTATTTAACTTTATTGAGATTTTATTAGCTGTTGCTAAGAGTAAATTAGACCATGAAAAGCGATCTAACGATATTTGCCTTGTAGCTGTTTTGTTTTTAATGGTGCCATGACTTAATCCGTATGTCGAAACCAAGGTTACTGGGAGAAATAAGCAATGGGAATTCTTAGAGTATATATTTTTGATTGAAGTAGATTTTATGTATAAGCCAAGGAGAAAGAGTGCGGTATGGAGAAGTAGAAGTGGGATGATAGGATCATCATGAATAAATCATTTCCGGTTTGAACAGATTTCAGAAACTACGTTCTACCCTGGCAGATTTCTACTGGTGGAAGCCGTGCACAATTTTAGACAAAATATGGTACTCTCATCTGTTCTAGTTCTCTGTTCGACTTTGTTCTAGAGATTAGAAACATCCGTTAGAATGATTTTAGCCTAGGCATAAACTTGAGAACCTCCAATATCGAGGCTCTGGAATGAAACCCAGTAACAAACCCGGAATTTGAAAACTCCAGTTGTATTTCCAGAGGAGCCCAGGCATGTCTTTGTTTTCTACGTAAGAGGGTGAGAGCTTTGGTCATTCTGAGTGTATTCCAAGAAGCGTTTACGTTAGTGGTTCTGTTACAATCACGAGTATGTGAGGAACTTGACCAGTAATAGAATGCAACATTGCAACCCAGGGAAATACGTGCCAGCAGGTGGGCATGTTGGCCCAGCTGGAGACAGCTGGGATGCCTATCTTCCCTGCTTTCACCCAGTGGCCGGAGAGACCTCTCTGAAACATCAACGTAGGTCAGATTGTGGTGCTCTCTTCGTAAAGCTCTCCATTTTACATTTACAGTGTAAGGCAAGTATTACTTATCAGTAGGGAGAGTGGTGTCTCCACCACACGCTGCATTTGGAATAAACCCCCGGTTCTTCATGCCCTGGGGGATCCGAACTTGCTCCATCTCGGACTCCGTGTCTTAGCGTCTTCCGTTCCCCACTCCCTCGCTGACCTCCAGGGCAGCCAGCCTGCCCACCCTGGACCCCTCAGCCTGACCTGCCCTTTCCTGCCTACTTTTTTTTTTCATCATTCAAGTTTCAGCTCGGAGTCACCTCCTTAAAGAAGACTTCCCCAAGCCCACGAGCTAAGGTGGCCTTCCTTGGTCACTCCCTCTCTCATTACCCTATGTGCACCTTTCTTACCATTCTAATTGAAGCATTCTGGAACCCCTTCCCCCCGACATGTGCACACGCGTGTAAGCTCCAGGACAGCAGGGACACCACCTGTCTTATTTATTGTTTTATATCCCGTGAAATGAACACATGGGGATCATAGCATGGGATGGTCTCTCACTGTAGCCCTTTGCACCCCACAGTTCCTCACTAGTGCTTTGGTCCATTCTTCTAGACCTATATTGGGACTCTCCTTGTATCTGTGAATCCATACCAGGAGCTTGGAATCTACACTATGAGCCAGATGGAACTTTATCAAGGGGTCAATTTCTTTGAACTGCCACCACATGTGTAAGTAGTACATATGGGGGATCATCAGTAGTATTTTTCTCTCTTCCTCTTTTTTCCTTTTCCCTCTCTCCCTCTTTCCTATCCATCCATCCATTCACCCCATCCATCCATCCATCCATCCATCCATCCATATCTTTGATGCATCCTCATTAGGTTCTGTACCTCACTTAACCTCCTGCCTTCTTGATAAATGTCTTTCAACACAATAGAAAGCATCAGATCCTTGTCAAGTCTCAGTTTAAATATCCCGAGAGGTGGAATCTTTTGTAACTGTTAAGAGCTCTAAGAGCGCGGCTGGAGAGGGGTCTTTTCTGGGAAGAGGTTTGCTGTAGCGCCATCTACTGGTGTCTGAGTATCATGGCGGCAAAGGAGCCTCCCATTGGTAGGGCCCTGCAGATCCGTAGTTCAAGCAATTTCCTGTCTGATCTATATGTCACTATGGCGCTACTGAATTTCTCAGTTCTCCCTGGTTGACTTCTGGGCTAATGTGTGGGCTGTCTCTCCATTTTTCTTGAGGACTTACCTATTCACCTCCTATAAGGCCTTTATAAACCTTTCTGAATCACTACCACTAGGGGAATCCAAACTAGCCAGCTTTCAAACGCGGCCACGTGGGAAGCTTATACTCTCGGGAGACTTTCACGCTTTGGTTTCTGATCTTGAAGGTAAAACCCTTGTACCAGTTTCACCTCTTGTCCTATAGATATCACAGAGCTTTTAAGATATTTTTGCTTTCCTGTCTCGGTACTCTGACTACGCTACATCTTGAAGGAAAGAGGAAACTTGGGATCTCATTATAGCTATTAAGTGTTTAAAATATTTAGACAAGATGTTATTTCTACCTGCAGTTAATAGAATGTCTCTTGGGGATATATATAATTTAGTATCTGGCTTATTCTCATATGAAATGTTGATGGGGGCGCCTTGGCAGCTCAGTCGGTTGAGTATCTGACTCATGATTTTGGCTCAGGTCGCGATCTCACGTTCACGGGTTCAAGCCCCCATGTCAGGCTTTGCAATGACAGGCTGGAGCCTGCTTGGGATTCTCTCCCTCTCTCTCTGCCCCTCCCTTGCTCACTCGTGGGTGCACGCTCTCTCTCTCAAATAAACTTTTAAAAAATGTCCATTGTTGCTCAACTTGTTCATTTTAACTCTGTTATCTGAATTTCGATTTCTGGTACATTTTACCTCTGATCAGTCAATGGGTCCTGGTGAGCGTTTGATATCTGAGCTCACTGTCCTTGTACCACAGTCTGGATGTGGTTTCCCGGAGGCGGGGTTCTTGGTCCTTCTGCTGTGGTGGGCATTACACACAGCCCCTTCCCGCTCCTTCTCCAGCTACGCCATAGCTGACAACGCTTACCGCATGATGTGCTCTGAGCTAACTAACCACTTCATCCTCATTTCTGGAGAGAGCGGGGCAGGGAAAACGGAGGCCTCCAAGAAGATTCTCCAGTATTTTGCCGTGACCTGCCCAATGACCGAGTCACTACAAATAGCCCGTGACAGACTGCTGCTCTCCAATCCAGTGCTGGAGGTAAGTGATCTTTGAGGACCTGTTGAGGGGAGTTCTAGGGAGGTCAATTAAGTAAGAAGAATCTTCTGCCTGTGCAGGACAGTCAAAATGGGCAGATCACCGTCTGGGAGTTAAGCAGAAAGGTCTCAAGGGAAATATTGTGCTTAAGGGCATAACCTTGAAGTCCGGCAAGCATGGACGCTAATCCCAGGGCAGCCACGCCTCAGCAAGCTTTAGCAAACCACTGCATATCCCAGATTCTGTTTCCCTATCTGTGGAATGGGTCTACTCATAGTTCCCACCTCCTAGGAGTTTCTGAGGATAAAACCAGGTGAATGCATAAAAAGCACACAGCAGAATTAGTAAGCACTAAAGTCGTGCTCTCTTATTAATATCTTTCTTATTTAATTGAAATTATTTGGATTATTGCAATTCACTGACTTGCTGTTTGATTTTGAACAAGCAATTCTGTGTTTTTGTCGCCCTTCATGTTAAAGGTATTCGTGGTTGAAGGAATTTTCCCCATAGACCTATGGGCTGAACAATTACCTGTTTGATAGAAAAAAAGGTCTGGTAATGGGGGCCATGAACTCTGTCTTCTAGAACATCAGGGGCCTAGGGGCCTCTATAGCTCTCCCTAGTCAGTCCTAGATTGGATGCTAGAGAGATCTTTTTGTCCTTTCCTCTCACTCCATCCTCAGTATTTGGCATCAAATTCTCTGTACTTCGTGGTTCCTTCTTAGAAGATAAAGTATGGCTTTAATCCCTGGCTCCCCCTCCCTCCCCCATTTTCATAATCGTGGCGTCTGATGAGTTTGGTGAGCTTGAAAGACCAGGCATGACAGTTTGGTTCAGCCTGTCCCTGTCTCCCTCGCTTTGTATTGCAAGGCTTTTGGAAATGCCAAAACACTCCGGAATGACAACTCCAGCAGATTTGGAAAATACATGGACATCCAGTTTGACTATAAGGTACACTGAAGTTCCTATTACCGGTTCATGGGGACCCCTTAGCCTGCCAGTGACAGAAACTCGACCCGAGGTCCCTTAAGGGAGAAAGGGCTCTATCGGCTCAAATAATGAACAACTCCAGGATTAGTGCCGTTTTGGGAAATGCAAACAAAGACCGCAATGAGATACCATTGTATACTTTCTGGGTGAGCAAAAATTAAGAAGTCTGATCACACCAGCTATTGGTGAAGATGTGGATAATTAGGAACTTTTCCACATTGCCGGTGGGGCTCACACTGGTGCGACCCACTTGGAAAACAATATTATTATCTTGTGAAGTTGAAATCACATCATCTATGGTGGAGCCATTCCGCTCTTGGAGATTGGCAAGCCTGCCCCCAAGAGCCCTGCTCATGATGGTAAAAAGGTCTGGAAACAGTCAACACATCTGGAGAGGGCTGAGTGTCCATCGACAGGAGAATGGTTAAATGGTGGGATGTTCACCCAATGAACTGTCACGTAACAGCAAGAGCAAGTGAATGAAGCTACACGTAACATGGTCAAGTCTTAGGAAAGTCTGACGTGTCAGCCATTTCTTATAAAGCTTGAGAATAACCACATGGAAACGATGTACTGTGTGGGCGCGCATAATTATATGGCATGGGTTGGCAAATGTTTTTTGGATAGGGCCAGATAGTCAATATTTCAGACTCTGTGGACCATATGGTTTCCGTCACAACCGCTCAGCTCTGCTGCTGTGGCATGGAGGCAACCGGAGACAGTGTATGATGAGAATTGTTGTATGTTCACAGAATTTAAATGGGGCCAGTGCAAGTGGGAAGGGTCGACAGAGTTCTCAAGGACATAGAACTCCAGGGGACAAACTATCACTTAGACTGGAGGACAGTTGTTGCTTGAGGGTTGAGTGTAGTGATAACAGACTGGCTCAGGGTTTTCCAGAAGCCGGTACGTGGACTTCTGGTGAAGTGCGCCCAGACTTTGAAAAAAAAAAAAAATTGAATAGTTGTGTCTGTTTTTAAACTCCTTATTGAAATTCAACACATCTACTGAAAAGGAAGCAAGGCATGAGTCCAGTTTAATGAGTTTTTACCTATCTGCCTGTGACAACTGGCACTCAGATCAAGATGTAACAATTTCTAGCACCTAGAAGATTGTCCTACGCTTCTCTGACAGTATCTGCCCTCCCAACTGTTACCAACTGTTCTTCCCTCTATAATCAGATTAATTTTGTGGGTTCTTGGGCCTCATGTGTAGGAATTATATGTCCTCTTTTTCGTCTGGCTCCCTTTAATCAACACTCTCAGATTCATTAATGTCACTCCATGTGGCAGTTGGTCATTTTTTGCTTATGTGACCTCATCATGATTTTTCTGTTCTCCTATCGATGGACAGTTGGGTTTCCAGTTTGGGGCTGTTGCAGATAGCGCTCTGAACATCCTTGCAACATGTCTTTGAGTAGATATTTGCATCCACTTATGTTGGGCACATACCCAGAGGTGGCATTGTTGGGTTCTTACCAGGAATGTTATGATAATTAACGATGGGTCCAGTTACCAGCAGGGTTCTCTGCACCCTTAAAAGCATCTGGTATCATCAGTCCTTTCAGGTTTGAGACGTTCTGGTGGAGTAGACTGGTTTCCCAGTGTGATTTATGTTTGTATCTCCCTGATGATTAGTGAAGTCTTGATAACTGGCCAATTAAAAAGTTTGTGTTGAAGCCTTTTGCCCACTTTTAGTTAGGCTGTTTTTCTCATGTTGATTTGCAGGAGTTCTATATATGTTCTGGAACCCAAATCCCTTACTGGATATATTCTTAAAAACAAAACAGTGTGATACATAAAGATACGTAAACAGGCCAGTAGATGGGAGTGGAGTCCACCAAGGCGTCCACATGTGATATGATTGCCTGGCTTATGACCAAAGCACCACTGTGATCCAGTAGGGAAACGATTGCCTTTCCAATAAATGGTGCTGATCAATCTGAAATCCATGTGACTAAAAAGACCTTTGACCCTCTACCTCACTCCATACCCAAGAATTCAGTAGTGATCGACCGCAGTCCTAAATGCGACTGGTAAAATGACCACGCTTCTAGACAGAAGCATAGAAAATCTTTCTCATGACCTCAGGGTAGGCAAAAATATTTGTAAACAGAGCCCAGAAAACACTAAGCATAGAAGAAGAAACATTTGAATTCAGAATTTCTGTTCCTCAGAAGACACCAGTAAGAAGGCGGCTCAGTTCTCGTCATTGGGCATTTTTTGTTCTGTCCTGAAGGGCATTCCCGTAGGTGGGCATATCATCAGTTACCTGATAGAAAAGTCTCGAGTCGTCTATCAAAACCAGGGCGAGAGGAACTTCCACATCTTCTACCAGCTGCTGGAGGGAGGCGAAGAGGAACTCCTTGCTTACCTTGGACTTGAGCGGGACCCCCAGCTGTATAAATACCTCTCACAGGTCAGAAGGACCAGTACCTGGCTTGGGGGGGCGCCCTTTGGGTGGCAGGGGTGAAGGGCATTACTGGGGGCTTCTATGAGATGGCCAAGAACTTTCTCATTACCATTCTGGAGATATCCTATGGACTGGTTTCTTGCCACTTATCATAACCCCTTTGTCTATGCCTGACAGATCATCTGGTAAAGTAACCAGTCTCTAGGTGGGTGGTTCTCAGCCCTGGCTGAAATTAGAATCACCCGAGGGGATTTGTCAACACACACACACACACACACACACACACACACACACACACACTCTAAAGATTCCAGTCTAATTGGTCTGAGATGGGACCTGGACATCAAGGCTGTGTTAAACACTCCCGTGATTCTGGATAATTAAGTGAATCCCCGGTGATTCCAATACACAGCAGAAGTGAGAACTACCGGTCTGGGTGTGATAGTAACTCGCTGCCCGTCCGTGTCCACAACTTGTGCTGCTCCCTTCTGCTTCCCAGAACTAGTTTGGAAAAGACTCCCCACTTTGCCTCCCAGTCTGAGGGTTGTTAATTGCAAAATGAATGGACTTCCTTACAGAGAGAGTTTGGGCCATTCCCGTAAGCAACCCTGGGACCCAGTGTTGAAAGATGGACTTGGAGAATTTGACTCCCACCATTAGTTTTTCTGCAGCCAGGACCAGGGTTCTAGAAGGTCCCGATTGTATAGGATCTATCACTATTTGATGTCACTGGCACCTTTTATGCCCCAAGATTTTCGGATTTTTCTCTTCTTTGCTGGGTCTGGCTTTGAATGGAGGCCACTTGGCAGAGTGCACGTGGGGCCATCATTTGAGAAAGAGAACGAGGTCTTAGGAAGTGAATCTTGTAAAAGAAAGACCAGCATTTCATAGTCCTGGTGAAAGAGTAGACATGACCGAAATGCATCTTGAAAAATGAGGCTAAATGATGAAAATAAAAGAATCCCAATCTCCTTTTGCAGATTTCGTACTAATTGTGAGAATGAAGAGTAATTCGGATGTGATATATATATATATATATATATATATAAAATTTTTTTTTTTTTTTTTGAGAACCGAATTCTCCCCATAAAGCTGTATGGTAGCCTCACATTTGGCTTCTCACGGCATGAACAGAGAGGGTCAATTTATAAAAATATTTTAGAGCTTGAATCCTTTTCCCAAGGGCTTCTCCTAACCCTTTGATAATTCAAATCATTCCCTTTTGGAATGTAGCTTGTCTTTTATCTTTGCAGATTTTTTTTTTTTTCTGGCCAGATCTTCAGACCATTCGCCAGTATTATTTTGTTCAATTTTGTGTTGCCCGGTAACTTGGACAAACGTAGTGGCTTTACTCGCAGTATATCCACGCTGCTTCCAAACCTCTAGGTGCCCTGGAAGGATTGACTTAAGCTGGCCCCGCCCTTGGTGGGGCAGGAGCAGATGCCATTGGTCGAACCGGGAGGGATATTTGGGAGGTTGCAGATTTAACACTGGCCAGTTCACGGGTGGATCTTTTCATGACCCAGCACCTCCGGTTTCCCCAGGCAACAAGGAAATCTGTTTAACATGACGAATCTTCAGATAGCCAGGAATCTAGGAACACCTTGTCCTACAAAAGCAAAAGAGACAAACAAACATAAACAAAACAGACTTCATCCAGAATGTCTTCCCTTTAAATTGTGACATTCGGTGGTGTGTGTCTTCTTTAGAAGACAACTTCTAGAGTCAGTGGGAAGTCTCATCACCTCTCTGCTGGTGATTGTATCCGTATCACCTTCATTTCTCTAAATGCCAAACTCTTCTTGAG
Source organism: Panthera leo (assembly GCF_018350215.1). Taxonomy (NCBI): domain Eukaryota; kingdom Metazoa; phylum Chordata; class Mammalia; order Carnivora; family Felidae; genus Panthera; species Panthera leo. The sequence goes on from NC_056690.1 coordinate 18,196,167, forward strand.
TGTCTCCTACCTCATCCCTCATCCCTCATCCCTCACGGCAGTTTCTGCTGGAGGTTGTGATTGCGTCGAGATTGTTATCTGAATTTCAGGGCTTGTCCTCTCCCTGCATTTTTTAGCAGGTGTTTACTGAGACAAACATCTTCAGTTTACTTGACAAATAAGACAAGGAAAACAATTAAAAAAAAAATACTTGAAGAGATATACCACTAATGTACACCTTTGAAAGTTTTCCCAGGGCAGAGATTCCAAATAAATTTGAAAAGGGCAACAGCTGGCAAATCATGCTGTGCTAGACGATGAGATAAAACCTGGCTTTTTATAATCAGAACATTCTAGAACTAGCTCTTGCGTGTTTGGAGAGAAAACCACTTTGATTCAAGAATAGGTGTGGGCGTGCCTAACTGTCCTTGTGGAAATGACGCGAAGCAACCCGATTCTGTGTTAACAGGGTCATTGTGCCAAAGAGTCGTCTATTAATGACAAGAACGACTGGAAAACTGTTTCCAGTGCCTTTTCTGTCATCGATTTTACTGAAGATGACCTCGAGGTATGAGCCCTGTGGTCACAACTGCCAGTATGGTCTGGGATTGATGAAACAATCCTGGTATCTTGGTGATCGCCCAGTAGGGTTGCCAGGCTCAGCAAATGAAAATACAGGATGCTTAGTTACATGTGAATTTCAGATAAGCTTGTCCCAATGAGATAAACTTCTACAAAAAACTTAGTCCTTGCTTATCTGGGATTAAAATGTTACCTGGGCATTCTGCATTTCATCAGACCTAAGATTTCCCAATGCGGTGAGCAAGGAGGAGATTTTGTTTCTTCTTCCTCTCACATCCAATGTCAAATATATTCTTAATAATTTTTTTTTTAATATTTTTAACGTTTTATTTATTTTTGAGACAGAGAGACAGAGCATGAACGGGGGAGGGGCAGAGAGAGAGGGAGACACAGAATCAGAAGCAGGCTCCAGGCTCCGAGCCATCAGCCCAGAGCCCGACGTGGGGCTCCAACTCACGGACCGCGAGATCGTGACCTGAGCCGAAGTCGGACGCTTAACCGACTGAGCCACCCAGGCGCCCCTTAATAATTTTTATTTATTTTTGAGAGACGGGGGTGGGGGGGTGGGGGATGGACAGAGGATCCGAAGCAGGATCTGTGCTGACAGTGGATAGCCCAGCTCAAACTCTGAACTGTGAGATCATGACCTGAGCCGAAGTCAGACGCTCAACCACTTAAGCCACCCAGGTGCCCCCAAATCAAATCTCAGATATTTACATGCTCCGGATCTACAGGATTACTGTTTATTTACACTTCTATTTTTGAACAAACTGGAGAAGATTGTAGGATATATGAACATTCTGTTTTTACATCTTTTTCTGTTTTTCTTTTTGATGGTTAAAATTCTTGCTCTTTCAAGGACTAGAATTATACTTTAACATATATTTAGGGGCACCTGGGTGGCTCAGTCGGTTGAGCCTCCGACTTTGGCTCAGGTCGTGATCTCACAGTTCGTGGGTTCAAGCCCCACATGGGGCTCACTGCTGTCGGCCCGGAGCCGGCTTTGGATCTGCTGTCTCCCTCTCTCTCTGCCCCTCGCCTGGTTGCACCCTCTCAAAAATAAATAATACGTTAAAAAATAAAATATTATGCATTGATATAATATATACCTATATGTATCTGGGATCATGCTATTTGCATATGAAATGGTCTGTTGGTGGGAAAGGGATGGGGAGGATCCAGAAATAGAAGTGTCCTGTGCTGGAGATGGAAGGAGGAATCTTCCCCCATCCTCTGCTGAGGTTCTTTTATCCTCCTTCCCTTAACATCTGAGGTGGGTAAGAAACTGATTCCTGGGGTGGGGGAAACTTGGCTCCGTGAGCTCGGGCTGGAATTAGGAAGGAGCGGTTTTCCTTGGCTGTCTCCCGTGATGACGTTCATCAGTTGGGCGGCCGCCCTTATCTCCCTGTTCTCCTCACCCTTTCCCACATTCCTAGAATCTCTTTGGAATTCTTGCCAGCGTCCTACACCTGGGGAACGTTTGTTTTGAAGAGAACCACCAAGGCTGTGCCACGATCCCAGACACCCACGAGATCAAATGGATCGCCAAGGTGACGTTCGGCTTCTGAAAAGCACGGGGAGGGCCCGGCCCTTTCGGAGGCGGAGGGCAGGAGAGGGGAGCTGAAGGCAGCTGGAGGCCCAGGTCCCACGCGGCCAACACCGTGGCCTTCCGGCTGATACTGGCTAGGAGATTTAAAGAGCGAGGGGGGCAGGTGAGGGAGTGGGTAAAAGCCAGCTGAGTGTAAAATCAGGATGTGGTCTCTCTCGCATTTCGGTGGGATTATCCGTCAGGGTGTATAATCCTGGGCCTGGAAATGGCACCAATTCCTTGCAAATTGGCAAAAAGCAAATCCGATCGCTGAATGGCATTTTGGTTTCCATGTTTTCAGCTCCTGGGGGTCCACCCATCCATCCTTCTGGAAGCTCTCACCCATAGAAAGATTGAAGCCAAAACTGAAGAGGTAAAAATGACACTAGATGGAAATGTGCCTGCCCTCCCCGCTCTTGCCTGCCTCATGGAAGAGCAGGACGATGGTCCTAGAGGAGGCCGGGGTCCCGCCTTCCAGCTCCTGTAGGAGACTCCTGCCTCACCCTCCCCGTCCCCACCATTGCACCATCACTAGCTTTCCATGCCTCCCCTCTTGCCATGCCTTTCCCCCATGAGGTCTTTGCACATGCCGTTCCCTCTACTGGAACACTGTTCCCTGTGCTTCTCTAATTAATGCCTTCTCATCCTTCAGTTCCTGGGGTCACACCCTCAAAGAGTCTCCCTGACCATCCCACCCCTATCCTTATGCACCATCGGTATCTCCTCATACTGCTCTCAGCTTGCAACATGACGGCGTGTGGGGCGTGAATGTCCCGTCCCCCAACTGTGAACCCACAGAATTTGTCTCAGTCATGGCTGTACCTCAGCAGCTCCATGCGGTGCCCAACACGTCGTAAGCACTCAAGAAATAGCTACTGCCTGAACGTGTACAGGTGGGGGCGGTGTCTTCCCCCAGCACATATCCCTCGCTGGCTGCTATTAAAGGCTAATTTGGAAACTCGGGAGGAAGTGGGCTTTTTTTTTTTTTTTTTTTTTTTAAGCGAGAGAAAGAAAGTTGCAGAGAAAGAGGGAGACGGAGAACCCCAAGCAGGTTCCATGTTCAGTGCAGAGCTCGACATGGGGCTCAATCTCACCACCATGAGACCATGACCTGAACTGGAACCAAGCCCCGGAACGCTTAACCAACTGAGCCACCCAGGTGCCCCCATGGGTTTTTTGTTGTTTTTTTTTTAACTTCTGTAATGATGCACCTGTTGTTGTCCTCAGGTAATATGCCCACTGACTCTGGAACTCTCTGTCTACGCTAGAGATGCAATGGCAAAGTCCATTTATGGACGAACATTTACTTGGCTAGTCAACAAAATCAATTCCTCCTTAGTGAACAAGGTTAGTCCAAACACGTTTGACTGACTCACTCTCGCTAATGTGGTAATGTTTTATAACCGACCTCGTCACTCTGAAGAATTTGTGAACATTGACCGTTGGCCCCTGGTGCCCAGGGACGATATCGTTCCGCATCTCCATTCCCGGCACACAGTAGGCTCACAAAAAAATGCCCGCTGAATGATTTTTGGAGTGTGTCCCGAAGTGTGGGATGCACAGTATTTGAAGTACGCCAGATGGCCTTCGGTGTCCACGGAATTTAGCTTTAACGGTGAGCATCTTTTAATGTGTATAAGAAAAAATATGTATAACAGGTCCTTCAGATTCACCCTGGGAGTTTCCTCCAAGCTAGAAATAAGGAAATGATCCTGAGGCACAGAGTATGTAGATGTAAAATTCAAGGAGATAGTATGTAAAGGACAGATTTGGAAGGCATCAGCTCAGGACACCATACGGAATGCTAAATTGTGGCCCTTTCGAAAAAAATAGGCATGTTCTCTTTAAATATCCATCTTTGGGGCGCCTGGGTGGCTCAGTCCGTTGGGCGTCCGACTTCAACTCAGGTCACGATCTCGCCGTCCGTGAGTTCGAGCCCCACGTCAGGCTCTGAGCTGATGGCTCGGAGCCTGGAGCCTGCTTCGGATTCTGTGTCTCCCTCTCTCTCTGCCCCTCCCCCATTCGTGCTCTGTCTCTCTCTGTCTCAAAAATAAATAAACATTTTAAAAAAATAAAAATAAATATCTATCTTTGCACCTGGTCCTCTCTTTTTTTTTTTAAATTTTTTTAATGTTTATTTTTGAGAGAGAGAGACAGAGCATGAGTGCGGGAGAGGCAGAGAGAGAGAGGACACAGAATGGGAAGCAGGCTCCAGGCTTGGAGCCGTCCACACGGAGCCCGACGTGGGGCTCGAACTCGTGAACTGTGAGATCATGACCTGAGCCGAAGTCAAATGCTTAACTGACTGAGCCACCCAAGTGTCCCCATCCTCTGTTTTAAAATGACATTTGTATCACCTGTCCTCTCTCCTGGATAGACATCTCCTTTGCTGCTGTCTATAGAGGTCTATTGCTTTCTTTGGGATTGATGTGGGCTTGGGAGGCTGAGAAGGGCTGAAGGAAGGGAGTGAACCAGAAGGGGAAGGTCTCACTTCTCGGGTGGTGGCTGTGGAAGCTTCAGTGGGATCCCGGCGGGCTGCCGGCCAGAGGAGCAGGCTGGGAAATTTGTTTCCACCCTATAATTTCTCTGTGAGCCAATGTTGGAGACAGAGAAGGTGTGAGTTTTATAACCAAGTCCCAGCTTTGGGGGCAGCTACCGGGTTTTAAGAGTCATTAAGAAAAAGACCTAACAATGAACAGTGTGTGTTACTTTGACTAGGATTTCACCAAGAAGACTGTGATTGGATTGCTGGATATCTATGGGTTTGAGGTCTTCGACAAGAATGGGTAAGTTTGTCATTACCTCCTGGTCCTCTGTCCGTCTGGTTTGAGGCATCTCTAATGTTGCTGGAACTGGGTTTCCCATCTTTAGAAATTCTCGGGATTTCCATAGCCGCTAACTCATAGACTGTTCCAGAATTGGAATGACCATTAAAAAAGGCAAACGTCTGGGGCGCCTGGGTGGCTCAGTCGGTTGAGCGTCCGACTTCGGCCCGGGTCACGATCTCGCGGTCCGTGTGTTCGAGCCCCGCGTCGGGCTCTGGGCTGATGGCTCAGAGCCTGGAGCCTCTTCCGATTCTGTGTCTCCCTCTCTCTCTGCCCCTCCCCCGTTCATGCTCTGTCTCTCTCTGTCTCAAAAATAAATAAACGTTAAAAAAAAAAAAAAAAGGCAAACGTCTTGGGGCACCTCGGTGGCTCAGTAGGTCAAGTGTTCGACTTGGGCTCAGGTCACGATCTCATAGTTTGTGAGTTAGAGCCCCACGTTGGGGTCTGTGCAGACAGCTCGGAGCCTGGAGCCTGCTTTGGATTCTGTGTCTCATTCTTTCTCTGTCCCTCCCCCACTTATGCTCTATCTCTCTCCGTCTCTCAAAAATAAATAAATGTAAAAAAAAAATGCAAACATCTTTTAACTTGATTCTTGGGATCTATTTAGTAAATTGTATAATTAATAAGGACTTTGCTTTTTCTGTATTAAAAAGCATCTTTAAAAAAAGAAGTAAATACAGGGGTGCCTGGGTGGCTCAGTCAGTGAAGCGTTGACTATTGATTTCGGCTCAGGTCATGATCTCACAATTTCGTGAGTTTGAGCCCCGCATCAGGCTCCGTGCTGACAGTGCAGAGCCTGCTTGGGATTCTCTCTCTCCCTCTCTCTCTGCTCCTCCCCCACTTCCGCACTCTCTCTCTCAAAATAAGCGTTAAAAAAAAATAAAAATAAACAAATACAGTTTTTTAATTGGTCTACTCGCGTAGCTTTAGCTCTTTAAATTTTTGGCCTCTCTAGTTTCGAACAGTTCTGCATCAATTACTGCAATGAGAAACTCCAACAACTGTTAATTGAGAGAACCCTTAAGGCGGAACAGGCAGAATATGAAATGGAAGGTATAGAGGTAAACGTCTTAATGTTTTCTTCTCACTTGATTTCTTAATCTAGCGAAAGAGATTTGCTTGAGAAGTGATATTTCCCTGGAGATTTTGGCCTCCCTAGTACTAAGAATTATTTTTTTCTCTCCTGCTCTGCTTATTTTCTGGGAAATTACTTTGACATTCGGGTAGTTTCTTTTCTTTCTTTCTTTTTTTTTTTTTTTTAATGTTAGAGATAAAAAAAATCAGACTTTGGAAAAATAACGTTGGAAAATCATTTTATTTTTATTTATTTATTTTTTTAAACAAGTTTTTAATTTTTTTTTTTTTAATGTTTATTTATTTTTGAGACAGGGAGACAGAGCATGAACGGGGGAGGGGCAGAGAGAGAGGGAGACACAGAATCGGAAACAGGCTCCAGGCTCCGAGCCATCAGCCCAGAGCCTGACGCGGGGCTCGAACTCACGGACCGCGAGATCGTGACCTGGCTGAAGTCAGACGCTTAACCGACTGCGCCACCCAGGCGCCCCTGGAAAATCATTTTAAAAAGAGATCTATTTTATGTTCACCTAAATCCCCCTCGGAGAATTCTTTTCTCTTTGTCATTTCAGTGGGAGCCCATTCAGTATTTCAACAACAAGATCATCTGTGATTTGGTGGACGAGAGACACAAAGGGATCATTTCCATTCTGGTGAGAAAATTAACGTTGACTTAGAGTCCATTCATACGGTGTCGCCAACACGCGGAAGTCTTCCCCCAGGCTTGAAAAGGGTTGCTTAGCACAAGCAGAAAGCCAGAAAACATAAAGGAAGGTTTTACAAAGAATGTGCGCTGATCCAGAGTTGAGACTCCTTGGGATGCACCCATGGCTTTATCTTGACCTGTTGGAACTTCTGAGAACATCCATGCCCAATTGTTCCAGTTCAAACATCGCTTTTTTCAACATGTTTATTTATTTTTGAGAGAAACAGAGTGGGAGCGAGGGAGGGGCAGGGAGAGAGGGAGACACAGAACCTGAAGCAGGCTTCAGGCTCCCAGCCATCACCCCGACGCAGGCTCGAACCCATAACCCACGAACCGTGATATCGTGACCTGAGCCAAAGTCGGATGCTTAACCGACTGAGCCACCCAAGACGCCCCCAGACATCACTTTTTAAAATCTAAAGCCAATGAGAAAGTATTTCTTTGCCTTTTCATTTGGGATCTTCTCCCTTATAACGAAAATAATTGGTCTCCTCTCTCCTGCCTGCCGCCCGCCCCCACCTAACTGTCGGGTGAACAAGATTCTAAAGCACAGCAGTGACTACAGATGGTGCCTGTCGTTGCCAGGAACATGGGCACCCCCTGGATTCAGATGCCCGCCCCATTGCTTGCTAGCTATGTAACCTTGGGTGGGTGTCTTACCCTCTCTGAGCTCCCATCTCCTTGTCTTAAATGGACGCAGTGATAGCAGCACTTATCTCGAGGAATTGTAAGGACAGGCTGAGATTGTACATGCACAGGGCTTAGAATTATGCCGGTGTGTGGTAAGCATTCAGACTCTCTTCGTTCAACAAATGCTTACCGAATGCTTCCTTGGTGCCATGACTGTGCCCTGTGCTGTGGGACACGAGCAGTGGACAAAACAGATCAAAACCACTACATTCATGAAGCTTTAAATTCTAGCGCGGAGAGACTGACAACAGACAGTTTCGTGGGCAACATAAGTAGGTTTTACAATGAAAAAAGCTCAAAAGATGAGATGCGCTGGGAAGGATGACTCAATTTCAGGCGAGGTGGTCTGGGAAGGGCCGTGTGGACATCCGGGGAGGCAAGTTCCGGGAGGCACAGGCTGACATAAGCTCTTCTCGGGGCTCTCAATGCTCATATTGATGGCTAGACTAGCATAGACATGTCACTTCGAAAGGGTTGTCTCACTCACCTGAAGCCCGGTGTTCTCTTGTCATTTTAACAAAAGCTGCAGGGTTGATTTTAAAGATGGTCACTCGCATGTTGCCAATGTTAAGGGCCCGAAACAGGAAGTAGAAAGACACAGCCGGAGAGACGTGAGGAGTTAGATGCCCGGGGCTTTGTAGCTTTCTCTCCATGAGGTTTTTGCTCCTGGTAAAAGGGGATGTGGTCTTGGCCAGCAGTGGCTGGTTAAGGGAAACTGAGGTGGTGTTCAAGAAGACTTTGGAAATATGGTGGCCGGATGGGTGGGCGAGGTGACTTTTCACAGGATTTCAGATCCCTCTGAGAAGCTAAGCACGCGTGAGGGGTCACTGCCCTCGCGCCCCCAAGGTTCACCTGAACTTGGGTTGAGGTGACAGAGTTTTAGTCCACTACCTTCGGCCACAGCTGGCGAAGGCGTTTCAACTTGGAATCGATGGCGTAGGATGCTACGGATCGAGGCTTCTCTTTTTTTCTCTGGAAGGATGAAGAATGTATCCGTCCCGGTCCCGCTACGGACTTGAGTTTCCTGGAGAAATTGGAAGAGAAAGTAGGCCAGCATGCGCACTTCCAGACGTATGTATCTCGCTCGACAAGCTGTTGCTTGGGGAAGCTCGTCTCTTACCCACTTTCTTGGGTATGTGGGGAGTGGACCCCAAGAGTAAAGGTGCTTCTTCGTGCACAGAAACGTGACGCACCATGATGATATACCGACTCCTATATACGTGTACCTTTTGTTAGTAGAAATCAAACCCGAATTCCAGGTAGAATGTTCTAAGATTTTGTATCTTTTTTTTTTTAACGTTTATTTTTGAGAGTGAGAGAGAGCACAGTGGAGGAGGGGCAGAGAGAGAGGGAGACACAGAGTCTGAAGCAGGCTCCAGGGTCCAAGCTGTCAGCACAGAGCCCGACGCGGGGCCCAAACTCATGAACCATGAGATCATGACCTGAGCCGAAGTCAGACACTTCATGGACTGGGCCACCCAGGCGCCCCTAAGATTTTGTATCTTTATGATCGTTACCTTGTGGACAGGGTCACAGGTGTGAAATAGGCTTCTTTTTCAAAGTCTTTTTTTTTTTTTTTTTAATGTTTATTTTGAGAGAGAGAGAGTGCAAGCAGGGGAGGGACAGAGAGAGAGGGAGAGAGCCAACCAGGCTCAGTGCAGTCAGCCCAGAACCCAACACGGGGCTTGATCTCATGAACTGTGAGATCATGACCGGAGCTGAAATCAAGAGTCAGACACTTAATGGACTGAGCCACCCAGGAACCCCAGAAATAGTTTTTTTTTTAAGTTACGTATCAAATATAAAGTACACACAGAGCTATGCGTGGATCTGAAGCGTACGACCCAACGAATCTTCACATTCGTGTGTACTCACATCACTGCCACATAGATCCAGAGAATGAGGGTTTACAGCATCCAAGAAAATGGACTAGAATCGCAGCTCGGCCACTTATAAGACACGTGACCTATTAATATACCTGGTGCGGAGCATTGTAAGTGACTCCGTAAGTCACCTAGTGTAATTTCTGGCCGTGGCAAAGACCGGGTAAATGGTAGTGGCTTTATCAGAGCTTTTGTAGAATGTTGAAAGGATAAGGAAATGAATCAAAAATGGAAAACTGAAGGGCACCTGGGTGGCTCAGTCAGTTAAATGTCTGACTTCAGCTCAGGTCACGATCTCATGGTTCATGAGTTAAAGCCCCACATCTGCACTGACTGTGCAGAGCCTGCTTGGGAATTCTCTCTCTTCCTCTCTCTCTCTGCCCCTCCCCCACTTGGGTATCTGCGTTGTCAATATATATGTTCATTTCAAGAAAGGTTACAAAAAAATTAGCCATCACCAGAATCTGAAAAATGATGTTTTATGAGCATTTTAGTCAGTTACCATCATAAAAATGTAGTAAATTGGTTCTTAGTTATCATCTGGAAAAAGTAGAACTTTTTTCATTGTACAAATCAGTGTGTCTTCTGTGGCTCACGTGTGTTTTTTAAATCCTCAGTTCTCAGGGGAAGGATCACATTTTATTTTTAAGTCTTCATTTCAATTCCAGTTAGTTAACATACAGTGTTATGTTAGTTTCAGGGGTACAGTATAGTGATCATCACAAGTGAAGTCCTCAGTCCCCATCACCTATTTCCCCCATGTCCCCACCCTGGTAACCATCAGTTTATTCTCTACAGTTAAGAGTTTGTTTCTTGCTTTGTTTCTCCCCCCCCCCCCCTTTGTTCATTTGTTTCTTAAATTCCACGTATGAATGAGATCACATGGTATTTGTCTTTCTCTGACTGACTTTACTTAGCCATTATATTCTCTAGGTCCATCCATGTCGTTGCAAATGGCAAGATTTCATTCTTTTTTGTGGCTGGGTAATATTCCATTGCGTTTATATGCCATATCTTCTTTATCCATTCACCGATCGGTGGACACTTGGGCTGCTTCCATAATTTGACTGTTGTAAATAATGCTGCTATAAACATAGGGCTGCATGTATCCCTTTGAATTAGTGTTTTTGTATTCTTTGGGTAAATACCTCGTAGTACAATTGCTGGATTGTAGGGTAGCTCTGTTTCAACTTTTGGAGGAACCTCCCTAGTCCTTCCCACAGTGGCCGCACCAGTTTGCATCCCACCAGCTGTGCAAGTGGGTTACCCTTTCTCCAGGCTTCTCTTCCGCCCTTTGCTTTCTATGTCGGTGCGTTTTGTTACAGCAAACTAGGAAGGTTCAGTTCGTGTCTCGTTCTCTCTTGCTGCAGCCGGAAGCTGGCGGGGCCAAAGGGCCGAAAGAGGATTGGCTGGATGGAGTTTCGGCTCTCTCACTACGCAGGAGAGGTCACGTACTGCACCAAAGGTGAGTGTGCGTGGGGCGTAGGTCACGGTCACGCAGGTGTCCCTGTGTCCGCCGAAGAAACGGCTGCGCGTCTATCCCAAACATTCCCTAGCTCTGCTTGCAAGCAAGCCGTTTGAAGTTTTCTCTTTATTGCTTTTTTGTCGAACCACTTCATTTCACCCATTTAAAGTGCACCATCCGGTAGTTTTTACTCTGTTCACTTGAGAGTTATGCACCCGTCGCCGCTGTGCATTTTAGAACGCTTCGCCCCAGGGGCGCCTGGCGTGGCTCAGTCAATGAAGCAGGCAACTCTTGGCCTCGGCTCTGGTCGTGATCTCGCGGTTTGTGGGTTCGAGTCCCAGGTCAGGCTCCGCACTGATGGCACAGAGCCTGCTTGGGATTCTCCCTCTTTCTCTCTGCCCCTCTTCTGCTACCATGCTCTCTCTCTCTCTCTCTCTCTCTCTCTCTCTCTCAAAATAAATAACTATTTAACAAAAAAAGAACACTTCATCCCAAAAAGAAACCCTGTTTGCATTAGCAACTATTCCCTGTTTTCCCCAGCCCCATCCCCCACAGCTGTGAACTAATCTGTTTTCTGTCTCTGCAAATTTGCCTGTTCTGGGTATTTCATCTAAATGGAATCACACAATGTGTGGTCTTCTGTGTCTGGCGTCTTTCCCTTAGCATCTTGTTTTCAAGGTTCATCTGTGTTACCATTTTTATTGCTAAATAATATTCCATCTATGGATACACCCTGTTTTGTTTATCCATTCATCATTTGATAGGCATTTGGGGTGTTTGCTTTTGAGCTCTTACTAATAAGGTTCCTACGAACATTGTCTCTCAAAACCTTTAAAAAATATTTTCTTTTGTCATTTCTGCTTTAGGTTCTAAATTATTCTCACTTTTTTTTTTCTTTTTACAGTTCTTTTTTAAGGTAGGCTCCACACCCAACGTGGGGCTTGAACTCACAACCCCAAGATCAGGAGTCACATGCTCCATTGACTGAGCAAGCCAGGTGCCCCTAAATTATTTTCACTTTTAAATAAGTTTCTCTAAGACTATTTAAAAAGCAACATGTATTTTTTCTCTTGAATTCAGAGTGGTATAAAAACAGAAAACATTTTCAAATGGAATGAATCTCTCTTTGTGGATAATTGATTGATTGTCATCATCAATAATATACACGTAACGCAAGAAGTTCCTAACGGTACAGAAAAGTCCAAAAAAGGGAACTAAAAGTCCCCTTTACTCCTAGTTTCTCCCACAGGAACCAACAGTTTCTTGTAATTTCTTTCAGGAAAATAGAAATATCTTCTGCATCTACTTAAGTATGTGGGGACACATATACATATTCAAATAACACATATATGCACACGCATTTAAGTAACACAGATTGTTATTCTGTGTTCTCTGTTTTGCATTTTTTTTCATTTAATGAAAACGAGAAAAATTGTTTGTTTTTGTTTTAAATGTTTGTTTATTTATTTTTGAGAGAGAGAGAGAGGGAGAAAAAGCGTGTGCCCAAGTGAGCTAGGGGCACAGAGACAGACAGAGAGAGAGAGAGAGAGAGAGAGATAGAAGCGGGGCTCATATTCACCCGAACTGGGGCTCAAGCTCACCTAGTGTGGGATTTGAACTCATGGGATCATGACCTGAGCCGAAGTCAGATGCACCCAGGTGCCCTAAATGTTTATTTTTGAGCGAAAGAGCGTGAACAGGGGAGGGGCAGAGAGAGAGAGAAGGAGAGAGAGGGAGACAGAGGATCCGAAGCAGGCTCAGTCCTGACAGCAGAGAGCCCAGTGTGGGGTTAAACGCACTAACCTCAAGACCATGATCTGAGCCAAAGTCAGACGCTCAACCGACTGAGCCACCTAGGAGCCCAAGATCATTTGGATTCCAATTAACGCTCAATACTTACTGTAGTCCAGACACTGTCCCAGTGCTTCACCTCACAGAACCGTTTTATTATCCTTCTTTTAATCTCAAAGGCAACTGAGCTCAGACAAGTCAAGTAACTTGCCCAAGGTCACTCAGATAGTAAGTGACAGAGCTGGGGTTCAGACCCACACCTTTTGCCTCCGCACTCACATCTATTCTCCGTAGCAGCCAACAGATTGCACCACGTTTCTTTTGAGAGGCTACAGACACTCCCTCTAGGGCTGTGTCCTTTGACCTGTTTGATGGACACAGCTTGTTTCCAGTTTTGTTTCTTGTAAACCCTGCTGTCGTTGACCCCCTTGCATATTTCACTTGGCTAATCTGTGCATGTTAGATACGTAGCATAAATTCCCAAAAGTGACATTGCTAAGTTAAAAGTTCTATCAGAAATTAGTTTGGGGGCGCCTGGGCGGCTCAGTGGGTTGAGGGTCCAACTTTGGCTCAGGTCATGACCTCGTGGTTCGTGGGTTTGAGCCCCTGAGTCGGGCTCTCCGCTGTCACTGCACAGCCCACTTCAAATCCTCTGTCTCCTTCTCTGTCTGTGCCTCCCCTGCTTGTTCTCTCTCTCTCTCTCTCTCTCTCTCTCTCTCTCTCTCTCTCTCAACAATAAACGTTTAAAAAGTTTTTCTAAGAAGAAAACCTTACGCCAAGTGAAATAAGCCAGTTACAAAAGGACAAAACCCTGCATCATTCCCATTATAAGGCGTAGTCAAATTAGAAGAGGAGCCAAATTCCTAGAGGCAGAAAGTGGTGGTTACGTTAGCATTTAACGGGGTCAGAGTTTCAGTTTGAGAAGGTGAAGCATTTTGGAGACGACTGGTGGTGCCGGTTACACAGCAATGTGGCCGTGCTTAATACCCCTGAACACGTAACAATAGCTAAAATGCTACATTTTATGTTATGTCTGTTTTGCCACAATAAGGATGCCAGTCTTGGTGACTCCAAATAGTCTTCTGAAAAGGTTAGGTCTCAGACGCCTTTTTTTAGTTGGTTTTGATTGTATAACGTCATTTAGTTACGAACGCAATTATTAGTAACCGATAAGGTTTTAAGCGAGCACTGAACAAACCAAGTTTTAACATTGGAAATGGCGAGTTTCCCTTTGTATGAAGACACTGTTGGGTGCCTCGAGTCCTGGGGCTTCAGCTTGGCTTTGCTAAGTGGTGGGATGATTTTCTCACCTGGCTTCGCCTGGCCCCTCTTGAAATTCAGCACCCCCTTCCTTGTTCTGACATCATTCCGTTTATACGTAGTTCTATGCTACGGGACTAGGACATATCTACAGTGCTTCGCATAAAATCTCTACCTTCTTGTGAGAGCTAAGTGGGAGTTTAGAGTACGGCGTGTATGCCATAGATTCAACTCTGAGGACCTCATTCTCAACCAAGGGCGAGCTAACTCCTCCAGGAACATCTGGCCATGACTAGAGACAATTTGACTCTTGCAGCTAGAGAAGGTGACACTGACATCGCATGGGTAGAGGTCAGGGATGCTGTTAAACATTCTGTGATTCGCAAGATGGACCCCACAACAAAGTCTTTTCAGCCCCAAATGTGAGCAGTGCCAAGGCTGGGAAGCTCCGACCTGATCCTAGGAGATTATTTGCAGGGTTTCCTTTTGCGATCACTTGGGATGGAAATGCATTTTTAGGCAAAGCCATTGACTCAAAAAAAGTTTCAACGTTTTACAGGTTTCTTGGAAAAGAACAATGATCTCCTCTACAGACATCTGAAAGAAGTAAGTGTGAAGTTTAACCGTGTGTGTTTCTGATGGTTATTAGATATCACCCATGACCCGGATTTGGGGCTAGATTGGGCCTCCTGGATTTTTCTCTGCAGTCCTTTACGATAGACCTTCATGGCCGGAACAGATATTTGAGGTCATCTGTACGATGTGCCCTTGATCCAACGTGCCTATTCAAGTGTGTATGTTGCCCCTGCTGTGTGCCAGAACTCTGTACCCGCTCGGGGCGGTCCTTGCTCTCACGAGGCTTACCGTGGGGGTGGGGAGTGGCCGAGGATAAATATATACATTGACCCCTGAACAACAAGATCCTGCCAATCCTCCGTGCAGTCAAACATCCACCTATAACTGGGCACCTGGGTGGCTCAGTTGGCTAAGCATCTGACCTCGGCCCAGGTCATGACCTCATAGTTCACGAGCTCGAGCCTTGCATCGGGCTCCGTGCCGCCTGTGCGGAGTCTGCTTGGGATTCTCTCTCTCTTTCTTCCTCTCTCTCTGCCCCTGCCATGCTCTCTCTGTTTCTCAAAAATAAATAATTTTAAAAATCCATGTATGACTTTTGACTTCCCACAACTTAACTGCTAACAGCCTGCCGTTCACCGGAAACCTTACTGATGCATGAACAGCCGATTCACATATATTTTGTCTGTTACGTGTATCATATATGCTGCATTCTTAAAAGGAGGTAAGCTAGAGAAAAGAAAATGTTAGTAAGAAAATCTTACAGAGATTCTTAAATACAGAGAACAAACTTGAGGCCCCCAAACCAAGAGCACACTGTATACTCTGTATGTTAGCCAACTAAACAATAAATCGTATTAAAAAAAAAAGAAAATCTTAAAATACATTTATAGTAATGTTACTGTTAAAAAAAAAAACTACATGTAAGTGGATCCACATGGTTCAAATCCGTATTGTTCAAAGGTCAACTGCACACGATAAGTTATCCATCAGTGAGAAGTGCTATGAAGAAAATAAGGAAATATGATTGAGAGGGACATTTTCTTTTTTAAAGTTTGTTTATTTTGAGAGAGACAGAGCCTGAATGGGGGATGAGCAGAGAGAGGGAGAGGGAGAATCCCAAGCAGGCTCAGCACTGATGCAGAGCCTGACACAGGGGCTTGAATTCACAAACTGTGAGATCATGACCTGAGCCGAAATCAAGAGTCAGATGCTTAACTGATCGAGCCACCCAGGTGCCCTGAGAGGGACATTTTAAATTTAGTTTAAGAGATCAAAGAAAGCACCCCTCTGGAGGTGACTTCGAGCTGTTGACTGGAAAAAAATGGGGTTTCTCCAGGGTGGGGGGACCAGCATGTGCAAAGGCCCTGAGGCCCAGATGAGTTCAGTGTGTGTTCAGTGACGAGTATAATGTTAGGAGCGGGGACTGAGCCCATCAGGATGAAGTGCCCAAGGAGGAGTAGAGATTTTTGTTCTGGTGCAGCGGGAATATAGCAGGGTAGCACAAACAGAGGATGAGGAGACGGACCCAGAGAAATCTCAACTTGTTCAAGGTCACACGGTGAGGTGGGGCTGAGATTAGCCCCTAGGGCTGCTGCTGCAAGTCCCAGTCTCCCTCCATGTACCTCACTGATCAGAAAAACCTTGGGTGTTGTAGAGCCTTGCTTTGCATTGAAACAGTCAACTGTTTTATAAAAATGGGATTTTACTTAAGTAGCTTGGTCTACAAAGAGCTTAACCGTTAGGGAGGCATTTTCAGAGTGGACGCACAAACCAGTCATTTCAGGGATGTCTTCTGCCCTCCCTGGTCTTTCTCTGTCACTTCTAGGTCCTCTTGTCCCCACCTCTGGGGTTCAGGATAGAGAAGCAATTCCTAACTTTGGATCTCTGCTCCAGGCAGGTGCTCCCTGGGTCATTGTCAGCCCCACCCCTTCCCAACTGGGGGTCTCGGGCAGACCTCCCCATCTGGTGAGGTGGGTCTGGTGGGGCCTCCCTCTCAGAGTCGCGGTGAATGACACAGGAGTGGAAGGGCCGGGCCGACACAGGGAACGTAATAATCGTCTCCTGACGATTTGACACACTGGCCTCTGTGTGCCATGCCCCTGCCCCTCACAAACCCACCCACGGAGGGGGCTTCCCATGGAAAAATCTCCAAGTCTCTCACTTGACCAGCCAGGGCTGAGGCTCCTTGCACTTTGTTTTGGCTTCAAAATGGGTCATTTCAATTTGCTCTCTCCTGTATGCAAATTGCTCTTTCCTGCCGTTGTAAATGCAGAATTAGAGTGTATTAAACAATTTTTTTTAAACTTAAAGAAACGTTGGGGGGCACAGGGGGCTCTGTCGGTTAAGCGTCTGACTTCGGCTCAGGTCATGACTTGACGTTCGTGGGTTCAAGCCCCGCATTGGACTCTGTGCTGACAGCTCAGAGCCTGGAGCCTCCTTCAGATTCTGTGTCTCCTTCTCTCTCTGCCCCCACCCCCCTCCACTCTCTGTCTGTCTGTCTCTCTCTTTCTCTCAAAAATCAATAAGTAAACTTAAAAAATACCATAAAATGAAGATTTAAACATTTCCTTCCGTGTTTGACTATGTCTTTTCCCCACTTCTTCAAGTGCTCCGGAAGTAAGTGGCTCTGGGACCTTGTGCACACTTATGCAAGCTCTCCTGAAGGCCCCTTAGTGATTTCCGAAACACTGAACGTGGAACTCGTTTCTTTTACTTGCAGGTGCTCTGCAGTTCCAACAATCGCATCCTTAAGGAATGCTTCCTGGTGGCTGAGTTAGAAAACCGAAGAAGGCCACCAACGGTGAGTGGGGAGGTGGGGAAAAAATGCTCATGCAGAATTAGAAAGGTAGCAAAAATCAGCCAGAGGGCACAGTTACCCCCAGTTACCTATACATTTTAAGCTGTCCTTCCTTTTTCTGGAAATGTTGCTAACACGTTCTACTAAATATATACTTTCCAAGTGTAGCAACCAGTGTGCTTATTTGCACTCAGTGCCTACTGTGTAGAGGGGGCACAGGAGTTAACGCTGACAAAGTGGACAAGATCTCTCTTCTCATGGGGCTTATAATCTAGTGAAAGAAAATATGGGAAAATACCATCAAAGAAAGAAAGAACTTAAAACAGTGTGTCATAAAGGAAGCTTGGTAACAAGGAAGTAAGAGAGCATGGGGTGATGGTCTCAATGGCGATACTGGCTCTTACAAGGCGCTCATCACATATTTGCTAAGTGAAGGAAGAATTCTGGACAGGTGCTTGTCCGGCTTCTGCTTGACCAGTCTGAGCCTGTACTTCTCGGGCCAGGACATTCAGAACCTTCTCCTAGTGGGCAGAATGGTAATGGGGAGGATAATATGTCAGGAATTGGGACCTAAAGGGCTGGCCAATCTTCTCTGTATTTACTTGGAGCTGCAATATCTACTTAGTTCATCCTCTCTCTCTCTTTCTCAAGGTGGGGACTCAGTTTAAAAACAGCCTGAGCAGCCTTCTGGAAATCCTCATCTCTAAGGAACCTTCATACATCCGTTGCATCAAGCCCAATGAGAGGAAAGAACCCAGTGAGTCATGAATCGTTCTGAACACTGAACTCAGGGAAATAAGGCTGGGAGGAAAGCCAAGGTGGCAGTGGGTTAAAATCCTAACAAAAAAACAAAAACCCCACAGGCTTGCTCCTTGCTCTCCATACATGATTTATTTTCATTTTTAAATAATAGAAGGTAAACGAATAAGGAGGGAGAGGAGTTTTTTTGGTGGTCTTGTGTGACCATTGCTCAGAGCCTGGCCAGTTTCAGGAGCAGCACAGCTGAGCCAGGCAGATGTCAGAGGTGGGGGGAAGCAGTGTTGCTTCTCTCTAGCCAGCGAACAGTTTTCCAAATGGTCTGGGACTTGGGTATCTTCCATGCTCATGCCATGGTCGGTAACACAGTTGTATAGTCAGGGGCTTACAGAAGGCAGGCAGGAAGAGCACGTGAGTGAAGCAGGATGTAAGGCAATAGGGAGTGGAGGGGACTGTGGCGAACTGCAAAGGGCACATGCTGTCTAAAGGAGCAGCCCTATTACCTTCCAGCTAGTTATTGCCACGTGGGACTCTAGCCCAGCATGGCCGGATATCTTTTTTTTTTTTTAAGAGAAGCCAGAAATCCAATTTTTGCTGTAAATTCCCCCATTAAAATAAAACAACAGAGTTAGGACCTGACAAAATATGTCCGTGGCCAGACCCAGCCCACAGATGGTCAGCTTGCAGCCTGTGATCTGTCTTGGTTGAAACGGAGCCATGGAATCCTTTACTGTCACTCTCCCTTCTGTGTTTCCAAAGGCAAGTTTGATGACTTGCTCATAAGGCATCAGATCAAGTACCTGGGGCTGATGGAGCACCTGCGGGTGAGACGGGCTGGCTTTGCACACCGGCGGAAATATGAACATTTCTTGCAAAGGTAAAGTTGGTTTTGTTGAGTTGAAGCTGGTACAAATGCCTACTGTGTGAGGACTCTCAGGGTGCGTTGCTGAATAAAAGGCCAGGCCCCGGGCAACTCCCTTTGGTTAATTGCTGTAGACGTGACTGTGATGAGCACTAACATTTTGCAGAATAGGAAACTGATTCACTGTACCTCCTTCCCTTCCTGACGTTAAGCCTGTAACTTCTTGGAGTCCAGGAAACACAGGTTAACACACAGACCTGCCACCCAGGGGGCAGAGTGGGCAGTGCACCACTTGAGTCTGTACTTAGTTGGGGAAGACCCTTCCCATGGTGATTGTAGGTGCTAGTTTAGCCTTCAGTCTGGAAGCGATCCTCTCGGCCTCATGGGCTATCAAGAGAAGGAGGTGTAGTGGTGTGAACATAAGTTCATAAGGATTTAATGATATAATCCCACCACCACCGCCACTCAAATTGCTTGTGCACCAGCACTTCATTGGTGGGGGGCTATGTGTGAATTTGTCCTACCAAAAAAACAAAACAAAACAAAACAAAACACACATTCTCACACACTCAAGGGAAGCAGAATAAAATTGTTATTTTTGTGGGTCGCCATGGTTGAATATTGGCAACTTTATATTTTAACCTGATACTAAGCTGCTTTTGAGCTTCAACTGTATAAAAGCCTTGTGCACGAGCTTACATTTTTCATCAGATTTCTTGCATTTTGCAACTTACATCCAGATCCTGCCCTTTGAAACTTGAGCGTTTTCTAGCAGCTCTAATTTTTAGCCCCTGATTTAGTGATCTCAGATCTTTCTCTACCAAAGATCATGTTTATTTTTCTCCCATGAGCCTCATGCCTTGGTAAGTAATATCTGCTTATATGCATTTATTAAGTAATAATCTCTTTCCTTACTGTTCTGTTAATGATTTATATACCTGCTGACACCCTTTAGCTGTAACCCCCTTATCTCCTTACCACCCCCACTCCAGCCCGAAGCAGTCACTAACCTACTGCTTGTCTCTCTAGATTTCCCCATTCTGAACATTTCATATGCATGAAATCATACAGTATGTGGCCTTTTGTGACTGGTTTCTGTCACTTGGCATCGTGTTTTCAAGGTTCATCCCTGTTGTAGTGTATATTTTCATTCCTTTTGAGGGCTGAATCATGCTCCATTGTGTGGATAGACAGGCCACATTCTATTTATGCATTATCAGTTGATGGGCATTTGGATTGTTTCTGCTCGGGGCTATTATGAATAATACTGTTAGGAACATACATGCATAGGTTTTTATGTGGACATGTATTTTTATTTGGGAGGGGGTATACCTATGAGTAGATTACTAGGTTGTATGATAATTCAATGTTTATTTGTTTGAGGAACTACCAGACTGTTTGCTTTGTGTTTGCTCATCAGCTACTTGTATTTCATTCATCATTTTCACATATCCATTTTTTTCTGAGTCTAACTTGGGGTAGAGATGGCCAGAATCAGCAGCCACCGCCCACCCTACCCCCCAAACACATGCGCGTTTGACGTTCCCATTTTTTTTTTTTTGCATTTTTTTGCACTTCACACATCTTCTTTTTCTTTCTTTTTTTTTTTTTTTAATTTTTTTTTTCAACATTTTTTATGTATTTTTGGGACAGAGACAGAGCATGAACGGAGGAGGGGCAGAGAGAGAGGGAGACACAGAATCGGAAACAGGCTCCAGGGTCCGAGCCATCAGCCCAGAGCCTGACGCGGGGCTCGAACTCACGGACCATGAGATCGTGACCTGGCTGAAGTCGGACGCTTAACCGACTGCGCCACCCAGGCGCCCCACACATCTTCTTTTTCTATTTTGTTATCGCCTGAGGCTCCTTCACTCTTTCTGTAAATACTACTGAGCACCTGCTGTGTGCCAGCGCTGTCCTTGGTGCTGGGTAACTGCAGGACAGCACAGACCCCACTGCAGCATGGGGTTTACTTCCCAGTGGGGGAGCCCACTAGCTATAATGAGGATATAGGCGGTCAAGTGGGGATATGTCTTTGAAGGGAAATGAATCTGGGGAGGGGAAAGAGGAGCAGGGTCGAAAGGTGGAAGGCTTTACCTCTTTAGGTAAGGTGGTCTGGGAGGGCCTTTCCAAGTGGAGGGAGGGAGCCATGAAGGTATTTGGGGACAGTGATCCAGGGAGAAGAGCCTGGAGGTGGGAACTGGGTGGGCTGGAGGACCAGCCAGGAGGCTGGCATGGCTGCAGGTCAGTGGGCTCAGGGATGGGCTAAAGATGATCATATGTGTGCACCCTGCCTGGCCTTACTTCCCTTGATCAGGAAGCTATTGTATCTCACATTTGAAATTTACTAGTGGAACTTACACAGATGGAACGTACTAGTCTCTCTCCCTGCCAGTGTTTAAGGCATCTCCTCATTCCCCGCCGTGTCTGTCTAGCCCATGTTTGGACAACTTTGATGACGTGTGCTAGTGATGGGCGTGGCCTGGACAGCCGGGAGCAGGGCCTGGGGCTGTACTGTGTTCCCTGGGGTTGGCGTGCCCCTGTGCCTTTGTGCGTACGTGACTAGACCGGGAAAGGTAACCAGGGAAGAACACATGACACTCAGTGCCTGTCTTAATTCAGGCGGCTAAAACAAAGTACCGGGGACTGGGTGGTTTACAAACAACAGAAATTTATTTCTCACAGTTTGGGAGGCTGGAAATCTGAGCTCGAGATAGCAGCGTGGTCATGTTCCGGTGAGGACTGTCTTCTGGGTTGCATGAAGTCCGCCATTCTCTCATATCCTCGCGTGGGGGAAAGAGGGTGAGGGAGATCTCTGGAGGCCTCTGTTATAGGGACACTCATCCCTTTCATGGAGGCTCCCTCATGACCTCATCACCTCCCAAAGACCCCACCTCCTAAAGCCATCACATCGTGGGTTAGGATTTCAGCATGAGAATTTAGGAGTAAGGAGATGACACAAACATTCAGTCCATTGCCCTTCATGGACTTGCTCATAAAGTATAGTTCCTGGAAAATAAACCCATTTTTAACAGAGTAAAATGTGGGGTCCTGGGTGGCTCAGTTGGTTAAGCATCCGACTTCGACTCAGGTCATGATCTTGCAGTCCGTGGGTTCGAGCCCCGTGTCGGGCTCTGTGCTGACAGCTCAGAACCTGGATCCTGTTTCGGATTCTGGGTCTCCCCCTCTCTCTGCCCCTCCCCTGATCACACGCTGTGTCTCTCTCAAATATAAACATTAACGGATTTTAAAAAACAGTGTAAAATGTGATTTCGAAATAGTAGGAACCATGTAACATTATTAAGGGCAAGAAGCATAGTAGGAGTAACGTAGCTAACATTTTTTTGAAGTCTCGGACTGTGTCCAGTGCTCTCCACAGATTATCTCCCTTCAGCCTTGTGACGGTCCCACGAGAAGGGCTTGTTATTGTTCGTGTTGCACAGGGTGAGGAGGTGAAGTGACTTGCCCGGCTCCTGAGCTGGACTCAAACCCAGCCAGGGCGGTCCCGGATATAGTTTCTACCCTTGGTCCACGGGCACTTGGAATTCTGCGTTCTCTTACTTCATTATGTTTCAGACAACCATGGTTCTGTCTATGGTGACCACATATAGAAGGGAGTTGTACTGTGTGCTGAAATCAGGTTCTTAAATCAGCATTACGTCCAAAATTACCCTTGAGAAATCCCTCGTCACTTACCAAGCACGGTACCTTTTCTTCCTGTGCTGGCCCACGTTCATTTATCTATTCATTCATCGGCAGACGGACGTTTGGGTTGTGTCTACCTTTTGTCTATGATGAGTGATGACACCGTGAACGTTCATGTATGAGCTTGTGTGTGGACGTATGTTTTCATGTCTCTGCGTGTGTACTTAGGAGTGGAATGGAGTTTCTTGGGTGGGGTGTCTGACGATGTCATTGTTCTATGAAGACAGACCCAACCCACCCCGTTGAGACCGTTTCTCCCTTTTATGTTTCTTGCCAAGTATGTTGTTATTGAATTCAAGGAAGTTGGTATGATGAGTCTGCTAGATTGTGCTGAGTCGCTGACATACCACAGCGGAGCACATCCTGAGCTCTGGAGGGGAGTGGGGGTGGGGGAGGTGAGTGGAAGGTCCGAAGGCTTTCTGGAAGGGCCTCTCCTCTCCCCAGGTACAAGTCCTTGTGCCCAGACACCTGGCCACACTGGCACGGGCCTCCAGCAGAGGGCGTAGAACGGCTGATCCAGTACATCGGCTACACGCCCGAGGAGTACAAGTTAGGGAGGTAAGTGGCCAAGAAATCCCCGTTGAAAAGCTTTGTGCATTGACCCGTATGAGTCTAGAGCCTGGAGATGAATTTTTAAAGGAATTTACGTAGACGTACAAGCGGATACCTCCATCCACTCAAGTTAGATGCAGCTCCGTGAAGAAAACACTGTGTGTACCTGCTCACCTTGCTTTGCTCACGCAGAATATTGCACGACGTTTCTGAAAGCAGCTGAGTGTCCACAGTTGAGCTCAGTTCTGACACTGTCTACCTAGGTAGTGTCCAATGCCCAAGTTAAGGACTCAGCGTCGCCAGACTGTCTACCCCGCCCCCCACTTCAGATGCCACTTACAAGTCCCACTGGTCACCTGTGCTTCTGACCACTGACTGGCTAGCTATTGGAGGTTCCCAGGACCCCCTCTTTGGGTTCAATCGATTGGCTAGAGTGGCTCAGAAAACTCAGAAAAAAATTTTACTTGGGTCCCTGAGTGGCTCGGTCGGTGGAGCCATCAGCTCAGGACATGGTCTCGCGGTTCAGGAGTTCGAGCCCCGCATCAGGCTCGCTGCTGTCAGTGAAGAACCTGCTTCAGAACTTCTGTTCCCCTCTCTCTGCCTCTCCTCCGCTTGCACAGATGCTCGCTCTCTCTCTCTCGCTCTCTCTCTCTCAAAAATAAAAATTAAAGAAAAACTAAAACATTTTTCTTACTGGATTGCCGGCTTATTACAAAAAAATAGAACTCAAGAACAGCCAGATGGAAGAGATACATAGGGCGGGGTCTGGGGAAGAAGCCTGGAACTTCCATGCCCTCTCCAGGTACACTCAGAACATCAAGCCACGTCTTTTTTTGGCGGAGGGCACGGGGGAGCGGTTATGGAGGCTTCATTACATGGGCACGATTGACAAAGTCATCAGTTCAACCCCCAGCCCCCCTCCCCTACCTCGAGGCGGGGCTGAAAGTCCTCAGCCTCTCATCTCAAGATTGGTTTCCCTGGCAGCCGGCTCCCATCTTTAGGTCATCCAGGGGGCTTTGCACACATCACTTCCTTAGCAGAAACTTGGGTGTGGTGTGGTGGAAAGGGATCTGTTAATGACTAGTGAGACACCCGTTTCACTCTTATCCCTTTGAAACCATTTCAGGAACAGAGTCCAAATATAACAAGAAGATGCCCCTGTTGCTCTAATTACAAGGATTTGGGGAGCCGTGATATTGGAGCAGGACAAAGACCAAATACATCTATTTTTTGAATGTTTGTTTATTTTGAGAGAGTACGCGCAGGGGAGGGGCAGGGAGGGGGAGAGAGAATCCCAAGCAGACTCTGCCCTGCCAGTGCAGAGAGCAACACGGGGCTCGATCTCAGGAACTGTGGTTAAGAGTCGGACACTCAACCGATGCTTAACTGGCTGAGCCCGCCAGGCATCCCCAAATATGTATTTGTTATCAAGAGTCACAACATCACAAGCTCCAAGTGGTTGGAAGGGCTCTAGCACTGCCTACGGGAGGAGATTAAGTTGGAAAGGAACCCTGTGTTCTATACCTCACTCAGGGCTGGGTTGAACGTCTTTGCCTGCAAGATGAGTTTGTTTGGTCTTGTTATTGATCACATGCACGCAGGACCTCTCAGAGGGGATATTAGGACTTCTGTGATGCCAAAGCTCCTCGGGCATCCCAGAAGGTGGTGTTCTAGAACTCCGAGTACATTACTGTACAACTACTCGCTGTAGTTGTCCGTGAGCAGGAGAACTTTTGTACACATTGGAAGCGTTTGAGGCAGAACTCCGTGGGGCGAACCGCGAAGAGTTTAGTTTGTCCTATAAGTCCTTTTGGTCAGGGTGAATTTGGTGGTAGGGAGCGGTGCCCAAGGGTATAGACGGGCATTCCCAGGCCACAGAGAATCCAGCTCCAGGGATCTCTGCCTTCGAATCTATCAGGGGCTTTGCCTGTCAACTCCTAACTCCCACTCACATATAGACAGCCGTCTGGCCACCTCGTCCCTCTCCATCCTTACACTTCTGTCCTGGGACCTGCTTCAAGTATTAACCACATTTCTAAGCCTGATCCCTGAGGGGAATAGAGCTTCACACAGCCCAAGGGAGGCGGACTAAAGAGGTCATAGGTGGTAAGTTGCCCTCACAGGGTGCGTAGGGCAGGTAGAAAGTGATGCATATTGATAATTTATCTTTGCTGGTGGAGGGGATTTCCTTTTTTTTATTTTTTATTTTTTTTTTAACATTTACTTTTTGAGAGACAGAACGTGAGCGGGGGAGGGACAAAGAGAGAGAGAGAGAGGGAGACACAGAATCCGAAGCAGGCTCCAGGCTCGGAGCTGTCAGCACAGAGCCTGACGTGGGGCTCAAACTCACGAACTATGAGATCATGACCTGCGCCGAAGTCAGACGCTTAACAAATTGAGCCACCCAGGTGCCCCAAGGGGATCTTCTTTTAAACTGAGACTGGGGGCACCTGGGTGGCTCAGTTGGTTAAGCATCCGATTCTTGATTTCGGCTCAGGCCATGATCTCACGGTTCTTGGGATTGAGCCCCATATCAGGCTCTGCACTAACAGTGTGGAACCTACTTGGGATCCTCTCTGTCCCTCTCGGCC
Source organism: Panthera leo (assembly GCF_018350215.1). Classification (NCBI taxonomy): domain Eukaryota; kingdom Metazoa; phylum Chordata; class Mammalia; order Carnivora; family Felidae; genus Panthera; species Panthera leo. The sequence continues at coordinate 18,221,849 of NC_056690.1, forward strand.
CCTCCCCCACTTGTGCGTGCACACACTCTCTCTCAAATAAACATTTTTTAAAAAGATAAAACCTGGGGCGCCTGGGTGGCTCAGTTGGTTGAGCGTCCGACTTCGGCTTGGGTCATGATCTCGCGGTCCGTGAGTTTGAGCCCCACGTCAGGCTCTGTGCTGACAGCTCAGAGCCTGGAGCCTGTTTCGGATTCTGTGTCTCCCTCTCTCTCTGACCCTCCCCCGTTCATGCTCTGTCTCTCCCTGTCTCAAAAATAACGTTAAAATTTTTTTTTTTAAAAAAGAAGATAAAACCTAAAAAACAAAACAAAACTGAGACTCCTATTCCTTGTCATCAATCTTCAAAGCCTAAGGAACTAACCTCAAGTCAAATCAATGTAGTAGTTTCCTGAGGCTGGTAACGAATGACCACAGACTGGCTGGCTTTAAACAACAGAAGAGTGTTCTTGAGGTGTCGGCGGGCTCTGTGGGAGGGTCCTTCCTTGCCTCTTCCAGCTTCTGGTGGCTCCTGACCTTCCTTGGCTTGTGGCCACTTCCCTCCCTCCAGTCTCTGCTTCTGTCTTCACATGAACCTCCCTGTGCCTGTGTGTCCTTTTCTGTCCCTTAGATGCACACGCATGCCGGATTTAGGTGAACCCTAGTTCTGGATGATCTCTTCTCCATCCCTACCTTGATGACCTCTGCAAAGACCCTATTGCCAGATAAGATCACATTCTGAGGTTCTGGCGAGGGGACACTATTCAAGCCAGCCAATTACTCATGACAACGATCTTTTCTTTCACTTCTAGAACCAAGATATTCATTCGTTTCCCCAGAACTCTGTTTGCTACTGAAGATGCCTTTGAATTTAGTAAACATCAATTAGGTATGATTTTCTTTTTCTTTTTTCTTTTCTTTTTTTTTTTTTTCCTGTCCTGATTTCCGTAGAATGTGAAACGAACCGGCTTAGCTTGGGTTACATCTTACACATGGTGTCTGATCTAATGTAAGAAGCACTCGCTTTGGAAACCCAGAATGAGAACACATGGGTTTATATGCCTTAATGCGTGTTTGGAGGGTAGTCACGGACGCACCCGGAAACTTAAATGCCGGATTGCCATCCCACTTGTTAGGACCCGAACCTCAAATGAAGCTTTGAACACTTCATTCATACCAGTATGATGCCAGAAGGTGTCGCCTCAAAGCCTGCAGGCACGGGGGACGGGGTGGGGGCGCGGGGCGCGGGGAGCACAGCAAACGGTAAATGAGAAAATTTCTGGGGTGGAGGTTGGGGGTGCAAAAAAATGTAAAAACTCCTGGAGTGCAGTGGGGCTTCTCCCTTGAAATCTCAACTGGTCTGTCGAGACAGACCCTGCCGCGTATACCTGAGTGCTTTCTGTGTGCCAGGTACATATTAAGTCCTCTGCCCTCAGGACCTCGTTGTGCTCTTTAAAACTAACCTGTGCAGCTGTATTATCTCCACTTGGCAGTCAGGGAAACTGAGGCCCAAGACGTTGGTAACTTGCTGAAGGCTGCACAGCTAGTAAGCGGCAGAGCTTGGGTTGGAACATGGGTCTGCCCGCCTTCAGGAGCCGGGCTTGTGACCACCGTCCTTTTTTTGGACCGTGACAGCAGTGGGCACCAATCCCGGGACCTGGTTTCTGGGTGGGTGCTGGCTGCAGGGGGGACCCCAGCGTTTCTAACCAGCCCCCAGGGAATGGGATGCCACTGGTCTGTGGGGTCCTCAGTGCGCCTGGCTTGTGTTGGGAACTCAGTCCCCAGGTGGAGGGAGGTGGACGGGGCAGCTCGAGGGCGAGCAAGCATGTGGTCCGAGGGCCATGGAACCGAGGGCCAGCAGGCTCCCTGTAGACAGACGGGGGTGGGGAGCTCTAACCACCGAGTCTGTTCTTTACCCTGGAGGGAGGGAGGGAGGGAGGGAGGATGGGCCCACCCCTTCCCAGCTCTTCCCAGTCAGCTCCGCAAGGCACGCCCCGAGGGCTGCTTCTGACCTGCCCTTGGAAAAGCGCTACCACGCAGGTGCACAACTGAAAGCCATCTCACCAAAACTTTTGTTTCATTTTAAGTTGCAAGAATCCAAGCCACATACAAAGCCTGCCTAGAGAGGAGAGTGTATGTGAGAAAGAGACACGCAGGTAAGAATTAAAACAGAAACGTGCCCGTCTGCAGTGAGCCAGACCTCTGCGGTCTCTCTCATCCCTGCTGTACCTGGAGCTCAGGCCCCTTTGGTGGCTTCTCTCCCCTTGCTCGGCCTTGAAACCTTGCGTGTGTCTCGTCTTTATTCTGTTGACCCGAGACTGCAACGGAGTGGCCCGTATTCCTCCCACGGACGTGGTTTATTGGATCCCACCACGTGTGCCTGTTTACAGAATAACTCTTTTAAAAGAATGCCAACACCAGGAGTACCTTGGGAACCCGTCTCCTGTCACTCTCCTGTCCCTTCTCAACCCTGCCCCCCCCGCCCCCATCTCTCTTTGCAATTCTGCATTTCTCATTGCCTTGTTTTCCTCTATAGCTTTACCATCTATGGATATGTCTCTAAACAACAGTTTTATTGGCTGACACATTTGGAACTCCGTAAGATTATCCTGTTTATATTTTTAGGGATGTGTTTGTTTCCGAAATGCAACCAGTCGCCGTGCGCAGGTTTGGTCATTTACTGTCACGGCTGCGTAGGATTGCACCGTATCACACGTTGGCAAACTTTCCTAAAGACCAGGTGGTACTGTAGACTTGGGGGTCACCCGGCCTCGGTCACAGCTACTCAGCTCTGACATTGTATCAGGAAGGTACTATAGGCTATATGTAAATAAACGGGCATAGTCGCGTGGCAGTAAACCTTTGTTTACAAAAACAGATGGCCCGCGGGCCGCAGTTTGCCAACCCCCGTGCTGTATGAGTACTTCATAATTCAGCCATTCCCTGGATGGACGCATGGGTCGTTTCAGTTGTTTGCTTTTATAACAGAAAACAGTGCTGCTATGAGGAGCACACAAGAAGGTATTTTTTCTAATCCGAATAACTGAACAAAATCTGCAAAGCACTTAAAAACTGGGAAGCAAGTCAGAAATCTATGTGTCCCAATTTACGTATCTCAGTTCTCAAGTGTAGGCAACTTAAAGCACACATCAGTTGAGACCAGCCGCGGGCGGCAACAAAACTGACGGGTCCCTCAGGAAGGCCTGGGGAAACTCTGATCCCCTCACGTCATTGTGGGGCTTTCCTTGAAGCTTCCTGCAGCACCCCTGGGGTTCCTCTGTTGCCCTGGTTCAGTTGTCTGAACCGCCCCCCACGCTCCCCACAAGAACTGGTAACACTCACCACCTTTCCATCTCTCGGGCAGAGTGCGGGTGGGTATCCGGATGTTTGTGGAGTGGCTGAATGTTTCTGGAAAAAAGCCATTGTATTTAAATGTGATCGTGCTCACCTTCTAATGCTGGCAGTGAACTCTTTCAGCCATCACACTTGAAGCCCACTGGCGCGGGGCCCTGGCTCGGAAGCTGGCCAAAAGGAGAAAGTGGGCTGTGTGGACCGTAAGAAAGTGAGTTCTCTGTAGAAGGTGGTCGCGGACTTGGCTGAGTTCTTTGGCTTTGTGCCGAAAGCCCATCTTCCCTTCAGGGTGTCAGCCCCTAAGAATTCAGCTCTGTGGCTTTCCTCTGAGCTCCCTAATTTGACGGTGACCACGATTTAGTACGCTTGTCAGTTTCTCTTAGTTCAAAAGTCGCAGGGTCAGCTGCCCTCCAATGCCAGGCAGGTAAAAAAGCGAGTTTCACGAGCTGGGATAAGACGATAAGGCATGGTGGGGACTGCGGCTAAGTCCATTGCTTTCTTCTGAGCTCCCTAATTGGACAGTGATCACAATTCAGTACGCCTGTCAGTTTCTCTTAGTTCAAAAGTCACAAGGTCAGCTGCCCTCCAGTGCCAGGCAGGAAAAAGTGAATTTCACGAGCTGGGATAAGATAATAAGGCATGGTGGGAACTGCAGCTAACTTTGGAAAGCTCATTCCACCTCAGAGGGGCAGTCACTACTCCAGCTGACTGCTGCCTTGGAGAAATGCCAGCTTAGTGTTGCCACAGATTCTTGATAACCAGCCCCCCCCCCTCCCCCTCCGCCCACCCAAGGTTGGCTGGAAATCTGGCTTTCGTGTACTATTTCCCAATATTGTTGTTAGCAACTAATTCAAACCACTCAAAACAAAACCGAAGATAGCATGGGTGAAATAGAGCACATTTTCGGGGCAGACCCGACCTGTGGGCCACGGAACGGTCGCCCCACCTGGCGACCCAAACAACCTGCACCATTTTGGCCTCCTTTGCAAACAGGTGGGGAGAGAGCCCGAGGCTCCGTGAAGAAATGGGCCAGAAAATTAACAGAAACCACTTGCCGTTTCAGGTTCATAAAGGGATTCATCAACCGCAACAAGCCTCTCTGCCCGGACAATGAGGAGTTTATCGTGTTCGTGCGGAAGAATTATATCTTGAACCTCCGGTATCATGTCCCAAAGAACGTCTTGGACAAGAGCTGGCTGAGGCCTCCTGGCATTTTAGAAAATGTGAGGATGACACGCAGATTGTTGTTGCAAGTGACTCGGGCAGCGACGGGGCTCAGCTGGTGTATCTTTGTGCCACCACCCTTGGCTCGAAAGGCTTTAGCGAAGCACTTCTTTGCAAGGCTGTCCTATGAGAAATGTCGCTCCTCTCAATTCGTACTCTCAAGCCACTGGAGGTTGGTTAGCACAGAGCATTTGCGAATAGCGCTACCCTTGGTGTGGCCTTCCTGATGGCTTATAATGACTGTCACCTAGAACAGCGTTTCTCAAAAGAAGGTCCAAGGATCCTGTGGCTGGAGCACAGTGGGGGCCTCTGTAAGAAACCGGGCCCCAGCCCAGGTCCGCTGAGCAGTTCTTAGAGTCTTTTTTTTTAGCCGGGTCCTCGGGTGACTCAAACACATTCAAGTTTGAGAAGCAGTAGCTTAGCAACGGTGAAAAGGTAATGCAAGATTGGAAGATTAGTTGCTTTCTCGGGCTTTAAAATACTAATGCTGTACTGGGGCGCCTGCGTGGCTCAGTCAGTTAAGCGTCCAAGTCTTGGTTTCAGCTCAAGTCATGATCTCGAGGTTCATGGGATTAAACCCCACGTCAGGCTCTGTGCTGACAGCAAGGAGCCTGCTTGGGATTCTCCCTCCCTCCCTCCCCCCACCCCGCCCCTCCCCACCGCTCATGCTCGCTTGCTCTCAAAGTAAATAAACTTAAAAAAAAAACCAAAAAACCACTAATGCTGTAGTTGAAATCGGACTGAATTCGACTTGCTTTCAGAGCCTCTGTCTTGGTGGCCACAGCCCAAGACTGGGCCTGAGTGAGGCGGGTAGAGCAGAAGTGCGTGTGTTCTCCACACAGGCCTCGGACCTGCTCAGGAAGATGTGCACCAGGAACCTGGTTCGGAAGTACTGTCGCGGGATCACGGCCGAGAGGAAGGCGCTGGTAAGGACGGGGAGCCCGGGCGGGTGGCGAAGGTGCTGGCAGGTCCGGGGTGGGCGGCGCTCGCCCACCATCTCTCCTGGGAGCCCAGGGGTCACACCGGGCGCATGCCTCCTGCATGTGTTGGGGATGGAACACAAGAAGGCCACTTAGAGCCCCTTGTTCAAGGACAGATGTTGCAAGTGCTTCTCACGCTGTTGCCATGGGAACACAGCCCAGATGGCCCCCGTGCTGCACGGAAGGCCGGGCCCCTTCTCTGCTGGAGGGTTTTGTGTCTGCTTGTCTGCAGGTCCGTAAAGCGCTAGAGAGTCCTCTCTCAGGGTCTGCGGGCCGCACGATCTCTGTTGCAGTCACTCGACTCTGCGAGCAGAGCACGGAAGCTGCTGGACAGCACACATGAATGAGTGGCGTAGCCAGGCTGCAAAACAAACAAACAAAAACAAACTTAGAAACAACCGGCAGCAGGCTGGATCTGGCCCCCGGGGCTGGAGTTTGCAGGCAGACCTCTGACCCAGAAGGAGGAAACTGCTGTCTGAAATTCTGAAAATTCCCCTGCTGGGAAGGGAGTGCAAGAGACCAGCACGAAGTGTCAGCTCCAGTCTCTGCCAGCATAATTTTTAGGGGCACTTTGGCCAAAGCCTGGAATGTGCTGTCATTTCCGGGCGGAGGTATGACGAGGCCTCTACAGCTGATCACGGAAAGTGAGCTGTGCCGCGGACCTCCGTCTCAAGGAGCCCCACGGCTCCCACTTTTGTACTTTCCTCTCTCTGTTACCAGATGCAGCAAAAGGTGGTTACAAGTGAACTCTTCAGGGCGAAGAAAGAAGGTTATGCAGAGGCCTTAAACCAGCCCTTCGCCAACAGTCGGATCGGTAAGTACGTTCTTCTGTTTGTGCACTCGCTTAGAGGGTCAGAAGATGACGCCTGACTCCGGAGAGCCTCCTGGCCATAGTGGAGGTCTTGGTCACAGAGAGACGTAAACCCAGCAGGTACCAGTGGCTTTTGCACCACGATGGCGTTTAGTTGACGATTCACTGTGCTCCGATTCCCTCCCCAGATGAAGGAGACATTAATCCCAAAGTACTTCAACTCATCAGCAGTGAGAAAATCCAGGTAGGGATGTGTTGTGTCCTGGCATCAGTCAGGATTCCCTCACGAAGCGTGAGAACAGGGTCTGTCTTCTGTACGAGGGGTGTCTGGAAGTGCTGTTGAAATGCAGGGGTGCGTGGGGATGGGCAGGGTTCACAACTGTGATGCTCTGGGTATTAACAAAGACTGTGGGGCCCGCATGATCCCTAGGTACCTATTTGCTGTTCTTACGGTCCTTATCTGTCACCCCAGGAACCGGGTTGGGTTTTCCTATGAAATTGAGTGAAACACAGCCATGAAATTAATCGTTAAACACCCCCTATTAGCAGCAGCAATGGGGCGGGGTGCCAACATGGCACAACTTAGTAGCCATGCGCCATCTGGGCAGGTTACTTCAGCTCTTGCTGCCTTTGTCCCTCTGTGGGTGGGGGTGGCAGGGTTACGGAGAGGCCCCAGGGTTCCATGGCAGGAAGCGCTGTGTGGTAATACCTGCTCACCGATAAGCAGGTGAGTGCTGGAAGTAAGGAGCTCAGTACTCTGCCCCCTCCGCCCACGGAGTCCCCTTCCCTTCATGGTGACGGTCACCTCTTCGCAGTACGGTGTCCCGGTCATTAAATACGACAGGAAGGGCTTCCGGGCGCGGGAGCGGCAGTTCCTCCTCACTCAGAAAGCGGCTTACGTGGTGGAACTTGCCAAAATCAAGCAGAAAATAGCGTACTCGGCACTCAAAGGTAAGAAGCCAGCGACCGTACGGCTGTTCACGGGGTCGACTTAGCTTCTGGGCTCACCAGTTAAGAAGACACCCTCCAGTGGAAGACCGAAGTGGAGGGTGCCCTTAAAGCCTGGGGCTGCCGGGGCCTGGCCTGTGCTTCTCTTTCTGGCATAAATATCAACGGCCACCCCTTCGCTCCAGTATCCAGCTTGGACAACCGTCCCCTTCTCCGATGACCTGTGCTGTATCCCGAGCACAGCCCTTCACAGCCTCACGGCATGCTCATTGCTGGAGTGTGCCCTTCTTCCTGCTGGGCCCAGCTGGGAGGGAAAGAGTGTGGGGTTGGGGCACCCCCAGGTATGCCTCCTCTTTCTTCCTGCATTGATTTCAAGTTGTCCGGTTCCCGGTCCCTAACTCTGGATCTGTCTTAAGGGGTCTCCACCAGCAGCCTCAGTGATGGAATCTTGGTCATTCACGTGTCGCCGGAGGACAGCAAACAAAAGGTAATTGCCGGCCACCCGTCTCTGCTGACAGAGGGAGACCACCGCCACGATATTCAGTTGCCTGCCGCAGAGCCTCGGTATTGGAGGGTGTTTTCCTTTTGAGCCACTGCTCCCGGGGTGCCTGGGTGGCTCAGTCGGTTGAGCGTCCAACTTTGGCTCAGGTCACGATCTCACGGTTCGTGAGTTCGAGCCCCGCGTCAGGCTCTGTGCTGACAGCTCAGTGCCTGGAGCCTGCTTCGGATTCTGTGTTTCCCTCTCTCTCTCTCTCTCTGTCCCTCCCCTGCTCATGCTCTGTCTCTCTCAAAAATAAAAATTAAAAAAGCCACTGCTTCTGGAACAGCTATGTCTTCTTCTCAGGGGGATGCCGTCTTACAGTGTGAACATATCTTTGAAGCCATTACTAAGCTCGTCATGCTGGTGAAGCGGGGGAACATTGTCAATGTCGTCCAGGGGAGGTAGGTGGTTTTGCCCAGCGATCGCTCACTCACATAGGGAACCGTGGTCTCACATCCCAGTTCTCCAAGGAGGGCCTTATGTTCCTGAGGGAAGCTGTCACTGAGTGAAAGGTGGACCTCTGGGCCAGAGCAGGTGACGGCCACACCCTTCCTGTTGATGGTTGTTGTTCGGGACCGTTGGCCGAGCACGATGGGCCCAGAGCTTTGCAGGCTGCCTACAACTGATGAGGGCAGAGTGGCAACATTACTTTAGGACGGAAAAGAAAACCATCTGACACATAGATGGGGTGCTCTTACTCGATTCTCTCAGCTCTGAAGGATGGCCACGTTTTCCATGTCAGGGGCACAAAGCGGCTAAGCAGCAGGCCCAGTGTCACCTGGCTGGTTGGGGATGGTGTGGGGGTTCCTGAGGCCATGCTGGATTCTCGTTCGCAGACGGGATCAGGAGGCGCTGTGCCCCCCCCCGCCCCCAGCCCCTGGGAAAGCAGGTCTTCCTGCTGCCCCTATTAGGTCTGAAGCCACCCTAATGTCCTGAGCAAATCCATTAGGTACAAGAGGGGGGCACAGAGTGGGGTTGGTTTTGCTGGACCTCACAGGGAGACCCGCCCCCCCAGCCACGAGAGTTTCAGCAGGACCATATGTAGGTGGTTCTTCAGACATCAAATTGGCCCCTTGAAGGACTGAACGTGCTAAAGTAATTTGAGAATAACCACAGGAACATGGTGAGTTTTCTCCGTTACGGAACTGGTGGTCTTTTGGGTACTCAAGTAAAATAAAACTCTATTAAAACAGGAATTTGATCTTGAAACCAGTAAAGCTGCATAAGCGAATTTCTTTTGTAGACAAGAGGCAAAAAAAAGGTCAGTAATTGATGATTTTGTGTATTTCCAGTTTACGGTTTTATATTAGTCCTGGAAAAGAAGGCACGATCGTTTTCGACACGGGACCCGAAGAGCAAATCTATAAAGATAAAAATGGACAGTTAACCGTGGTGAGTGGCTGGCGGGGGAGGGAGGCGTGAGCAGTCTGACATGAGAATATAGACTGTTCACTTCTCCCTCTATTCTCGATTCTGTATCAAAACAGGAAGGTATGGATACCAGGGGTACAGATTCACACAATGAATGAAAAGGGGGGAAAATAAAGCAAGTTCACCTCCCAGTTTTGGTTGTTAGTAAACAGGAAGTTGACGTTCAGTCCTTCTCGGTTTTAAAGGTCGAAGCCACCTTTTCACTGCCTGGTAAAGGCCTTACGCCTTACCACAGTGGTTCTCATTCGTGTTTCCAACACTGGAGTCTCCTGTGAGTTTCCAAAAGTACCAGTGCCTGAGTCTCAGACGCGGTGATGTAATTGGCTTGGCGGGGGCGTGGCCGGGGCTTTGGAATGTGAGCACTCTCTGGTCGGCTCAAGTTCAGCTGGCGTGCTCCATGCTGTGCCCTCCCTCCCGGGTCCGACCACGCGGGACCCGGCATCTCAACAGTCCTCGCTGTAGCGGGAGTACACAGAGCTTAGTTTGATCCAATTTTGCTAGGAAATAGCCTATTACAACCTGAGCGGGCTGAGTGTTTTAAGATGTCTTTTGTATACATGCACCCGGTATCCTTAGTTGATACAAACAAACGAGGAAACGGTCTGTCGACGTACAGAGTGTCTTGTACCTATTTTAATTTATATCCCCTTAACTATGAAACTGTGACTGTGGATGTAAACAGCACCCAAAAGGCTTTTGTGATCCAAATGCCCCTAAACGCCTTCAGGGAGAAGTTGAAATCTTTAAGTACTATTTTGGATTTAAAGCATCAGAGGAGTTTTCAGTCTACGTGCTGTCTTAGGGGCATGACCTTCAGGAGTAATTCTGTCCTGAGAGTCACACGGCCTGACTGGCTCGGGCTGAAGATGCCTTTTCTAAATCCCATTTCCTTTTCTGAATGCCCTCTGCCTCGAAGATGCCTTTTCTAAATCCCATTTCCTTTTCTGAATGCCCTCTGCCTCGAGTCCGGTGGGGCTGGCTTCTCCAGGCTGGTCCACACCCACTGCCCCGCTGTGGACCACCGGGTGAGAAGAGGGCTCTGACCTAAGTGTGGCCTCTCTCCCAAGGTGTCGGTCCGCACGACTTCCTCCTGACCTCTCCGGTGGCTGGCTGTGCTCCGGCTGAGGAAAGCGCCCAGGAAGTGGGGGGCTGTCCAGGTGGCTACACCTTCCGGGAAAGGGGACAGCAGCTCTAGCAAAAGGAGATCCCATCTGAAGAGACTGAGGGGCACCTGTCCCCCTCCCGGCTCTCTGCTGCCCTGGGGCGCCGAAGTCAAAGGTCCTCTTCAGGGGCCCAACCTCAAGTCGCCTACGGGGATGGTGTTCCGTGTCCCTACCTGGACCTTCCCTAGATGGGTATGTGAACACGTCATTATACGGTGGGCGACAGATGCTCTGCCTTTGTCAAGGCCGCAGTGGTCCCGAGGAACACAGGAGCATGTATGTGATCTGAGAGGAAAATTTCATGAAGCTGCAGAATTTGAATTTTGCTTTAACTCAGTGGAACTCACCACACCCGATGCCTTAACGTTTCTGACGCAGCTCCCCAGCTGGAGGCCGAAGCGCCTGTCCCTCCCCCGTCCCCCTTCCCTCCCTAGTATTAAAATCAAAGGGGTAGCAACCCCAGCGGATTCACTTTCTCCCCAAGACTTCCTCGCAGTGTTTAAATTCAAACACTACAGAACGAACGCAGGAAACATTTCAACAGAAGCATTACGTAACTTTTATTTTACACGTCCACAAATGCTTGTACAACATACAGTGACTACTTCTAACGTTTATAGCATTTCTTCTCATAGCACAGAGAGGAAGGTTAGTGACACACAGGCGCGCTACGGTGACGCTGGGTGGAGCCCTAAGGGAGGGCGGAGGAGCGGTGCTGACACTTGGGTCCCGAGCAGCTGCTGTGAGGTGCACGCCAGCACGCGTCAGCTGAGGGGGGGGGGGTACCTGCCCCTCAGCCAGGCTGCTTACCTGCTACCCTGGGGGTGGGGGAGGGGGACAGAAGAGGCTACTCCAGGATTGTCTTGGGCACAGGCCCCCGGTCCCCACCAACAAGGACCTCTGGACAAGGGACCCAAAGCTGTTCTACTTTAACTGTAAGCTCTTACACTGTAATAAAACACTTCACCAAATCTTAGGCCAGTGTTTTTACTTAGATGGTTCTTCAGTATAAATATTGACCTTGGTTTGCCCTTCGTGCTAGCATAAAAATCAGTTCCTCGTAGAATACGTTTGCCGACAGAGCTTGGACCAGCCAACGCTTCCTGTCAGCTCCTGGCTCCGCAGCTAACGGCCTCCCTCACCATGGAATGTTTCGGGAACCTGTTCCGTTCCCGAGAAAGCAAAGACTCAAAATGAACAAGTGCAAAGTGTAGGAAAAGTGTAAAGACTGCCAGAAACATTAGCTCAGACGGTGTAGAAGCCCAAACAAATCCGATTGTTCCACAGACGTACTCTTCACAGAAAGATTTAAAAACACAATTCAGAGGATGGCTTTTCCATTCCTACAGAAAACATCAGAACTGACACTCGCTTTAACGTTCTAAAAAAGTTCAACCCAAATGCCAGGGTTGGTGTTTAAAACTTAAACGGTATATAAAATATTTACGAAACCGTGTTTAAGCCCCCTTTCCCGTGCACTTAATAAAATCCAAATGGCTTAGTAGGAAAGTCTCCCACACAACAGTTTAAAAAGCATCGACCCCGTACATGATTTTTAGGTTCAATCAAGATTGTTTTAGAGTTTTATTGGAGGCTTTGCTGCTGGATACAAAATAAAGGCCTATGACTGTCTCAAGAAAGGCAGTATGTGCAAAGCCTAAGCTGTAAAAACCATTTCAAAATATAAACTCGTTTTTTTTTTTTTTGGAATACATGGTGTCAAAGGCTGCCCACGTTAACACCTTTGGTATAAAACAGTAACATTTCCCTTGAAAAACAGACAAATTCCATCCATTCTGTCACACACGTTCACATCTCCCTGTAACTACTCTACCTAATCTAGTCGCAGCCACATCAGCCACAACGCACTTCTGTCCCTTCGTGGGCGCAGAGGAGACTGGGAGGTAGGTCACCGAGAACGTCCATCTTGCACAAGCAACCGTGCAGACAGCCGGGCTCCAGCGCGGGCCCCCTGCGCCCCACAAGCACACGTCCCCGCCCACAGTCGCACACGTCCCTTAAACATGAACACACACACTTAACTGGACCACAAAGGATGTGCACAGCCTCAAACTCTTGCTCCCTGTGGCCACTCCATACTGTAAAAATCAGAGGCAAAGACAAAAAGGGGATCTCCAGGTGATGGGTGCCCTGAGACTGTTGGTGGGGGTGGTCTTCCTGCCTGGATGCCAGGCTCGGGGAGGGGAAAGAGTCCGGGCCACGTCCACTTTCTAAGCAAAAGGCAGGGCTTCTACCCGAGACAGCCCAGCTTAACAGAGAAGAAGGGCGGAGGAGGAGGAATGGATCCCAGGAAGCAGCGGTGTGAGCTCCACCTGTAACCAGGCCAGACGGCCTTCCCAGAACGGGGTTGCTCAACAAGGAGGCCAGGTAGAAGGGGCAGGAATCAGGGAGAGGGCCAGGACCCCAGCACTCCCTGCCGGGGACGGCTCTGCCCTCGGCCAGGCATGTGGGGTCCCAATGAGCACGGACCACACGTCAGCCCAGGGGGCAACAGGCCTGCTCCTTACCCAGAGTTACGCCAGGACAAGTTAGAGGCACGAAGCTCACAGGTCCTATCTTCCACGCCACAAACTGCAATCATTTACCAATAAGCCATAGGCGCAGAAATCCTGCCACCGCGGGTGCTTCCAGCAAAACCCCGGATGGCCACCCAGTCTATAGCACACAGGAACCGGCAGCCAGTGTGCTGGGCTGGAGGACGACGACCCAGGATGCTCACGAGAACGTCTGGTGGCCACCAACTAACTGGCAGGATCCCCCTCGGAGCCGTCCAACTGAACCCCGAGGGAATGCCGCCCCGAAGCTCAAACAGGTAGTCCACACCCACAAAAATAAATACTGCAGACAACATCTCTCACGTCCGCTTCACACCCATTCATACTTTTCTCCGAGAACCAAGAAAGCCTGGCTCCAAGGATTCCCCGTTTCCCACGGAAGGGGGAGACCTTGGACTCCACTTAAGAACAAGGGTGCATTCACCTGGGGAAAGACAGTCACCTGGTCGAAAAATATCAAAATCATCATCTGGCTTATTACAAAAGTATCTCCAGACTCCGGGGGAAGTGGAAGGCGCCCGGAGCCTGCAGGAATCGGAGTGAAGAGCAGGGGAGGAGGGAGGAGGGAGGCGGCTCGCTCGCTCGCTCACTGGTGGAGGTGCGCACGGTCGTCGGGGCGCTTGATGTGGATCCGCCGCACGCGCTCGATCCGCTCCCGCTCCCGCTCCTCGTCCTCATCCAGGTGGTGGGAACGTCCGGCCGCCCCGCCCGTGGCCTCCAGGAGCGCGTTGTCGGGTCCTCGGCCGTCCTGGGCCTCGTACAACAAAATATTGAGGGTCTCCTCATAAATCCGGGCCTCTGGGAACTCCACCTGCACCCCCACAAAACACAAGGCAGGTAGGTTAGCATCACACACACACCCCTCCACCTCCGCTGCCTCCTGGGGTTGCCAGCAGGGCCCCTGGCCCCTTCAGGCCCCTAGGATGCCGTTTAAGGCTGTCCTTACTATTTTTAAAGTAGTTTTGATTTTCAGTAGGCAATACTTACACACGGTGCTCGACACACAGGACACAAAAGGGACGCGGTGCAGATAAATGTACGTCTGTACACACACACACTCACACGCTTTAGAACACACTTCACCTTTTGCTTTCCCCTAACACAGGCGATCCTTCCCCATCAGGGGCTGTAAGACTGTAACGACGCAATTAACCGATTAGGTCGTTTCCAGCATGTTTCCACTAACAACAGACCTGTTCCCGTGGAGCTGTTCCACACCTCGGAGCAGCCTTTAGGGCAGCAGTACTCTTTGTGAGCAGGGACCAGCTGGAAAGGACATGACCCCTCCTGCGTGGCGAAGCTCTGTGACTGCCTGGTACCCTTCGGGGCTACGGCGCCATGAACCAGAGTGGGGCTGCACAAGTGGGTCCCGGGCACTTGACTCACAGAGACTTGGCTTTCAAGGGCAGGATTCGGAGGTTCTGAGAGAAATGGGGAGAGTGCATTCTACTCTATTTCCCACGGAGGCCACACAACCAGGAGAGAGAGCACGCAGTGGCTGAGGGCTGTAACACAGAAATAGTGGTGGCCGGATTGGGGGGAGGGACCAGTCTGGAGTAGCCTCTAACCAGTAGTGAGGTTATGCCTTCTCCCCCACCAGTACTGTCCAGAGGGAGGTCAATGCAGCCTGTGACCCTGAAACTGGCATCAGCTCAGAGAGCTCCAGAGGGGCCACCCGATACCCAGAGACTGAAGGAAAGTTCTCGGTTTTCTTTTTTCTTTTCTCCATTCTCTTGCACCCCAACCCTCCCTGCCCAAATCCTGTGGCAGCAATGGCTGGAGACTGTGGGAGTCAAAACTCTGAAGGGGAACCTTCCTTTCTAATGAGAACTGTGGTCTCATCAGGATGGAGTGAATCTGGGCTACTGTTTTCCTCTAGCTTCTTTATGCCGTTAGGCTGCAGGTAAGGATACAGTCACAGGCAGTGTGTGGGAGAGCAGGGAACTGAAGCCCCAGTCTCCGGTCAGTGGGCTGAAAAAGGGGAACCCCAGGGAAACAGCACCAGAAGATTGTGAAAGAAGGGCGCTCAGGAAAGCAGCTGCTTGGGGTTGTGCAGGAACTCCTGGGCCTGAGCCTGGCTGCCGATCCGTCCCTCAACAGCACGCACAGAACGAAGCAATGGGCCAGACCGGTGCCACAGGCGCAGACTGGCCCTCAGTGCAGCACGGATCTGAAGGCTTTGAAAACTGGATTGTCATTGGAACGGCAACCCACAGCTGGCTGGCACTTGTGACCTGAACCCAAGTGGGTCAACTGCCTACTAAAACAATAAAAAAAAACCAAAAAACAAAAAAAACGTTCTCTTTAGGATTTAACAAGATCTAAAAGCCCTCTAACATTCGGGATATCCGGGATACAATTCGAAAGTTTGTGTCATCAATGAAGAACCAGAAAAATCTCAACTCCTGAGGGAAAACAGAATCAACAGATGCCAAGTCCAGGAGGCCACAAATGCTGGAATTACCTGATGAAGACGTGCAAGCAGCTATTATAAAAACATCTCCACAAGGAAGGGTGAACTCTGTTAAGGCGAATGCAAACACAGGAGGTCTCAGCAAAGAGACATAAGATAGAAGACCCAAACGAAAATTGTTACTGAAAAATACAACACCCAAGATAAACACACACACACACACACACACACACACACACACACACACACACACACACAAACTTACTGGAAGGGCTCAATAACAGAATGGGGAGGACAGAGAAAAGAGTCCGTGAAATTGAAGACAGAGCAATAGAAGTGTCAGTCTGAACAACAGAACAAAGGAGACCAATAAAGGGCACAGCTCTGTGCTTTATTAACACCAAGTCCCTAGTGAGTCGGAATCAAGAACCAAATGGACAACATACGTATTAACTATCTGCTTAAACTTTAATTTCAGCAAGCCAAACCCTTTCCGGCTTAACCACAAAAGACAGTTAAATGATTAAAGGAATTAGTAAAGCACTTGGGATGCTGTACCAAGAGGGATCGCAATTCTACAAAAACCCCCAAAAGGAACATCTGTACAGTTACTTGGAACAACAAAATACGAGTGTCAGCCCCAAAGCACAGTCCCGAAGGCGTGGGCCAGAAGAAGGAACCTGCGCCTGTAGGGGCAGCCGTGCCCCCACATGACCCCCTGCAAAGCCAGGCGTGTGCTTCTCCTGGAGAAAGGAAAGAGCCCTGGGGACACGACAGCAGAGCAAAGGGAGCTGTGGCTAGGGGCCCGGGCCCATCACCCTGAGCCCCACCTCTACCCTATTTCAAAAACACAAGCACAAGCTCACTCCAGAACCTGTTGGTTAATCTATAAATAGTTGGGATCAGATCATGAGGCCTCTGAATCCCTTGTTCCCTGTTAAACTCTAAAAACGTAAAGTCAGTATTTTAAAGCTTAATCAGATTAATATGATGATCGTCCTGTTATTACCCAAGGACAAAGGCAACCCGTGTATATAACAAAACCAAACTGACAAGGCGGGGAAGCCAATGACAGATGGAATTCACAGCCCTAAAAAAAAGTTCACGGGAGAAAAGAGGCATGCGTCTTGCTGATGTGGTAGGGAGAAGTGAGCGAATCTGGTCTCCCTGCCCTCTTTGAAAAAAAAGGAACCTTAGGGGTTTTCCCTCCTTGGGTATCTTTAACTAGTATGTATCTTTCAGGATATATTCCAAATACCAATGACAAAATGGTTTAGAAGTTAAAAAAAAAATGTTTACAACTCTGGTTTCTACTGCGTGGTCTCACGTTCTGCCTTTTCTGCCCAGGCTAGCTCTGGAATCACACACAACTGTGCGCTCCCGGGGCCTTACTGAGGACAGTACCCCAAGTGGGTGATGCACAGTCTTGTGCATGAAAACCTGCCTGGCAGACCCTGCAGGCCCCTGGTGATCGGGGTTCCCTTAGCAAGGATCCGAGGGAAGTGACAGAGTGTACTGGGGGATTTCTGTTTTGAAAAGAGGAAGAAAACCGAGTTGCAGAGCCCAAGAAGAGTAAGCATAAGACCTCCAGGCAGCGAAGTTCAACGAACAGAGCACCGCACCTCCAACAGCGCCTTGCGGCATTACTGGTTTGGAGACGATGATACGGAAGTAGATCCACAGAGTCCGGATCAGTCAGGAAGCTGTGTGCTCAGAAGGAAGCCAACAAGCACGCCAGCTAAGGAATGCCACGCAGGCCCTGCGAGGGTGGAGGGCCACTCCAGGTCAGTGGGTCAGAGGGCAGACAGACGGCACAAGTCATAGGTTGTGACTAGAAAGCCAAGGTCAAGCTCTTGAAGGCAGCACTGTTCCTCTGATGACTGAGATGGGATGGGGCCACGCTGGTAGGAGATGGTGGTGCTGTGGAACAACAGGCCCTGTCCCGTCACCGACAGGACACGATGCAGGTGGCGAGGGGACAGCGGCGTGAGGATACATCTGAATCGACCTTTACAGCCAAGGGACTTAGGTGCAGTATGACTGTCCCTATTTGCTCACCGTCAGAAAGGAAAGGCCATTCTGTTTCTGCAAGACCTACAGGCGACTCTCCGGGGCCCAAAAGATAATGACTGTTTTCACAATGAGCAGTCGTGCATCAAGGAAAGCATTTTCAAAGCTTTTCCCTCTTTAGGTTTATTTTGCTCAAGGGGAAAGGGAAGCGGTGCGTATTCTGACCAGTCACCCGGAGCCGTTCCCCGAAGGGCTTACCTTGGTCTGTTTCTTCTCCGTGGCATAGACAATGGAAGTGCAGCAAACCTCAGCGATCTTGCGGCCCTGCCCATAAAAGGACCAGCAGCAGATTTCATCCCCGATGACGTCCTTTATGAACAGGACCCTTCCATTAAAGCGCAGAGAGAGCTTATCAAAGAGCTCAATGTTTTTCAACATATTGTCATCAGAATTGCTGCAAAAGAGCATTTGATTAGGTGACCGCAGACCAGTACTAACTGCAGTTGAGTTGTTTCCACGTCCCTTTTTAACCTCCCAAGGAGCCCAGGAGAAGGGCACCGCAGGCCCCGCTGCTCCACCAAGGAAAGGGAGGGCCAGAGCAAACAGGTGACTGCCCGAGGCCAAGAATGCCAGAGCCAGGCCTCCAAAGAGACGGCTCTAGCCCCTAAGCCTGTGCTCTCAATCAGCCTGCCAGGGCGGCCGCTTAGCTGGGCTCTGCCGGAGATGAAACGTGAACAACTTGGCGCCTGTGGGTGCACAGGCACCAGGTGGGGAATGTGGAGGGAGCCCCACGAGTGGCAGGACAGAGCTGTCCAAAGGAGACTCTTCATCTTGGGTCCATTTGTGGGTCTTGAGTAACCTCATTATACCCCCTACAACTGAGAACACATGGTCCCAAGAGCCAGAAGGCATTCTAGAAACCTGTTATGTATTGCTGGTGGAAATGTGAAATGGTGCAGCTGCTTTGGAAAAACAGTTTAGCAGGTCCCCAAATGACTAGAGCTAGGGTTACCAAAGGGCCCAGCGATTCGGCTCCTAGGTACATCCAAGAGAGACGAAGACCTCTGACCACACAGAACACGTGTGTTACGAATGTGGTCCGAATGCTCACGGCAGCGTTCGCGATGGCCCCCCCCAAAGCGGAAATGACCCTGAGCACCCGTCAACTGACGAATGGATCAACAAGATGCAGGAGATATCCATACGATGGGATATTACTCAGCCATAAAAAGGAAGGAGGTACTGACACATGCCACGAGGATGAAACCTTGAAAACGTGCTAAGGGAGAGAAACCAGTCACAAAAGGTAATGTGTTGTATGATGCTGTTTACATGAAGTGTCCAGAGTGAGCAAAGCCACACAAGCGGAGGCCAGCGGCTGCCAAGGGTTGGGGGTGGCGGGGAGTGAAGAGTGACTGACAATGGGCTGCTTTCTGAGGTGGTGAAAATGTTCACAATGTGGGTAAGCGGTGATAGCTAAACAAGTCTGTAAATACACTAAAAATCACTGAATTATATACTTCAAAAGGCCACGGTGGATGTGAAGTCAGTCTCCTGTCGTCTGTTACCCTGGGCACCCTCCCAGTACAGACAGCCACCCTCACTGGAAGGTCAAAGAGGAGCCGGGCCCGGCCTGTGTGAGAAGCTTTCCTGGCGAGGGTGGGTGGCCTTTATCGCTGACACCTTACCTGGTATACGAGTATTTGTTGTTACTTCTGTTGTAGAGCAGCTTCACGGCTGGCTGCATGCAGGGTGTTTTAAAAAAGAAAGAAGAGAGTCACTCGGAGCGGAGGTACAGAGGACCGTGGGCTTCCCGCGGGGCTGGGCCCTGCCACCAGGCCCAGAAGGCAGGTGAGCACAGCTTGCAGGCTGGTGGGGGGCGGCGGGGGTGGGTGTGTGGGGAGGGAGACTGCAGGAGCCCATTCTAGGGGAACAGGTTCCCATTCTTCACCGCTTCTCAGGCCTTGCTCAGGGACTTCTATAGGTTTCAATTTCAAAACTGATTCATGATTTCGGTAGCCAAAGACACGCCACAAGAGTGCTTCCAACGTACCTTATTTGACGTTGCTATAAGTTTCTGCTCTTCCTTGGACGAAGTGATGACAGGAACTTTGCAGAAAGGCTCATAAGTATCTTTGTTCTGCTGGAACAAAACACGCTTTCAGCCTGGGAGGCCTGCCCAGCAGTGGATTATTTAAGCTGGCCTGCTGGGTAAAGACAGGTGCTGGCGAGGGAAGGTGGGGCCACCGGCGCCGGGAAGAGAGGAGGATTCTTACCACCAGTGAATCAGGGGGAAGGGGAGGGGAATGGCCAAGGGTCGAGTTCTCTAGGAAGTCTGCTCTTTGGTCAGGGCGCTCAGTAAACCCTAACAACGAGGACACGTTTCCGCCACCCAGGGAGCCACTTGAAAATAAACTCTAAACACAGCGGATGGAATATGATTGTGTAGAAACACCTAAAACCCCACTGCAACAACCGTGGAAGAACTTAAAAAGTATAAGCCTACGGAGAAGGATGGGAGAGGGGAAAAATCTGAGCCTGGGAAGCAGATGAGGAATAACCGAGGAGAAAGAATCCTAGAGGTTCTCAAAGAACACCCGTGAAGGCTGGTGGGCAAAGGGCCAGAGCAGAGGATTGCTAACCAATCAGCAGAAACACCGGTGAGACGCCCCAAGTACATTCCCTTCCCCTGGCAGAAGAAAGGTCTATCTTCCTGGAGTGGTTTGTATGGGTGAGGACAGGGCTGAGCCACTCTTCTAAAAACAGGGGGATTGAGCGAGTGGTCGACACACTAAACGGTGAGCCCCAGCTCCCAACTCCTTCCCCTACTCAGATGGCAGAAGGCCGCCAGTCAGGCTTCTACCCACCAGGCAGGAGAGTGGAGGATTCCTCCACGGGGAACTGATCCGTCCAGGAAAACGCTTACAGACTCAGACACTGGGGATTCCCAAGGAAAAAGCCTTTTCATCCGCCAATGAAGCCCACTGGACGAGGCCCACCCATGCACCACACACACAGCTTTTCAGAACTCTACTCTTGAATTTTAACAGACCCGAGATCATCAGATTATATGTGGAAAGCCTCTCAACCGTGAGACTGAAACCAAAACAAAGAGAAAAAGTAAGGGAAGGAGCCCAACGATGAATGCAGCAGAAAGAAAACTTCAAATAGTATTATCAGATAAAGGAGAGCACATACGGAATCCTATGAAATAAGATCAGCGTTCTAGAGAAGAAAGAGCACTCAGAGAACATGAAAAGGCTCTGGGAAATTAGAAATATGATCGTAGAAATGAAAAGTTCAACAGAAGGGTTGAAAAGATAAAATTGAAGAAAACCTCTGAGAAAGTGGAACAGAAAGATAAAAGCGAGGGAAACTGGGAGGAGGTCAGTTCTAGAGGTTTAACTTCAGACTAACAGAAACCACAGAAAGGGAACCTGGAGGGCGTGTCTCTAAGACAAAGATGAAACCGATTCGCTGGTGTGTCTAAACACGCCAATAGGAGACCGACCTTTCTGGCCATTTAGGGATCAATTAGAGATATGTACTTAGAAAACCAAGCAGACAAAACAATGAGGCAGTCACTAACTCTGGCAAACTGAAAAGTTGCACGATAAAAAATATTCACTGTATACTCTGTGGCTCAACTATTAACAATATTTAGACATCACAACGTAAACTCTGAATACTGATTTAACCAAAGCTGTGATAAACACTATATTGGAAAACTGGAGAAGGAATATGGGTACCTAAGTTTGGTAATGGTTGGTGGTACTGCATGAGCAAAAATTTAATTTTTGTCTCGCAACAGATGACATTGAAAACTGAGATGTCAATAGATAGCGTAAGAAAGTAAACAGAACTGTTGAAAGAAGTAACAGAGGAGAAAGATACGATGTACACACATTACTTTAACAAACCTAAAAACGAGGGGTGCCTGGGTGGCTCAGTCGGTTAAGCATCCGACTCCTGACTTCGGCTCAGGTCATGACGTCATGGTTTGTGAGGTTGAGCCCCGAGTCAGGCTCTGCACTGACAGCTCGGAGCCCGCTTGGGATTCTCTCTCCCTCTCTCTGCCCCTTCCTCTCTCACGCACATACGCATGTGTGCTCTCTCACAAAATAAACCAACATTAAACCAGCATAAAAATGAAATAAAAATACGAAAGTAAAGGCTATAGCATTCAGTCAGATTTACGGTGAGTTCACAGACTCGCAGGTCGAGGGGGTACGTGGAAACAACAGATCGCCAAGGAGTCAGGCCGTATGGGAACGGCTCCAGCGGAGGGCCAGAAGACATGTGGTCCGAGGGAGGCACAAACAAGAGCCTCGTGCATACAAATCCAATTCCTGTGGCATTATGAAGGAACTCTTCTGATCCTCGACCATGTTGGAATTTTGCCTGAAATAAATGGCCGCCGGCTATGTCTAGAAGCATTTTGGTTCTACAGGGATTTTGCTATCACCAGAGTTGACCCCAATGATCCTAACCCAGGTGCAGCTGAGGAGTGAGGGGTGTCTGAGTCTGCAGAGATTACATGAGGCTCCCAACAGTGACTGGTGGGGTGAGAATAAGTCCCGAGATGGGTCCAAAAAACTGATCAAGTTTTACAGCCCAAAGCTCAGTACTGAAGGGTTTCAATGTACACATGAGATGACCCAGCACCATGGCGACTGAGCACAGTTAGGTGGCCTGAGCATCACAGGGAAGCCTCTAAGGGGTCCCTGACCCAAGGAGAGAGGAGCTCCAGGGATACTTGTGAACCCACACGTCTCAGTGAGGGAGGAACTGCCCCCATTTTGTAGAGAAGGAAAATGAGAAAGGCAGGTGGGCCCAGCACCTCCCCACCCTTATGGGGAGAAAGGGGGATACCTACTTGTAAGGCTGCCTGGCATTCTTCCACCAGGCCCTGGACCAGGTAGTACTTGGCTTCTGCCAGCAGCTCCTCGATCTCCCGGCGGCTCTCGGGCAAGGGGACCGCCCCGTCACGAAGGTAGTTGAGTATCGTACCAAAGTGTTTCCCACACCGGTCGATGAGGATCCAGCCTGCGGCGGCACGAGGATGAAGGGAGGGCCTAGTTATACGGACACTCGTCTCTTGGAAGGTGCTGAGGAGAACTGGGGTGTCTCTTGGCTCCCTCGGCCTCCCAGGGAAGAGCAGGACCGCAGAGGGGGCTGTAGCCCCACCTGCCCAGCGGTCAGCGAAGGGCTGACCGAGCCCTGCCTGGGAAGCACTGCAATGGTCTCCAGGCCCTGCTGGCTGGAGACCACCCCAACCACGGACTCACCTGCTCTTGGGCTCTTTTGGATGCCAGGACCCCTGGGGCCTAAAAGCGGGTTTCTAAAGTACCCTCAAAAACCCCTTAGACAGTGCCTTGGACATCCCAAGAGTGCACAACACCTGGATAAAATGGGTCCAAATGACCACACCCCAATGACTGGGGAAAAGCGTGAGGTAAAAATACCTACTCCCTCTTTCTACAATGCTTTCAGGTTGTCAAATAAGCAAAAGACGGCAACGTGTGACTCCCCAGAGGGATCCCCAACGCCCCCCCGGCACCACCACGGGACATTCCACCCTCGACTCCCCAAACAGGCCCTTACTGGCTAGTGACAGCGACTGCAGAGGAGACAGTGAACCCGACAGCCCCTGCCCCAGGCAGCCGAGTGTAACGTGGGGAGACGGAACTCGCTTTCATTAACTATGGCAAAACGTGCCGACTGCCGACCAGAACCAGGCACGGTGAGACGCCCTTGGGGGTTGGGGCCAGCCGGGCAAGCCTTTCCTTCGGCCTCTCGATGGCCTCTCGAGTCCGGGCACCGGCCTGCTATACCTTCACTAGGAACCCCCAGGCTCCCACAACTCATCTTCAGAAACACCAATACCCCGGAGCAGGGTGGGGTGGGGTGGAAACTGCAGCAGGAAACAAGACCGGAGCCTGGGAGTGGAGCGACTGAAAGGAGAGGCTGGGATGAAGCAAAGATGTGGTACGACTCGTATGGCTCGACAGAAGCCAGGGCATCTAGAAAGAAGCCAGTAGAGGAGCGCCCCCTCCCCCAGGCCAGCAGGGCAGCCCCAGCAAGGGGTCTCCCTCGGTCTCCTGTCCCACATTACAGGTGCCAGGACGCCAATGCACGGGGCAGGTGGGTTCAGGCGGGAACCAGCAGTTTTATGCCCCCCTCCTCCGGGTCTGTCGCTCAGTCTGGGAGAGGCGCACACACTTCCACTCCTAACGCCACGGCATCCCGGCCCAAGTCCCCCTCTGGCCCCCAGGCCCTGACCCCAGACAGAAGCCCAGAGCAGCAAAGACACCTCTTTCATATCCAGAGTCACAAGTCTGTCCACCACCCCTTCCCTAACCTGGCCGTGCCAAGTGCGCTCTCGGGGTTTCCGGGCGCCACTTGGTGGTGTTCGCCACAGTCGCTAGGCGAGTTTGGGAAGAAGGCCATTTCCATATTCCCGTCCTACAAACTCCTCAGTCCGACCCTTCGGTCAAAGGTCCGGTCTTGCCCTCCAGACGTTTGCACTTGACACTTCCACACAGCTGCGGTTTCCGGAGCGCAGCGGGAAGAGCCCTTCCCAGGGTGGCAAACACAGTGCAAGCGTGTGGCCCGGAGTCACACCCTGGCCTCGAGGAAGGAAGAGGCGTTCGCAGGCATGGTCAATCACGGCACCCTGACAGTGACCGCTGGACATCATCCCACCGCTTCCTCCTACATTTGAGACGACAAAGCACGGCTGTGGTATCTGCCATGCAGCTCGGCCGCCTCCGGGGGCCTGGAGCAAGCAGCACGAGTGAGTGTAGGTGGGCCAGGCCGGAGGCTGACCGGAGAGCACGTGCCCTGCCCCTGGGGACAGAGCACGGGGAGGCTCTTCCTCACTCCGGCAGAGATGGCCAGGCAGGAACGTGGGCCCAGGGCCGCAGGAGCCTCTGATATTCCAAGAGAAGCCAGAAATGCAGGTTTCTCCGGGAAACCTCCTGATTTGTAAATAATAGTGAAGCAAAAGGTCACTAATCCACGCTAGGGCAAATAAGACCTATCTGCAGGCCACCGGCTTACGACCTGCTACCCTGGATCAAGTGCTTTCCCTCCAGGGAGCAGAGAAGGTGCGGAAGGATCATTTTATCTTCCCAACAGATCTTTCAGAGGGAGGCTCAGTCCCCTGCATTGACCACAGATGACAACAGAGACCCGGAGGGGTTCAGGGACATTCCCAAGTTGGGGATGCAGGACTTGATCACAAAAAGCAAGTAAGAAATTCACAGGAAAGCTCCTTTTCACCAATTGAGAAGATGCGCAGGATCTCAGTCTTCAGGGAAACGGCAACCAGTTTAACTTGGCGATTCTGGGAAAAAAATGTCCATGTTCTGCCTTTGACGCATGGACAACTTAGCCTGCTCAGCAAGAGCAGGGGCCCCTGAAATCAATTATCCAAGTGACAGTCCGGAGTTTCCATAAACGAAGAGACAGACCGTGACATTGGGCGCCAGCTCAAGAATGCTGTCAGGAAATGCTTGTGGTGAAGGAATCATACTTTGGACAAATAAGGGCAAAGGAGCGAGGCGCGCTCGCCATGAGGTTTCAATTAGCATTTTGATTTTAAAATATTTTAGTTGCTTTCAAAGCCAGAATCTACCCCCTTTGAAACAGCTCAAATGCCTGGCGTGTAGAAAAGCCAATGGAAGTCAAGCAGCTCCTGGCTTGTGGGGCGTCTTTGCTGACGCCCCGGAGCACACAGGCTGTCGCGGAAGGCTGTACAAGTCAGGGCGGCCTGGGGTCGGGGGGCCCATTCGGCAAGGCTGAAGAGCAGAACAGGCAGAGGCAGACCGGAAGGCTCTGGAATGGTCTGGGAGACGCCGCACGACCCGACGGCTAACAGCAAGGGCCTGTGTCGGAAACCCAGTTCTGCCGCCTACCTGCTGGATGACACAGGTGTTTCACCGAACCTCTCTGTCCTCCAGGTCCTCTCCTAAAACTGGCACCCCACAGGGCTGGTGTAAAGGCACGATGAGAGAATGTACTGGAGACACATAGCACAACGCTGGGTCTATTGGCAGCACTCAAATGAGGTCTCTGACAATGAGCCCTTTACGCGTCTCTTCATCACTGCTGGAGGACAGAGCAGTAGCAGTGTCCGCAGGGGGCACAGTCCGGCCCGTGGGAGTCTGCGTGGCTTTCAGGGTGAGCCGGGGAAGGCTTCTCTCAGGGACAGGGGACTGGGCGACAAGGCCTGCCTCCTTGTGCCACCAGCACACCGAGTGCTTCTTGCTCCTTTCCCTGCCCCCCACCTCTGGGGCTTCACCGACCTCTTCTTAAGGTATTTATACTATTTCGGGGGTTCCCAAACTTGCCTGTTCATAAATCACCTGAGGCACTCATTACATATTCAGATTCCAGGAAGCTGTCCCATTCCTGAACCAGAATCCCTGGGGCAGGGTTTCTCAGCCTCGTACTAGCGACATTTTGGAGCGGATAATCCTATGTTACCGAGGGACTGTCCTGTGCATCACTGGGTATTTAGCAGCATCGCTGGCCGCTACCCACCAGATGCCAGCAGCTCCCACCCTCAAATTGTGGCAATCAGAAAGGTCTCTGGACATTGCCAGATGTCACTTGGAGGTCAAAATCATCCCTGGTTGAGCACCAATGAGGTAGATCAAAGACCTAAATGTAAAAAAACAATGTAAAAATGCTATCACAAGTCAGACTGGAGAAGATATTTACAACATAAAATCACAAAGAAATGAGATCCAGAATATAGATTTTCACAAAGCAGTAAGAAAAAAAAAGGCAAACAGAAAAATGTGTAAATAAGATGCAATCAGGCAGCTAAACGATGAAACACAAATGACCAATACACGTAAGAAGATGCTCAATGGACTAGAAATTAGGAAATGCTAAATAAAATGACAGAGCACCAGCTCATAACCGTCAGATCGGCAATAATTAGGAGGTCCGACCATGCCGGGTGTTGGCAAAAATTCAGACCACTGTGGGGAGTGTAAATCGGCACAACAGCTAACACCTAATCAAGCCAAGGATGCTCTCCCGGATTCCCCTTCTGCGAATAAGCTCCAGGAGAGAGCTCCCAGGGGCGGGTAAGACCTTAAATGCTGTAGCCCTGGGCCTAGAGCCTTTTCATTTACCACAATAAGAATATGACTTTCTCTGTGTGCCATGACGTGGCGAAGGCTGGGAAGCGCTGCCCTGGAGAAGCTCACACGTGCCAGAGAGTGTTTGAGAAGGGCAATATTCCCGACAGTGAACACTGGCAGCAGTCTGAACAGCTATGGCCAGAATACGGGTCCATAAACTACAGCATATTCCCAAAATGGAACACAACTACCGATATTTGAACTAGAGCTACGTATCGTTCACGGCTAGATTTCACAAGCATAATGCTAAGAAGGCAAAGAGGCTACAAACGACGTAACACCACTCATATGATGTTGGAAAACCCACCAACTCTGCCTTGTTTGGGGACAGACACTGCAGAGCAAGAGGCATTCACTACACATTCACATCAGTGGCTTTCACCACCAGACGCACAGTAGATTCCCCTGCGGAGCCCCTCCAAGCCCTACGCCCCGACCACACAGTTGCCCAAGTACATCTGGCTCTCTGGGTGGGTGGGGACCCAGGCAGCAGGATTTAGCTCCCAGGTGACTCACTATGGGGCCAAGGTTGAAATTCACCTACTGACCCCAAAGTCAGGCCAGTGGTTACCTCTGGAAGGGAGAGAGGCAAACAAAAAGGTAAAGAGAGGCCACGTCGGCCCAGGCAATGTTTTCTTTCTTGTCTGAGTGGGGGTGATGTGGAGAACAAAGGCAAAAGAAATGTAGAAAAACTTCAATCTCCTTACAACTTGCAGCCCATTGACACGTACTGGAGACAGGGTGACCTTCCCTCAGGAACTCAGCTGCCTAGGGGCAAATGGCAACCTTAGGTTGACCTCAGCCCAACCTCCTGGATCCTGTAAGTCTTTGTTAACACGTAAAAACCCATTTGGGGGGCGCCTGGGTGGCTCAGTCAGTCAAGCATCTGACTCTTGGTTTCAGCTCAGGTCATGATCTCATGGGTTCGTGGGTTGGAGCCCCGCGTGGGGCTCTGTGCTGACAGTGCACAGCCTGCTTGGGATCCTCTCTCTCTGTCCCTCCCCCACTTGTGTGCGAGGGCACACTCTCTCTCTCTTTCAAAATAAATAAATACACTTAAAAAAAATCCATTTGGAAACTTCCTTTATCTCTGCCCCCCAAATATATGTTAATAATCAGTCTCCAAGCATATGGCCCACTGATGCACATACATCTGAAGGGTCTCCTAACTAAGGTTTTGCTAGATAGTAGTCAATGACCTTATTTTAACACCAGCTAGCCCCTCAAGGTCCTGGAAGCCTTCCTTCCAAATTCCTTAGAGACCTACCCTATTCCCAACCCACTCCCAACTTAGAAGTGTATCATCGGTCACTCCTCACAATCCCAGCGCAGCTCTTTCTACCCACGGGTCCTGTCCCTGTGCTTTAATAAAACTTCCTTTTTTGCACCAAAGACGTCTCAATAATTCTTTCTTGACCGTTCGCTCCCAGACCCTAATACTTCTCATCAGGGGCATGAGGCAGTTTGTTTTATTAATCACAATTTACAAGCTCTCACCGTATTTCAGAACTCTAATTTAAGGCAGGAAGCATGGAGATCGCAGGGAAACCACGAGGTACTACGGTCTTCCCATGTATTACACCTGACTTCCCCACTGGTTTTCAAGGAAACGTGTGCTGATAATAAGATTAATGACTCCGTTCTTTAATCTGGTTCACACACTCCCTCATTCCAAGAACATTAGCAAGAGACCAGAAACCACGGGGGAAGGCGGTGGCGGGGGGAAGCACAGTACCAAGCAACAGGGACCAAATAGGCAACTAACTACAGGCGAGTTCTAAGGCAGAACTCTTACTAAGGCAAGGTCCCAAATAAATCCATGTTGACAAGGAATCAGGTAAAAATCCCGGCACTGTAAGAACTGTGCTCTTCTGGGGAGGAGTGTGGGAGAGGCCTGCTCATTGCCAGAGTCTTGGCCGTCTTAGAAAAGCCACCCTTTGGGCGTAAGGTGCAGAACACTCATCCCCAAGGCCAAGGCAGGCCACTTCTCCCCAAGGCACCGCTAAGACCTGCTTCTCCACAGCCCCTTACAGGGCTCCTCCCGCCACCCGGACACCCCACCCAGGCGGGATGAAGCGAGAGTGAACAGCGCCCATTTAGAGAGTCTTCCAACTGTCAGGCACTCCACCAAGAAGTTTCTAATGTTAATGTCCTCTCTCACTCCCGTAACAATCCTGAAAAGCACTGCCATTCACAACTGAGGAACCAGGCTCAGAGAAAGTCACCCGCCCAATGTCCCATTGCCAGTAAATGACAAACGAGCCTAAATTAGCCCAGTGCCCGATACGCACAGAAACGGCTCCATCAACGTTAGCTGTGACTGCTACCGGACTCAAACCCGGTCTGTCTCACTCCAACACCCAAATCCACTCACTCCAAACCTCCCCGTTTAGGAACTGAGCGGTACAAAACTCCAACAGGCAGAAGCGGGAGAGAGTCCACCACTCATCCTGGGCCCCAGGTCCTCTCCGGGAGCAACCAGTTTCTCAAGCGCCCTTCAGAGATTTCTAGCAGCTCAATACATTGCTGCTCTGTGCCTCTGGAGCCCCTGTTCCTCAGCCAGCAGGACACAATGCTGGATCCGCTGGTCTCACCGAGCTGCACTTGATGTTTTGGCCTGTTTGTGGCAAACCTCACTGAAGCCCAGGGTGAAGCTGGGAGATGCAGGACATTTATCCCAGTTTGTAGACCCAATGGTGTATCTGAGGGCAACACTGAGGCCCCCGGTCAGGCTGTGCAGTGTACTCGCCAGGGGCCAACGGGCTCGCCTTGCCCGGCACAGCGCGGGCTGGAAGACCAGACGCAAAGCTGGCAGGTGACCTGTAAAGGTTGCTGTGCTCAGGTGCCCTGGCCAGGGGGCTGGGCCTGCAGCAAACCAAGGACAACCCAGGGTAAGAGCCAGCATGCCCTGAACTCAGTAGCCTTTTTTTTTTTAAGTCCTATAGCTTTTAAAATGCAGTGCTATGAGCTTTTCGTGATAGGCAGGGGGCTGGAGAGCCAGTGGAGCTCTGTGAAAACGGCCAAGATCAGAGTATCAAAGACAGCCCTGCTTCCCTGAACATGCTGGATTTTCCAGGAAGCACTGGGGACAGGACGTCTTCTAGCAGCTGTTTGGAAGCGGGACCCCCCCCCCCCCCTTGCTGTCCCTGCATCTCTCCCAGCTGGGCGATCAAAGAACTGGAGGACCGGCTCTTCCACGGCGTGGCATTAGGCCAGCAAGGCGAGGGCTTTCAAGGAGATGAGGCTCCAACTTCACTTCCAAAGCGACTCAGCTGCTTTTCCTGAGCACCCCCCCCCCCGCCCCCCCGCCCAAGACTGGGTAGGGCGGAAGAAAAACTACAACAATCCTGGGTTCTCAGATAAGGTCTGTTTCCTTCGGCAGCTGGGGCGCTATTGTCTCAGTCTCCACAAATACTCCCGGGGCAGTGCTGGGTGCGGCACAGCAAAGGGGATCCTCCCACTCATAAAAAGCTCCGAGCTTTCTGGGTGAGACACAGAAGGAAGCTCTGAGGTTCCAACCTCATTCACCTGATGCCTGGCCAGAAACCCAAACTCACAGGAAACTCAGCGAAACAGAACCTCCAGCCCTGCAGCTGGGCCTTC
Organism: Panthera leo; assembly: GCF_018350215.1. Taxonomy (NCBI): domain Eukaryota; kingdom Metazoa; phylum Chordata; class Mammalia; order Carnivora; family Felidae; genus Panthera; species Panthera leo. The sequence goes on from NC_056690.1 coordinate 18,252,034, forward strand.
TCTAGGACACCGGGGGAATCACCCTCCCTAGCGACCAGCTCAAGCTTCCTCCCTTCTAGGATCAGAGGATGCACTCTGGGCGCCAGGCTTAGAGTCCCCAATCCCACCTACTTGTAGCAAAACCGGCCCCCCTTCCCAGGAACCAACACCCCCGCAAGGCAGGGGCATGGGCACAGCAGCCAACCTCAGAAACAGGTAAGGGAGGGTCCAGCCAGGTCCTAAGCAATCTCAAGCCACAAAAGTGAGCCTCACGTGACCTGCCCCGTGAACCCAGCCAAGGTAAGAATGTCCCCCCTTGCCAAGTGCCCTTGGATTGTTTCAGGCGGGTAGGAAGCAGTTACGCTGAGGTGGCTTTAAAGAATTCTTTGCCTTGGGGCACCTGGGTGGCTCAGTCGCATCCGACTTCGGCTCAGGTCATGATCTCACGGTTTGTGGGTTCGAGCCCCGCATCGGGCTCTGTGCTGACAGCTCAGAGCCTGGAGCCTGCTTCGGATTCTGTGTCTCCCTCTCTCTCTCTGCCCCTCCCCTGCCCATGCTCTGTCTGTCTGTCTCTCTCTCTCTCTAAAATAAACAAACATTAAAAAAAAATTAAGAAAAAAAAAGGATTCTTTCCCTTCTACCAATGTGACTTTCCATGAGAAAAAGGTAAAAAGAAGAAGAAACACACACGGAATATATATCTATTGAATACCATACACCAACAGCCCCATGAGGTGGGTATCACTAATGGGGAAACGAGAACAGGTTAAACCACCTCGTTAGGATCATGAGATCCTAAATCCAGGTCTGTCTTTGTCAGGCCCCCATCCCAGGAAGACAAGGGTCCACAGAACACATTCATGCCTCTCCCACACTGGAGTTTCACTCTGAAGTCACAGAATCATCGCTTGAGAACTGGCAGGGGACCGACTAGGGCTGCTAGTCCAGCCACAGAGCTGTGGCCTCGAGGAGGGAAGTGACTTTCTCAAAGTCACACAGGCAATCAACAACGAAGTCAAGACTGTGAGTCCCCACCCAGGTGACCCCAGCCCACCTTCACATCTCGACTTACATGTCACTTCCTTGGGGAAACCCTCCTTCACCACACCCCCCGCCCCGCCTGGACTACATCTGCTCTCCCGGTTACACGCTCCCAAGGCCCCCTGCACACTGAGAGAACACCGAGCACAACTGCCATTTAACTTTGGCCTTCTGAACTCGAATGAACCCTCAACCACAAGCACGTCCCCAGCACCTGGGGGGCAGGCTTACCTTCGCTGTCGGTGAGTACTTCCATGCGCCCGCTGAACATGGCTTTCAGCATGGTGTCCTGCTTGGTCAGTGTCTGCATGGTGGTGTAGTAGAGGGCTCCGCCCACGTTCAGCTTTACGTACTTGGAGCTGGGGCTCGTGCCCTTGAAGGAAGTGGTGCGGGTAGCAGCCGCTGGCACCGCTGAGCTCACCACACTTTCTCCTGACATCTCTTCCTGCCAGTGGAGAAGACAAACGGTCACCAGGGTCACAGCACCCGGCCCGGTTTACCTCTTTCAGACTGTGGGCTGAACCTGGCCTCCAGGTGTGTTTTGCTTGGCCCAATTATAGACTGCATTTAAAACTTCAAGATTGCTCTGAAAGTTGACGACACAGGCAAGTTCACAGAAAAATCCGGATTCCTAGCTTCTCTTAAAATTAGAGGCCGAACAGGTCAGCAGGGCAACAACTGGTGGGAGGTGGGGTACTGGTTGCCCCAAACCCCACCCAGAGAGCTCGTATACTGACCTCACCTGCTGAACCCGTGAGCAGGAGTTTACCACTAACTGTTGAGGTGGGCAGACTTCCTTTCCGCCTGTTCCTCATATAAGCGAACACCCGGGGCACATCCGACAGCAGCTTGAAGCACTGCCCGGGTCTCTCTCGGTCTCCTTATTGCCATGTGCCACTGGATGGCAGAAAGTGCTATCTTTCAGCTGAACTGCAAGTGAAATTAGCCTTTATGAATTCAGTGGGGTCCCAACTACCACTCCTGACACTTTCTGCTGGGGGGAGAGGGGGAAGTGTTTCTGGGGATGAAACAAGTATTTAAAAACGCTTGGAAATAAAGTTGTTGCAAAATAGAAACTTCCTGTACCAGCACCTCCCAAAACAGCCAGATCCGATGACAGTCTCCTTAATGGCACTACCGGTTCTTGTGTCCATCTCGAAGCAACGGCTGCGCTGATTTAAGCAGGCCTAGGAAGGAGACTGGGACCTGGCACCCGTGTACTCAAAGAAAACATCTCTTCGACAGGTAAAGGCCTATGGCAGGAGGTGTCGAAGAGTGGGCTGAATCTTCTTTGATCGATCTGGGGCACAGCAGAGGGGAGGCAGCCTGACGGCCAGAACCTGGCCTGGCACTCCTATCTGGGCCGTGAGGTTCGCACTGAACGTGAACAATTCATAGCACGTCACCATCTGACAAGGCCACTCGGTGGCTGATGGATCAAGGCACAAACAAGACTACCCCATAATTATGCGTGAACGCAGACAAAAACAAGAACATCGCCCCAAACACAAAAATGACCAAACATCCCCATATCCTGACTTATGCAACTCACTGCTGCTCCTTTACCCGTTAGAGCTTCAGCCCCACTCCGTTCTTCCCACCTTCAAAACAGGAATTACTGAGACCCAGTCACAGAATTAACCCTCCCTCCTGACAGCATTCAATATCGAGCAAAGCCCTACTTCCCTGAATCCTCCCCCAAATCACCCAAGGCAAGCCCCAATCCTCTTTCCGAGATGCTCTGTGGTTCTCCCTCACGGCAATAAGGAGAGAAAGCCAACTTTGACTATTGGCATATAGTCAAAACTCCTGGGGGTTTTGACAGCACAAAACTTTAAAAAACTATATCCTGATCCTGAAAAAGGATTTCTTAAAATTCTTTATGCCTTTCTATCTTTTCTGGATCTCCCACAATTAACATGGATTACATGTATGATGGGTAAAATACAAATGTTATTCTTCAACAGGAGAAGGGACTAATGAGGGGCAACCCACTGTCCATCAATCGGTAATAGCACAGGCAATGACCAACCCTCCCGACCCCCATCCCCCCAGAAGAGTGGCCTGGAAATCACCCACTGGAGGACTCATGTCAGGGCCCTGCAGAATGACAGGAAGAACGGGCTTCTGGAGAGAAAAGTGTTTTCTCCAGAAGCGTTCCTGCATCATCAGGTGAATATACCATAAGAAGGCACGTTTTCAGAACCTCAAGCTTAACTCACCTGGGGTCTCTGTGGGACCCCTCCCCTCCAGCTTTCCTTTGAAATCAGTCCCCAGAAACCCCACACTAATGGCTATCACCAACCATTCTTCCCAGAAAAACTCTTGTCCATGGGATGATAGAAGTAGCTGATGAGAATAAAGAGTTTCTAAAAACTTTAAAGACCTAGGGCGGGGAGTGGGGGGAATGAAGGCTTATAGTTGTGGGGTTTGGGGGCAAGGCCGGGGGGCAGTTAGGGAAAATTGCCCAAAATTGAAATACTTTTTAAAGTTCCTTTTTAGATGTAATTTACACAAAAATCAGTGTTTTGGGAAATGATCTGGCATTCTGTAAGGCACCTACTATGAAACAGACAAAACAAGTCCAAGTGTACTGCAGACTGCGGTGTACTTTTACTTTCCGATACCTTTCCAGAGATAATTTTCACACCATAAAGCATATCTGAAGTGCACGGTTTGATGCATTTGGGCCAGTATATGCATCTGTATAGCCACGACTCGGATCCAGACCGCCAACATTTTCATGGTTCCAGAAAGCCCCTCTATGCCTTCTCCCACTCCTCCCTCCCAGAAGATACCAGTTTTCATCTCTACCACCACATACAACCATTTAAAATGTAAACAATGCTGGGAGACAACTATCGTTATTTCCACCTTGTAGATTTGGATACCACATCCCAGAGAAGTTCAGTCACTTCCCAATATGCGTTGGTACTGGCGGTGGGTCAGTGACACAGCAAGTAAAGGACATGGGCAAGTCCTGTCTGGCCTTGAGCCCATGATTTTATCAACATTCATGCTTGAAATATATACAGCAACAACATGTAAATTGAGGAGCCCCCCCCCCCCCACTTCTTTACGAATTAAAAAAGAAAGCTTTGAAAATAGATGGGAGGCAATGTGTGGCTAAGGGCTTGGGTTTGGACATCACGCCTGAATTTGAGCACCCAGCCCTGCCACTGATCAGTTGTGGGCGAGTCACTGGAGTCTAGTTCCATCTATGAAACAGGGACAAGGGCAGTGTCTCCCTCCAGGATTGCTGTGAGGGATGCCAGAGAGCACTCAGCACGGTCTCTGGCTCAGAGCAAACACTCAAACGCCAAAGACTCACACTATGATTATTTCAAAATGCTCTCAAAGTCTCAAATGACCTTCTCTGAAGACAATGCCCATCTCTATGGACACCCACCTGAATCACTAAGAGATAAAGGCAGAAACCATCCTGATCTAGCCTTGAGACTCCAGAATAGATGGGAAAAAAAGCTCCAAACCTTCCAGGAGCCCACCCTTCTAAAGGTCAGTCACCTCAGTACTAGGAAAGGCCCTTGGCTAAATGGTTCTGTGTTCTCGTCCCTGAGCCCACACTGGACCGAGCTAAGGACACAAAGCAGCAGACAAAAAGCCTCTCACAGCAAACCTCTCTACCGAAGACTCCCCAGCCACTGCTCCTGGGATCCTGCTTTTTCCCTTGTTTCAAAGATTTGATTCCATCATTAATGAGGTTGGGGAGGGTGGGGCAGGAGACAGCAAAACTGGTTGTGAGAAACAAAGATGGAATTCATACTTGAGGTACTGGTTACCAATTGTATTCCATCAGAAAAGTTGAACCCAATTAGGGAAGTCAAGGCTTCTCTCTTTCCCACCTCCCCTAAGTCTCCTGTAGCAGATTCTGAACAGTGGCTCTCCACTCAAAAAAAAAAACAAAAAAAAAACAACCCAGCAGGGTCCTATCCACGTAAATTCTGATGTAACTGGTCTGGGGCATGGCCTGGGCAACAGAATTCTTTTTTTTTTTTTTTTTTTTTTAACTCCCCTAGGTATTTCCATTGTGCAGCTACGACTACAACCCACTGCTTGAAATAGTTCTGTATGCCTTAACTAGTCTGTATTAACCTCATCACCTTGGAGAAGCTCCCCAACCTCCTGTTCTATTGGCCGAGTGAATTCTGACCACATGTAAAAATAAACCAAAGCATCATAAGCAAAAGCCGGCCCCAATCTCACAGCTTCGGAGCCAAAGACAGGAAGTAACTGTATATGTGCTTAGAAAATAAAAATCAGCCCAAAGGGGAAAAGTGTTGGCTTGAAAAGAGGTCCCCCAGACAAGTACAATAGGAAAAAAGGCACCAACTCCCTGACCCTTGGATGTTTTCTCCGCAGTTCTCTGTGGAACGGTGTCCCCTGTGTGTGTATGCTCGGGGAAACGGGCACGTGGAAAGTTTGATCAAAAGTCTGAGGAACCTAGGCTACAGGCTCTGTTCCACCACTTCCGGTGTGAGGTTGAGACAAGCCTTTTGACTGACTCTCAGTTTCCTAAGTTGTAAAATGAAGTGAAGGGCATAATCTTCATAATAACCTTCAGGTAATGCTAAAGTACTTGGCACCTGGTCCTCGGCGTGGTTTCCCTTCTGTCCCTTCAAGCCTCCTTAAGAGGTCCCAGCCCCTGGCTGTACTACAGTCACCTGGGTGCACCGTGCCTGGGCTTCACCCCAGGCCAATTAATCAGAGTAGAGGAAGGGCAGCTCAGCAGTATTTAAGAAGCTCTTCGGGTAATTCTAACGTGCGGCCCAAGCTAAGAGCCACAGGGCTAAGGGGTTCCTTTAACCAGCTTGATCTCAAGTCACTGTCTTGAGGCTAATTATAAAATTTCCCCCAAACTAAAGGCATTGCTACAACTCAAGAAAGTCTGCTGTTCCATTTCCACCAAACTAAATTAAGGCGGCCCGATAACTGTAGCATTATTTTGCATCCAAAACTTGCTCATAGGGCAGCTACTGCTATTTCCAAGCGTTGTGCTGAATTACACTCTCCTCCTTTGTGTATCACGCAAACTATTGGCCGATTTCTCTCAAGGATCTAGTGAGGAAGAGATGATCACCAACCCCAGTTTTGGGGGGAGAAGATTAATAATCAGAACTATACGTGTCCTCTGACTCAGGCCCCTTTTGTTACATAGTCCAAATCAAGAAATCACTAATCTCCGGTAGGGCTTGTTAAAACAGATTGGTGGGCCCAACCCCCCCACACTGATTCAGTAGTCAGTGGTAGGGCTTGAAACTTTGGCCATTCCTAGCAAGTTCCCAGGTGATGCTGCTGCTGCTGGTCTAGAGACCAGTTTGAGAACCACTGGTTTAATTAATGCCTTTCCCCCTTCAGGTAGTCCTTATTTTGCATAAAATGGAGTAAAGTTAGATACAGAATGGCTAAGTCTTCTTCAGCAGGGTCCTTGAAACTTATCTTCTCTAAAGACTGCATTTTCCAGTTAAAGACCAAGCAAAGAAGTAAAAGCTAGCTGGACTTTAGTCATTCCCAGCCAAGGCCAAAGAGCTATTTGAGGAACAAACCCTTGAAAGATCACATGCAAACAGAAACTTTCGCACAGCTGGGTGACTGACATCCATTCCCAGCTCCTTAGGTGTGGCCACTTCGGGTCCCAACGGAAGTGACTAGATAGGTACCAAGGCGCCAGTTAAAGGCGCTGGACTCCGTGGCGAAGGCACCCTGACCTCAGGCCCCTGGCATTCCTTCAGGCGCTGGATGCACATCTGCCCTCCCCTCCAGCTCCCTCTACTTCTTTCACCCGCTTCACTAACCCTTGTGTTCAGAAGCCCCTGGAAGCCCCTTCGCCCCTTTCCCGACACCCAGGTGCTCCAGCCACAACTTCCAAAAACCCCAAACGCTCCGCCCCCAAGGAAGCCCACGTCGCTCTCTCATAACCTAACCATTCTCTTTCGCAACACCCTCCCGTCCCGGTTTTCCACTCCAACGTCCATCTTCGACGACCCCTCTTTGTTCTCTTCACGATAACCAATCCCACTTCCAATGAGCACTCAGGACTCAGACAACCGAAGTCACCCACACACGTATCTACTCTCCCAAGTCCAAATGCTCGTTCCCGATCCCCAACAGCCAGGGACCCTCCCATCCCCAAACACACACATACAATTATCCACCAGAGCCCTTCCCCCACCCCCGGCCTCGCCCCCCTCCAATCCCCCACCCGCCTCTCCCCTTTCGCGACTGCCCACAACGCAACCGCCCCCCTCGGCCCCTTCCCCTTCTATTCAGCCTCGGCCGAGCTCTCTCGGCCGCCCAGAGCCCGCAGGTAGTGGGCACCGCCCTCCCTACCATGAAAAGTCGGAGGACGCCGGAGTCTCCAAGCCCGGACTGAAAGAAGCAGGAAACACCCAGCTCGCGCAAGCCGGGGGCAGAGGCGGGGCTGGGGCGGGAACTTCCGCTGCCGCAGCCCGCTTCCGCCCCGCAGAGGGCAACTTCTGAAAGGGTCCGTCGTAAGCCTAGACGTTGTTCGCGTTCCTTCCAACCTCCCCCTCTGGGATGGGTTGCGTCTCCCCTCGGCTGGGTCAGGAATTTATCCCGCTCTTGAACGGTCTGCTTTTTTTCAGCTTCCAGAAAGGAGGGCAAGATGCAGGGAGGTTGTTCTTCCCGGGTAAAGAAGCTCTGCGGAACTGTCGTTTCCTGGAGCTGGATCGTTGCATCCCAGCGGAGCTCTGAGCTAGGACACCCCGGGGCAAGATGGCGGTCGGGCCTCGGACGCTGCCCCGGGTCCGGCAGAGCTCGAGGGCACTGAGCTGAGGCGGCGGTAGCTTCGGCCCCGACCCGGAGCGCGGGGGCCTCGAGCGGATAAAGGTCTACGGCCTACGGGTAGCGAGTGGGAACAGGGTTGTGTGTTTTCCGAGTGGTGGGGGGACTTTGAAGGAGGTGGCTCTTTGGCCGGGTCCCTGCCTCCCCAAGTCGGAGGGCGGGTGCCGGGGGCTGACTTTCGTGCTCGGGGGGTTTCTCCGTAGCCGTTTCCATCCCTTTTCAGCTCTGGGGCGATAGGCCTTTATAGACAGGCTAATGCTGGGTGAAAAAGGTTTGTTATTGTTGTTGATGCCGAGGAAAGATGCTGGGCCTCAGGAGTCCCTCCCCCAAACCGGAGTTCAAATCCTATACTCGCTGTGTGACCTTGGGTGAGTTCCCTCACCTCTCCGAGCCTCGGTTTCTTCCTCTGTAAAACGGAGTCATTAGCTCGTTTCACAGAGGGAGCTGTGTAATACAAGGTTTGGTACCTGGCATTCAGCCCTCTCCGTAGAGGCAGCTGGTGTTAATGATTTCAATAAAGAAAAACTTGGTCGTAATTTGACTCTAACAGCCCTGTGGACAGCCTTGCACGTGCAGCTGTTTGTTTTTGCTGTTCCATGAGTGGGGCAGTCTCCAGGTCTTGTCGGTTTCACTTTAAATAATTGCTTTGGAGTTGGACGTGGCTTCAGATTCAGGAGTCTAGTGACCTCTCACAAGTCACGTTCCCTCTACGTTTCATTTGCTCTGTGTGAAGGTGGGATTGATGATAACACACACCTAGATAGGCAATAGCCTTCAATAAATGATAGCTGTTCTTATTAATAGCCTAAGTGCAATTGCCTGTTCTTTCAAAATTGGACCATTTGAGACCTTATAGAGCTGTTGAAAAGACAGACTGGGTAAATATCTGTACACTGCCTGATTCATGATCCGCCCTTAAATGGTGATGGTCACCACACCTGCCTGCCCAGCTGTTCGCACCATAGGGGGAAAATCCTGTCGGGCTCAGACAGCAGTTGATATTTCTGGCCTTTCACCTTTGGATGATACTCTCTGGCCTCTTTCATAATTCTCCATGAAATTGACCTCATCCAGGGAAGACTGATGTTGAGCAGATATCGTGGGAAGATAGACATAGAGTCTGAGTCCTGTCTCTTAGTATTAAAATCTTGGCTCTGCCCATCACTGGCAGTCTAACATGGACTATGGGAGATACTAAGTGATCTCACAGGGTTGCTGTTATGTAGAAGGGACATGACACATAGTGGGTACTTTAATCAACTTACTTTCCTTTTTGCTTTTTAAGTAATCTTGGTTAACCCAACCTCTTGGGTTTCTAATTTTTCCACCTATATCATTGTTTCCCCTAACTGGATTGTAAGTTTGTTTTGGGGGGGTTTTTTGGTTTTAAGTCTGGATGCTACAGTAAAGCCCAGTTACATGCTATCTGCTTTCAGATACTCCTTGTTAGTATTTTCCCACTTAATCCTAATCACAGCATCCTGACGACTAAATTGGGATACAAGAAGTGTAAATATTTCAGTTAATTCTTGTAGCACCCCTAGGAGGCAGGCACTATGATCCTCAATTTACAGATAAGGAATCTGAGGCCTAGAGAGGATAAATAATTTGGCCAAATGAGGTAGACTGAAAACTAAAAAGAACCAAGGGTACTCGAGATGATCCAAGGTTTTTTCTACTATACACAGCCTTTTCTTTCTTTGATTAAGTCAAGTTTGTGTAATCTTTCATTACAGTTACTTCGAATACACACTTAAAAGACTTCGTAATGTGTTTTGATTAATAAACTGGTAGATTTTAGATAGAAGAGAATAAGAAGGAATTAGAAAAACTGCAAGTACAGACTATTATACGGTGTAAACAAAACCAGCATATAGCATTGCCGAGGGGATGCTAATCTCAAGGAAGAGATCTTATCCTACGAGGCTGTTTGGGAGAAGTGAAAGTTTTGAGATAGCCTTTCAGGTACTTTGTCAGTTTGCATATGCAATCTCCTGTTTTTCCATTGAGAAGAGGCTCCTTCTTTTCATCACCCCTTCCCCCCCCATCCTCCCCCCCCCCCCCCCCCCCAATGAGGGACTCTCTGCCTGTTAAGGAAGAATCATACCATTGTGCTCAGGGCTTGGGCCCTGTCTTCTGCAGCTCTCTGGAGCTTGAAGCTGTTAACCAATCTAAACAGGGCCATAGCCCAAGTGACAGGACTGGTGAATCTTAGTGCACCCAGGGATAGGACAAAATTTAATGGGGGAGGAACGTAAGGGCCCTTAGTGACTAGACAGATGAGAGCCCGTACCGCAGAGTTAAGAAAAAAATTCTCACGTCTGTACAAAGAATACGTCAATTAGACTTACTGTGTAATCTGTCAGCCACCTTGATAGGTATTTGACATAAATTGTCTCATTAAGGCAGAAAGGGTCTGAGACCTCTCCCTGCGGGGGCTGCATGGCAGAGCTAGAGACGGGCTCCAGCTGTGACTCGAAAGGCTGTGTGCCTCTCACAGTGCTGTGCTGCCTCACTGCATGCTTCCTGCAGAGAATTTGGAAAACGGACTAGTTCAGGAAGCAGAACTTCCCATCATTCCTCCACCTCCAAACAACCACTGTCTACATGTTGTTTTTCATTTCTTAGGCATAAATGTTTTTCATTTTCATTAAAAAAATGCCACACATAACTTTCAATGGCTTCTTAACATGCCATTCCCCTCTGTTCGTGCTTAGTGCCATAAGGTGTGTGCGGCTTCAATTAGCTTCTTTGGGGGTTATTTTCAATCTATTCCCTTTCAGCTGGAGGACTGGGGAGGTACACTATAGCATTTAAACCAGACATGAAGGGATGCCTGGGTGGCTCAGTCGGTTGAGCATCCCACTTCAGCTCAGGTCATGATCTCACGGTTCGTGGGTTCGAGCCCCACGTCAGGCCCTGTGCTGACAGCTCAGAACCTGGAGCCTGCTTCGGATTCTGTGTCTCCCTCTCTCTCTGTCCCTCCCCTGCTCATGCTCTGTCTCTCAAAAATGAATAAACGTTTAAAAAAATTAAATCAGACGTTAAGTAAAAATGAGAATACTAGTGTTTTAAACCAGAGGCACTTTTTATTACTTTTATTCAGTGCGGAAGATATATGACACCCTGCCTGTAAAACTTAACCCCGAATCTGGATTTTTCCATGTGCTTCTGCCAGGAAGGACAAGCTCCTCTGAAGCGAGAAGCTGCCCTCGGCATAGTGAGTCCTGTGCAACATCACTAATGATTACCTGGCGTTTCTGTGTCACAGGCAGGTCCTCAGGTGAGCTATTCAGACTGCTGCTGGGCAGAGAGAACAAGTGATTCAGAAGACTGCTACCTTTTTCTCCCCTGCCTTCTTTCCTGCCTTCCTGTGACCAGGTGGGCTCTGTTCATTTGTTTTGACAATTACCGATGAGAGACCCACATGTTGTTTAACAGATGCGAATCCGTGTTGAAAAGGGACCACAGAGGCCTCTTGGTATGTTGACATGGAAAGAGCCTTGAATGAGCTTTTTATTCCTGATGATCTTTTCATGTGGGCACTGCTCTGAGGGAGGTAACGTGGTAAAGGGATTGTTTTCCAGAAGTCTGGATTTCTGAGTAATCCCTTTGAATAATTTTGTCGGCTGGACTGCTTATATAGTTGGGATAGAATGACAAAGTTTTCAAGCATCCAAAGAAATTTCAGCGTGGGAGGCTCCACGGACCCATGTTGTGTGCTCTAGGCATAGCCAAAGCCACATCTTTGGGAAAAGATAGTGATTGGTGATTTAGATAAAAATGTAATGGACAGTTTAGACCCTCTGTCCAAAACATGCCGGTCAGTGGATGGACAGATTCTGCTCCGACGTCCTTATCAGCCCTTGGCAGAATGGGAACAGTAAGGACAGCCGAGTAAGTTATACATAAAACCGAATGTATTCAATCTAACAGATTGTCTTGCATTTTGGACTCACACGTTTGGCTTTTTTAGCGTTAAAATGGCTCTTTTTCCAAAAAAAATAAAATAAAAAATAAGGGCTTATTTTGTGCTGGGCACAAAGTAGATACCAGTAAATATTTGTCGGGTGAACAGAGAAATGAAATAATGGTGACGGTAAATAATTATGTTCGATTTTTTTTTCCCTTCAAGCCTGTACTTTGCAAAATAAATTTGACTGCTCAGCTTTAGACTGCTCCAGAAAATTCAAATACCTAGGAACCTTTGACCTAGAGGATGCCTGGTTTGAATTAGAGCTTTATGGATGGAACCGGTTCATGCTTTGTTCATCTATTAAACAATTACAGAGCCCACACCCTATGGCAGATGCTGTGCTCTTAAGAAGATGTGATTATTTAATGCAGGAAAAAGCACCGCTGGTCTAGATGAGGTGCATGAAAAGAGCCGATAGGAAGTTGGGACTTGTGCCAGGAGAGCTATTAGCCGCTGTGGAGGGAACCGAAGGGTCCTGAGTAGCTCTGCTGCTGCCCGAATGCGTGCCCGCCCGCCCTTGGCTCGCGAGCCCCTTCCTGTGTGTGTTCTTCCTCAATGATCTACGTCAGCCACTTGCCGTTTTCCTTGCAGGGTTCGTGCAAACTTGCAAACATGTTCACCGTTTCTCAGACCTCGAGAGCGTGGTTCATCGATAGAGCCCGTCAGGCTCGGGAGGAAAGGCTGGTGCAGAAGGAGCGGGAGCGGGCGGCCGTCGAGATCCAGGCCCATGTTCGCAGTTTCCTGTGTCGCAGGCGACTGCAGAGAGAGATCCGGTGGGTGCTGGGAAATCCTCAGCACGTTGTCCCCTGTCCCCAGTTAATAGCAAGAAAAAATGGTGTTTTCTCCTACAGTTCTTGAAAAGCCTTCCAGCTGCTATGAGCTCCTAATTTAAAATGTCTTTCCGCCTCCTTCCCCTCCTAGGAGAGAGATCGATGAGTTTTTTAAAGCAGATGACGTGGAGTCCAGTAAAAGAAGCGCACTTTGTATTTTTAAGATTGCCAGGAAACTGCTCTTCTTGTTCAGAATTAAAGAGGATAATGAGGTAAAATAATAATAGTGAACACTGTGCTTACCCATCTGCCAGGTCTTTTGAAAGTATTTTGTAAATATAATTCATTTAATCCTTATAGCGACGCTACAAGATAGATTCAGTTACCACTACATCCTGCCCTTTTTGTTTTCTTGGGATGTGTTTTGCGGGGATTACACTCAGTGCTTCTGAGAATCATCACAATTCTTTTACATTGACCATGACAAGCACTCCGACTCAGATGTATACAGGAGTGAGGCAGGTTGGGCAACTGAGTGGAAGAAGCCATTTACAGGAGAAAACAACAAATTATAATAAGTAGGAGCACCAGGGTGGCTCAGTTGGTTGAACATCCGACTTTGGCTCAGGTCATGGTCACACAGTTCGTGGGTTTGAGCCCCGCATCGGGCGCTGTGCTGACAGCTCAGAGCCTGGAGCCTGCTTCGGGTTCCATGTTTCCCTCTCTCTCTGCCCCTCCCCTGCTCATGCTCGCTCGCTCGCTCGCTCTCTCTCAAAAATAAATAAACATTAACAAAAAAGAAATAATAATCAGTAACTGGCAGGAGGTGGTGGTGATGGGGAATGATGACATCAGAGGGAGTTGATGGGGTGTGTGGCATGGCCACTGAAGGGGGGCGGCCAGTCCTGGGCTCCAGCCAGTGGTGGACTGCTGTGAATTTTGAAGAGAGATGCTGGTGATCCTTGTACTCGTTTTTCTCATTTGTAAAAGTTGGTAGCTAATTTGAAATTTCTTTTAAATCCTGTAAACCAAATGAAGCGTGCTGGTCGCACTTTGGGGATTAGAATGATCAGCCTACAAACGATTCCAGGAAATAGCGAGTTGTCTGTAATGGTACTGACGGTCCCATCGAGGAGGGCCTCTGTGCTCCCAGGGGTTAGACGTTCATTACTGCTAAGCATCCCATTGTGCCAGACCTTCTTCTAGGCAGTGGGGCCCCAGAAGGAAATGAGATGGGCGGGGTCTCTAACCCTGCGGAACATGTAGCCCAGAGAGAGGCAGGACTACACAGGCAGGAAGATGAGGACAGGCAGGTGCCGTGAGGTGACCCCTGTTGATGGAGGAAACTATAGTCTAGAATGCTGAGGTGGCTGCCTGGGGCCATAGCACTTTTAAGGGTGGATCCAGGGCCGGTATAGACAGCGTAAAGTGGTTTCCAGTTTGCACTTTCCTTCCTTTTGCATTTCAAGTTAAAAATGATGGCGTGACAGGTTGTGGGGAAAAAGTCCGTGTCTGTGGTGCTTACAGAGTGGCCACCGGGAGAGCGCGACCCAGGGAACAGCTGCTAGCCCGCAGGAGCACAGGCCCAGATTGCCCGGTTGATTGTGTTTTTGCCAAAGGCACCCCTGGCTGAAACCACGTGTAGGGCTCCTCCAGCCTGTGGGCCACCAATTTGAGAACCTTACGTTAGCCTTTCTGATCCCCAGTTTCCACATCTATAAGGGGGAATTCAATATGATCATGTCCGTGAGTCATCTGGCATCATGTGAGTCCCGCACGTGCCAGGTACCCACGGAACGCTTGCTGCTTTCCCATTTCAATGTGGCTTGCAGAAACGTGTAACCCCCATCCTTCCTCTTCGCAGAGATTTGAGAAGTTGTGTCGCTGCATCCTGAGCAGCATGGATGCTGAGAACGAACCCAAGGTAAGCAAGACGGGGGCTGGGAAGTCTCCCACAAGCTCTCAGGCCGATCTCTTTGGTTCTGAAAGTTCCTGCTAAGTGTTACGATTTTGTTAGGTCGGACTTTGCATACGTGGAACACACACCTGCCTAATAAGTAATGACTTGAAAACATTACCGCAGTGCAGCTGGTTTTCTTAGTCTTTTCATTATCCAAGGACTGCGTTCTCCTCTGACCTCTTAGGATGGTAAATTCCCTCACTAGGCTATTTTATCTATGGGTTTAGTGTTCAGATAAGTCCTACTCCCTGTTTATTCACCTGTTCATTCCCACTGCCTTCCCCAGCGCTGGACCTAGTGAACTTGTCCTGTCCCAGTAGCTAGAACATACGTAATTTGGTCCCTGTTTCTGCCCATTACATTTCTCTTTCTCCTGCTTGTAGGTGTGGTATGTGTCCTTGGCTCTTTCCAAGGATCTCACCCTCCTGTGGATTAAACAGATCAAACACATTCTTTGGTGTTGCTGTGAGTTTCTTGAGCAGCTCAAGGTAAAAACAGAACAAGACACCTGTAAATGTATCCTTTTCATTGTAAATATATTCCCTCTCATTGGAGGCCTTTAGAGTATATCTTGAGAGTCCTCAAGATTCCATCATAGGTTATTTCTTTGGAAGTTTATCAGAGTCTAGTACAGAATTATTAGCACCCCTGTTCTAGGAGAGAGCAAGCTAGATACCGTTATCAGTAGGAGTCCTTCTTTTCACGTATAACGTTCTGAACATTGGCTTATGCTCACCACAGTCTTGACACCCAGAAATCTGTTGCCTTTCTTTTTATTCTTTTGAAATAATGGATAATTTATCGGTTACATTATGCTAGTCAGGCTTCTTGGTACAAGTGCAGAAACCCAGGGCACCTGGGTGGCTCCGTCAGTTAAGCGTCTGACTTCAGCTCAGGTCATGATCTTGCGGTTCATAACTTCATGCCCCGCATCAGGCTCTGTGCTGACAGCTCAGAGCCTAGAGCCTGCTTCGGATTCTATGTCTCCCTCTCTCTCTCTGCTACTTCCCCTACTTCCCCTGCCTGCCTCTCTCTCTCTCTCTTTCTCTCAAAAATAAATAAACATTAAAAAAAATACAAGTGCAGAAATCCAACATGTGCAGCTCCTAATACATACAAGCTAAGCAAGAAGGAGAATATTTTTTTTAAATGTTTATTTATTTTGGGGGGACAGAGGATCTAAGATGTGTTCTGTGCTGACAGCAGAGACACCGGCATGGGGCTTGAACTCACAAACTGAACCATGAGATTGTGACCTCAGCCGAAGTTGGATGCTCAACCGACCAAGCCATCCAGGTGCCCCGAGAATATTTTTTATAGAACATTCTCTGTAATGTGGCAGCCAGGGATGACCAGAGCCAGGAGCTTCTAGGATTCTCCCTCATCCCTTTCTCTCGTCTCTGCTCCCTTTTGGAATCGCTTTGTTCTCTCCTGTTGTAATCACAGTAGTTCTGGCCTCACATCCTCACTCTTATCTTGACCAAAGAGAAAAGGGAGGCCTCTCCCACTAGTTTAGGAATCAGAGAGGACAGTAAAGGCCCAGTGTTGTCCTGGTCTCAACCTCAAACTGGTCACAGTGGCAAGAGCGGGGAAGGAAGGTACTGCCACTGGCCCTTCTGGTCCTGTGCCCACCCTTGTGTTATGAGAAGGTGGGCAGGGGTGTGAGTGGTTGCAAACAGTGGACATTTTCACCTCGCACATTGGGAGAGAGGTTTCAGGGGCAGAGGCTTGACTCACGTGGGAGCTGAGCGATGGAGCAGATGTCCCCAGAGCCCCCATATCTCTAGCCATCTCAGGGCACTTGTGATTGACTCTCCTGGCCTTGACCTGGCAGCAAGCATGAATTATGATTATGATAATCAGTATTACATAGAGTTACCTGTGTGTCAGGCCCTGTTCTTAGTGCTTTGTCTACATTAATCCGTTCATTTTTAACAACAACCCTATGAAGAAAGCAATGTTACCACCCATAGTCAACAGCTGAGGAACTGGGGGACAGAGAGGGTAAGCAGCTTGCCCTAACTCACACATCTAGCCAGTGGTCAAGCAGGGAGTCTGAGCCCAGAGTCCCCGTCACATTCAATTGCATTTCTACTCTGCTGCTCCAGTGAACGTATGTCCGTACATCCATCCATCCATGTACACAGCAGGCCAGCTCCAGTCAGCTTGCTTCCCAAGAATTCTCATTCTCCATTCCCGAGAGTGTTTCAGATTCCGTGCTCGAGGATTCGTGTGCCAGAATCCCTGTCCCTGAACTCCCAAAGTGGTCATTCCCCAAGAGTAAAAGAATAAACTCGGACGGTCCCGACTTGCCGATTGGTGGCAGAGTGCATCCAGGCAAGTTGTGAGTGGCTGCTCCGCCGTCGGACGTATGACTTCATCTCAGTCTCTTTGTTGTTTCCAGCCTGAAATCTTACAGGACTCCAGACTCATCACGCTGTACCTCACGATGCTTGTCACCTTCACAGACACTTCAACATGGAAAATCCTCCGCGGAAAAGGTCTGTGGGACTGGCTTCAAAATCTTTCCCAAGTAGCATTTGCATAGAGACCTTGGGGACCTTTTCTCCTTTTGAAGAAGCATTTTCACTGCCATAAGCCTCAGGGGGGGCCCTGAAAGCATACCAATGAAGATGCCCTTGACGTTTCCATCAGATAGCATTGTAATATCCAGAATACATTCAGGATTGTGTGTTCTAATCTCTCCTTTGAATGTACGTTTAAAGGCACGGTCCCCCTGAGCTCATTTTTTAAAACTCCCATAGCACCTCAGCCTCCAAGTGGTGATATTCACTCAAGCCTTGTCATTCGTGTCACAATCATTGGGCAGCAAATAATTCTATTTTGTCCATAAGATTTGCATCATGAAGTTGCCTCCTCCCTCAGATGCCGTACTGAGCCTTCCGTGTTTTGTCCGTTCACTTTGTCCATCCGCTCTGCAAATGGCCTTCTCCGTGCCACCTTCTGTGCGGGCACTGGAGATACAGAGAAGGCCGCTGCCTTCGGGCTTCAGGTGCCAAAGACTGCCGTGTGCCCGCCCGCCCTTCACAGAACTGGAGAGTCTGGTGAGGGAGATAGACGCTAAAGGGAAGTCCCATACATGTGACTATATGCGAATATAGGAAGGACTTACATGTGAACACACGCATGTCATGACGACCGTGTGAAACGTAGCGCTCGGAACGAAGACTACGGAGAAACAAGAACGTTGAGCGGATCCGGGAGGCCCTGCCTCCCTGTGTCTGGGACTCAGGCTCTCCCGCCGAAGTGATGTCTGAGTGAACAGCTGAAGGGAGAGTTGGGGTTCGCAGAGCCAAGGGGAAGGACTTTGAGAACAGAGGCAACTATGTGCAAAGGCTCCTGGCCAGAAAAGAGGGGTTATTTTAAGGCGTGGGCTGTGAGGGGAGGGCATTTAAATCTTGGGGAGTTCTGGCCTTGAGTTCCAGGGTGTCTGTCTCCCAGCGGGGAGAGGCGGTGGCCACAGAGAGCAAATGATGCTGGGCCCTCAGGGAATTAGGAAAGGTGCGACAGGTGCTCAGAGGCTGGGGACGTTACTTCTGGCTGAGGGAGATCATAGGACCCATCACCTGAGAGGTGACACTTGAGCTGGACCTTCCAGGAGAGTGGATTCTGGAGTTCATCCTCTCCCTGTGCCTGATACCAGGCTGAAGGGGAGTAGGAAGACAAGCCACCGAAATGATGGCCTCGGGCCTGGGGTGTGCTATAAATAGTTCACGGTCAGGCCAGTGCCTTTTCTCTCACACGTCTTTCTTCATTCAGGGGAGAGTCTTCGACCAGCCATGAACCACATCTGTGCAAATATAATGGGACATCTCAACCAGCATGGATTCTATCCTGTGCTGCAGGTTTGTGAGTGCGTCCCCGAACACGTGACCTCTCTCTTCAGTACCTGAACTTGAATTTTCACAGCTGATTTTGGCATTACCTGGTGCCCTCTTCACAGAAGCTTTTTTGCAGGAGGAGTTTAATGCTCAGCGTCCTGTCCCTTCCCCCACCTTGAGTCGCTTGTGGTCTGTGTCGAGGGAGGACAGTGGCACTGGGGTCCCTTCGTTGTGCTACATCTTTGGCTGCAGAAATGACCCAGCCGCCTGACACTTAAAGTCGAGAGGGGAGGCCTCAGGATTTGATTCCCTCGGGTTCCTTCTTGGGTGAAGTCTGGAGTTAGCTTTCTTGCTGTGTCCTCAAACACCCTTCTGTCCACACCACCCCTGTTGTGCCGGCTCACACACCCGGGGGAATAAATGCCGGAACTCGAATTGCTGTTTAAAAGCGGTTTGGGATTCTCGGGTTTAGAAGTAGCATTGATGGAACCCTTCCTTCTGCCCGGCGCTGAGATGGGCTCCTTCCTGATCGGGTTTCCTCTTCTCACATGAACCCTGGGAGGCGGTGTGATGGCCAAAGGTGGTGCCGTCAGCAGCACGTCTCTGTGAGGAATCTTCTACTGGATGCCAGAATGTAGGAGTAGCATACGTATGAAATTTTAAGTGTGGTAGTCTTTTTATTGGCTGTAAACTTTTTTGGCTGTTTCTTATTTTAAAAATTTAAACACAATATTTAGAGAGACAGTGGTATAATGAAGGAGATACCCTTTACTTTGCTCTCCCTTCATTTTTGGAAAACATTCTAAATATAGGTTTTTTTGTTTTTCTTTTTATCTGAAGCACTCATTTTACTTCTGTGCTACTTTTTTACGTACAAGTGACTGTAGGTTGGCATCGGCCCCTGACCAGTTAAAATGTTCTTTTTCAGATGCTGTTAACCCGTGGCCTGGCAAGACCCCGGCCTTGTCTGTCCAAAAGCACTTTAACTGCGACCTTTTCTCTCGCACTGCGGTAAGTAACTCCAGCTGAGGAGCTGGCGTGCTTCCGGAAACTTCCTCCTCTCGCTTTCCCTTCCTCCTGTTCCTCACGTTACGTGTGGGGGCTTGCCTATTCTGTTCTGTTCACTGACAGGGTGCATCTGTGGCAGCTCTTCTTTCTGTGCCCCTGAATTTTTTGCATCGCGATTTGAAGGAAGCTTTTCAAAGCGAATTGCTTTCATTGTGCCAAGGACCCAAGACCCAAGCATTTTTCCTTTTGAGCTTTTTAATTGATAAGATAAAGAGAACCCCTTGAGCTGGAAGAGGCCCGGCGAAAGGCAGAGTAGAGGGTAAAGGGAGTAGTGTTGTGAGCCCAGGTTTAAAATGTTAAAATCTGGGCCGCCTGGGTGGCCCAGTCAGTTAAGCATCCAACTAATGGTTCCAGCTCAGGTCGTGATCTCACAGGTTAGTGAATTCAAACCCCACATTGGGCTCTGTGCTGATGGTGCAAAGCCTGCTTGGGATTCTCTCAGTGTCTGTCTGTCTCTCTCTCTCTCTCTCTCTCTCTCTGCCCCTCCCCCACTCACACTGTCTTTGTCTCTCTCAAAAATAAATAAACTTAAATAAATAAATAAAATACAATAAAATGTTAGAATCTGGAGGCTCAGAGAGGTTGTGCTGTTTGCCTTCACTTAGATAGGAGATACAAAATACATAAGCTAAGTACTTCCATATAGAAATTATGCCTGCAATTCTGAGAATTACCAAGTGCACAAAGCTGTGTCTGTGACTGGGTCCAGAACATTCTTAAACTGTTGAGAGGAGCACAGACTTGGGGGAGATGTTAATATGATAACTTGATCGTCTTAATCCCCAAGATAATAATAACTTTGGGCAGGGGGAGTGTTACGGTCAAACCAGTGACGTAAAGCTCCCTGCTCTGCCCCCCTTTGCTAATCCACAGGGCAATTTACCGCAGAGAGCTCTTGACAAGTCCTGAGGTCTAAGAACCTTTGGGCCTGTTTAATCCGGTGCCAGCCCAAACATACCTGAACGTGGAATACCCCCACCTAAGTTTTCACTGGTGGAACGTGTCTATTGGTGTCCCATGGACTCCTTTCCTGTGGAATACCAGTTAGCAAACGATGGTCTAGAGATTGGTTGGTAAACTTTTTCTGCAAGGGGCCAGCTAATACGTATTTTCGGTTCTGTGGTCCATGCAGTGTCGGTCACAACCACCCTGCTGGTGTGGCACAAAGCACCTATAGATGATGCGTACACAGAGGAGAATGGCTATGTTTGAACAAAACTGTATTTGCAAAAATAGGCAAGGGGCAGAATTTGGCCTGTGAGCCATTTTTGCCGCTCCTGGTCTAGACTGTGCTTTCCACTAACCATTAGCCACCTGGGGTTTAAATAGACACATATTAAAATTAAGAATTCAGTTCCTTGCAGCGTCTGGGTGGCTCAGTTGGTTGAGCATCTGACTCTTGATTTCTGCTCAGGTCATGATCCCAGAGTCATGGGATCGACTCTGCATCTGGCTCCATGCTAGGTGTGGAGCCTGCTTAAGGTTCTCTCTCTCCCTCCCTCTGCCCCTGCCCCCTGCTCGCATTCTCTCTCTCTCTCCCTCTCTTTAAAACTGAAACTAAAATTAAAATTAAAAACAAAAAAAGAATTCAGTTCCTCAGTTGCATTAGCCACGTTTCAGGTGCTTCGGGACCACGTGTGACTGAGCAGTGACAGCCTTATTGGACCACACAAAGAAGAAACATTTCCACCATCACGGAAAGTTCTGTTGGACAAGGCTGGTCTAGAGCAGCCTTCTCTGTAATGAGAACCACATTTTAAAAGACCGGAAATAAGGGGAAATTATTTAAATCGATATATCCAAAATATAATCATTTCTACATGTAGTCAGTCTTTTAAATTCTTTATTTTAGTTAAAATTAACTTGGGGCGCCTGGGTGGCTCAGTCAGTTAAGTGTCTGACTTCGGCTCAGGTCACGAACTCACCGTTGGTGGGTTTGAGCCCCGCATCGGGCTCTGTGCTAACAGCTCGGAGCCTGGAGCTGCTTCAGATTCTGGGTCTCCCTCTCTCTCTCTGCCCCTCCCCCGCTTGCACTCTGTCTCTCAAAAAGAAATAATAAACATTTAAAAAAATTAATAATTTATTTCTTTTCATACTGAGTCTTCAAAGCCTATTGTGTATTTTACCCTTAAAGCCTACCTGCATCTGAACTAACCACATTTTAAGTGGTCGGGAGCCACACGTGGCTACTGGCTACTGCGTTGGGCAGCCCATTTCTAGAAGCGAGATCCTTACGAGAGAGGAGCAGGGGTCTGCCAGTGATGCTGTAATTAGTTACAGAAGTAGACCAGATCGTCTAGTAAACAAACACACCTTCCTTTCAGACTCTGAGAGGAGTCGTATTTAATGAGTCCTAAGACATAGGTGCAAACAGGTTTTCCAGCGGCAGGTGTCCCGCATCTGCTCTCTCTGAGTCACTTTCTGGAGCAGTTCGTTCCAGCCTCGCCCACCCTCCCCTCTCGTCAGAGGCAGGGAAGCGTTGACACGCAGGTGCCTGAGCTCCAGGGCACAGGGCCGCTCTGCCGCCCTCCTCCGTCTCCTGAGAACAGAAGTCTTCCCTTCCGTTCCAACGTCCCTCCCCCGCCCAGAGTGTTGTAATTCAAGAGTGATTCACCGAGAGGGTCACATCCAGCCATTCCGTCATGTTCCTTCTCCTTTAAGAATGTGGTAGCCTCCATCATTTAGATTTTTTCACTCTGTACGTTAGAGTCGTTAGAGTCCATTGGCTCACTCTGAAGGCCAGGCGGCTCTGAAGCCTTTTCCTTAAGTAGTGTCCTTTTTCCCCTCTGAGTATTTGAATGTAATTGAACATGCCCAGGACCTTTTAAAACAAAATACCTAGGGGTTTTGTCACAGTAGGATATACTATTGAAAGTCTGTAAAATCATAAACGTTATGTTCAGACGTGATCACTAAATCCTATGATGCAAATAGCCAACATTCATGGGCCACATGATTGTTTTAAGATTTATACCCACATTAACTGACTCCTCACCACATTCTCTAATCTTAGTTTTATAAATGAGGAAGTTAAGGCCCAGAGAGGTTAAGGCATGAGCAGGGCCCTGGTCACACAGCAGGGAGTGACAGGGCCAGGAGTTGAACCCAGGCTATCCTGACCTCAGAGCCCATACTCTTTACTCCTCGTTCTTTATTCTTGTCTCACATATTGGCCACAATTTTGTATTCCAAGAGCAACATATATTGAATCCGTGGCACGTGGCACCTTCTCAAACTCTCCTTGTTCCATTCATTCCCCAGGCCCCCGTTTTGCCCAGACTCGGTTTCTGTTTTTTCCCTTGTGCCTGTCCAGCTCCCTGGTTGCAGCGTGAGCTCTGTACTGGTGGGGACTGTGCAGCGAACGTCTCCTTTACCATCCTCCCCTGCCGTGCCAAACACTGAGGCCACACATAAGGCCACATCCTGAGACCTAGCAGGACATCTGCAGAATTTGTCCCCCAAGGGGGCTCAGGTGCAACAACTGCGAGGCTAAAGGAAGTGTTTTGTTTTGTTTTTTAGAGTTTATTTATTTTGAGAGAGAAAGAGTGGGGGAGGGACAGAGGAAAGGAGGGGGAGAGAGAATCCCAAGCAGGCTGTGTGCTGTCGGCATGGAGTCCGACACAGGGCTCGAATTCACGAACCATGAGGTCATGACCTGAGCTGAAACCGAGAGTCAGATGCTTAACTGACTGAGCCCCCCAGGCACCCCTAAGGAAGGTTTTTGATGACCTCATGCCGAGGTGTACGTAACAGGGCACCAAGGGAAACCGAGCATCTAGTACATATGTGTGGTCTTTTGAGACTGGATGTTCCCATTTTCAGCCTTTAGTTTTCCTAGACGTCCTGTGAGGCGTAATTTCAAGGGAGTTGGGGGCGTTGGCAGAGTGGTTCTTTGGTTCCGGGGCAACATGCAAACCCATGTGAATAAGGCGATCTGTCTGTGTCTAGCCCTGTGATTGCTGCACAATTTTCAGACAGTCTGCTTCGGCCATTCCTCATCCACATCATGTCTGTGCCTGCTCTCGTGACTCACCTCAGCACAGTGACCCCTGAGGTAAGTGGCTCTCCGGTTCCCCACCCCCAGTCCATTTTTGCCATTCTTCTTAGAAATTAGAGAGTAAAATGTTTTCTCCCTTCATTTCCACCTCTTCTCCTGACACTTCTACTAAGGCAGGAGCTGCTGTAGACGCACTCGTGTTAGCGGCCGAGAGAGCCAGGTCCTCATCTTGGTTCATTTTCTTCCTGGCCGTTGAGAGCATGTTTGGCATCTAGGTGTTGATGTGCAAGCGACCAAGTTCATGCTCCAGTGGGAAATTCTTCCTGTCGGCTCCCGCTCTAACAGTCTGCAATTGTTCGCAGCGCCTCACCGTTTTAGAATCTCATGACATGCTTCGTAAATTCATCACATTTTTAAGAAACGAAGATCGATGCCGTGACGTATGTGAAAGCTTAGAAGGATGCCATACGCTTTGTCTAATGGGTGAGTATCTGTGGCTGGGCATCAGGAGAAGCCCAAGCGTGTTTGCTTTTTGCTGTTCTGGGGATCATGAGTTGTTTTTAGTAACGCTTGGAAGTACCTAACGATAAAAGACATGTAATTGGATACATAAAATAGACACGTAGAATTGAAAACTGATGGAAAATATAGCAACCTGGCAACCTGGCTGAGTGAAAAATGTTAAATTTTGGCCCTCAGCTTCCTGGCATCCAAGAGAAGAATGAAAATGGGATGAGTCACCTGGGTAATTCTCATCTCAAAAGAGAAGGGAGGGCACAGCTGGGTGGTGTTTAGATCGGAGCAGAGCCTCATCATCTATTTTACGTTTTCCTTGTAAGTAGAGAAAGGACAGAAGCGAATAGGTAGAGCGTAATTCTCATCACTTAGAAGAGGTTTTTTTTAATGGAGGAAAAGGTCCTTGGGGCTAAATTTTAAGGGAGTTCGTGGTGAGTAACTTCGGTGAACGCTGAGCAAGAGTGACTTCCTAGGACGTTCAGGTGTCCTTCCAAAGGTCATTTCTTACACTGACTCTCGATTCTCGAGTTTTAGTGTCGTATCGAAGTGTTATATGCTAACTAAAGTTCACACACGTCTGCGTATGAGTCTGCCTGTCATCCTCACGGCAAGAGTGGGGATCATTATCCCAATCTTCTAGATGAGGAGACGGATTCGAGAGGTGGGTTGAGGGTCGCACAGCTCCTCTGTGGCAGGGCCAGGGTTTTTTTTTTTTTTTTTTTTTTTTTTTTTTAATTTTTTTTTTTCAACGTTTATTTTTATTTTTGGGACAGAGAGAGACAGAGCATGAACGGGGGAGGGACAGAGAGAGAGGGAGACACAGAATCGGAAACAGGCTCCAGGCTCCGAGCCATCAGCCCAGAGCCTGACGCGGGGCTCGAACTCACGGACGGTGAGATCGTGACCTGGCTGAAGTCGGACGCTTAACCGACTGCGCCACCCAGGCGCCCCATGGCAGGGCCAGGGTTTGAAGCCAGGCGCGACACGGAGCAGCCCCAGCACTGCCAGCTGCCAGGTGCCTCTCCACGTGGGATTTCTTCCTGCACGTGGACGTGACTGCGGGAGCCCCAGGCGGAGAGTGGGGCTGCGAGGTGACGGAGCGGGTCTGCCCGGGCTCCTTGCACTCAGCCTTGTCTCTTTGCAGGCAACCTTCTGCAGTTGGGCTCCCTCAGCCCCAAGGTGTTAGAGGAAGAGACGGATGGGTTCGTGAGTTTGCTCACCCAGATGCTGTGCTACTGTCAGAAGTACGTGTCCCAGAAGAAATCCAACCTGACGCACTGGCACCCCGTCCTCGGCTGGTTCTCCCAATCTGTGGACTATGGGTAAGTCCCAGGGCAAATCACTGCCTTTCTTGTCTCCTGCCTGTCTGTCACCACCTCCCCCTTCTTCCTTCCATCTTTCTTCCGGCTTCTGTTGTTTTGTTTCTGGTTGCAAAAGTAATATATATCACTGGATAAAATCTAGATAAGACCAAAAGAAAAAAAACCATCCCATTGTGCTACTACCCAGAGACAACCGTGTGAACGTCCCTTCAGTTTCTTTTTTTTACCTGTAAATATCAACAGGTTTTGTTTTTTTTTTTAAGTTTATTTATTTTGAGAGAGAGCATGCACATGCGTGGGGGAGGGACACAGAGAGAGGAGGAGAGAGAGAGAATCCCAAGCAGACTTGACACCATCAGTGCAGAGCCCAATGTGGGGCTTGAACCCACAGCCTGTGAGATCGTGACCTGAGCCGAGATCAAGAGCCGGGCGCTCAACTGACTGAGCCACCCAGGCACCACTCAATAGTTTTTTGTTGTTGGTTTTTTTTTTGAGATCATTTATTTTGTATTTCATTCTTTAGTAAATTGTGAACCTTATCTGTCAACCCTATTTTTTCTTTTTCAGTATCACTTTTCCTGACTCCCTAGACTGCCGTATTTTGCAGGTGATTAAAATAAGCCCCGTGACTGAAAGGGGGTAGAGGTCACCTCAGATCCTTTTCAAGAGGTGGAATATAAGTTTAAAATTTTGTAACTAAAGGACTCAAAAACATTAAAAGCGCTAGGCTCAAAGAGAGAGATTAAGTAAACGGCATCACAGATTTGAAAGCAGAACAAGCCTCCTGGGCTGAGATGAGGCAGGTCTCGGGAGTGAAGGTGGCTAGAGCTTCTGGCTCTTTTCCTGTTCAGATAGCTGCCTGGATCCCTGGCAGATGTCCTTGAAACAAAGAGTGAGGGCCAAGGGAGGAAATCCCAGGATAGCCTCCCTTTTCCTCCTACCACAGTGCCATCCAGTTGAAAAGACAAATGGCCAGCCCGTGATGGGCCCCAGTGTGATAGCCCAGCCTGAGGAGAATGGGGCAGGTGTGTTGTGGCCTCAGGAAGGATGTTCTGGGAGGCAGGAGGGGCGGGGGGGGCAGCAGTGGGCAACCTGGTCTGCTCTGAGTGGACTTGGACAAGCCCCTTTACCCTGCTCTCCTTGCCCGAAACCCGGGGATGATTTTCACAGTCTCTCGGAGTGTGGTGTTTCAGAGGATTGAAGGAGATAAGGTACGTGAAGGGCCTGCCTCTAGGCCTGGCTCGTGCTCATGGGTCGTGGCTGTTTCCACTGTGGTGCCGGGAGCCAGGGGAGCCCTCATAGGCTCTTAAGACGGGAGGTGATGAAGGCGGATTTCAGGAGTGTGAGTCTGACGCTAGGGCTGCGGCGTGGAGCGGGGAGACTTTCAGGAGGTTGGGGGTCGTGGAGACTCGCGGGCCAGGCCTGGGGGCTGGATGTGAAGAAGAGGCCAGTGCAGCAGACGGCAGATGGCTTTTGTCGACTGGATGGTAAATGGGGTGGGGTCAGAACAGAGAGAGGGCATGACTATGGCAGGTGGAGCCTGCGGCCCTGGGGCGAGCAGGGATGCTGTTGGCGGCACGGGAGGCCTGGGTGGGGTGACAGAGGAGGCAAAGAGGCCAGTGCCTTATGCATCTAGGCCCCCTTTTTCGTATCCTCTTACTCGCCATGTCGAGTGGCAGGTTGTAGCCACCCCTCCAAGCGGAAGGCCCTCTGGGGAGCTGAGCGGGCTCTCCCCGGCCATCCGTCAGGCGGAGCTGACAGCGCCCGTCTCCTGCTCTCTCGTAGCCTTAACGAGTCCATGCCCTTGATCACCAAACAGCTGCAGTTCCTGTGGGGGGTGCCTCTGATCCGGATCTTCTTCAGTGACATCCTGAACAAGAAGCTTCTGGAGAACCAGGAGCCAGCCCACGCGCAGCCGGCATCCCCCCAGAACGTGCTTCCCGTGAAGAGTAAGTGGCTCGGGGGGGCCGACCCTGTGGCTCTGCCTGGCTCGGGGGCCGCTCCTGTTGTCCCTGTGTGCCTTCTCCCCTCTGTTTCTGTGACGCTCGGACTTCTCCCACAAGGGTTTTAAGACCACTAAGCCAAGTTCACATTCAGCAAAACAGCAATAGAAAATCTTCAGGAATAGAAAACAAGGACGAGGGAAGTAGCAGTAGGTGAACAAAACCGAGGTCGTATATAGAGAAGAGTGTCCACAGATGGGTGTGCCACAAGGGCCATGGTGGTTGTCTCTGGGCTTCCATTTGGCTCTGAATTTCTAGTAGCTAAAATGAAAAGGGGGGTGGGGATCTTTTCTTACTCTTCCCTAGCAGGAAAAAGGAAGGCCCGTTTCTTAAATTTTAAATTTTTTTTAAGTTTATTTATTTTGAAAGAAAGAGAAAAAGCATCAGCGAGGGAGGGGCAGTGAGAGAGGGAGAGAGGGGATCCCAAGCAGTCTCTGCACTGTCAGTGCAGAGCCCAACACGGGACTTGATCCCACCGACCGTGAGATCACAACCTGAGTCAATACTAAGAGTTAGACACTTATCCAACTGAGCCACCCAGGTGCCCTCAGTTTTTTAAGTTTATTTATTTATTTTAGGAGAGAGAGAATCCCAAGCCGGCTTCTGCGCTGTCAGCACAGAGCCCGATGTGGGGCTCCATCTCATGAACCGCGAGATGATGACCTGAGCCCAAACTAAGAGTCAGATGCTTAACTGACTGAGCCACCCACATGCCTCAGAAGGTTCATTTCTTAAGGGAGGTAGAGCCTTTCTGAGTTCCTAATCATAGAAAAAGTCTCCCACGTGGGGGTCCTTATGCAGAGGACACTGGGTCACTGGCCAGGCCACCTTGGCATTGCTCCTACTGCGGAATCAGGCATAGGGTCCGTGGAAAGGTTTCTTGCCCACTCTGAGAAAAGTTCGGGAAATGCCAGTGACACCGAGTTCTGTGGCGCCACCTGCCTGTGGCAAATGTCCAGGTTCCGGGTGACTTTTCTTCTGCCAGCCAGTGTGGTGCAGAGCCCCATGTCACAGCTGCCCGGGAGCAGGGCTCAGTGTCGCTTCAGCAGGATGTAAGTGTAAGGGAGAAGGTTTAAAACTAACCTTCGAGCACAACCCAAAGCAAGTATCAGTGCTCGAGGTTGATGCTGCTCCCCTCTGAAAGTACAGAGAACTGGGAATCAACCAGGCCACCCGCCTTCACCCATCATCCCCTAGTACGGTCGAATTTTTACCCTTGTGGGTTCTGAAGTCCGGTGGCAAAGTAAAGGAATCCCCTGTAGGAGTCGAACGTGCCTGGCTTGTTCTGGAACATCTTCTGATGTTCTGAAGAGGTCTTTGGGTTCCACCTAAAAGCCTGTGGTTAATGCTTTTCTAATTTATCCCAGAGAGATAACTTGAGTCAGAGCAGTGGCCCCACTGTCCGGCCCTGGCCATAAAGGAGGCACGTTATCGAAATGCTCTTTACAGAGTGAAACTGGGCAGATGGCTGAGCGTCTGCTCACACGTTCCTTCTCCTCTCCATGCCAGACCTCCTGAAGCGCGCGTTTCAGAAGTCCGCATCAGTTCGGAATATTCTCAGGCCTGTTGGGGGTAAGCGTGTGGACTCTGCGGAGGTCCAGAAGGTCTGCAACATCTGCGTCCTCTACCAGACCTCGCTGACGACCCTGACCCAGATCCGGCTGCAGATACTCACAGGTTGGGAGGCCTGAGGCGTCTTCTTCCGTCTCCAACACTGGGGGATGACTTTTCTTAGAAAAAGCTGATTTTCTTCTGGCTTCCTTAGCTCAGAAAATATATTTTGGAGGAGGTTGTTTTTGAGCTATTCCCCTTCGAGGTTGATACACCTCAGCTAAATGGCTCACACTAACCTCCATCCTGGCGCGGCCGGCTTGCTCCTGTGACCTGGCTCTTGGTTTCATTACGGAGTGCCATTTGCTTTCAAAAGTTACTGTTTTTCTGAATAGAAAACTAGAAAAAAAAAAAAGAAAAGAAAGAAAACCTAGACCATATTTAATCCCATTTTCCAAAGATAACCACCTGTGCCTGAGTGTGCTACACGTATGTATATATTTAGACTGAAATACGTAGTTGTGCCCTTTCCATTAATCATTTTAGAAGCATTTTATCCCGGTCAGCGGTTCTTCCAAAGTGTCATTTTTATCGGCCGCATAATATCTTCATCACATGGGTCTCTGCCCAGCATTTTCCTTCTTAGCTGAGCAAGGAAGAAAGTTCTGCGCCCCGCCCCCCTCACCCCGCCCCTGTGAACACAAGAGTGTGGGTACTGGGGGCTTTCCACTGCCTCGCAGGACTTGCTCGTAGGAATTGGTCTTACGAGGACAGGAAGTCTGTGAGCCGTAAAGCCGTTGACTACGTAAAGGATATGGAACTTTTCTGTTTCGTTGTACCTTTTTTTACATCATAAATTGCCACTGCCTCTCTCTTTCACACTTACTCATCTTCACGTATTGATAGAGCACCTATGTGTGCCAGGCTGAGGATAAAGAGGTGACTGAGACAGTCGGGGTCTCTTCCCCGAGGGATTCTAAGAATGAGGAGATGAGCTGTAGGCACGGGAAGAATGTAGCGCCCGTCATGACGGGCACTGTGACCATGGATGTCATGAGACAGCGTGGGCTTGGACTGGAGCAGGGTTTCCCGGCCGCGGCACTGCTGGCGTTTTGGGCCCGACAGTTCTTGGCGGTGGAAGCCGTCTTGTCCTTTGTAGGATGTTGAGCGGCCCAACCATCACAGATGCCCGTGGCGCTTCCCCTCCCCGTTCGTGCCAACGCTGCCCGTCTCCAGACACTCTCAGAGGCCTCCTCGGGGGCAGCGTGGTTCCCGCTTGGACAACACAGGCCTGGCGTGGTGGCGGGGTTGAAAGCAGGGGCACCTGGGCGTGTTTTAGAAGTCGTGTCTGCAGGTCCTACGGTACAGTTGGATTTGGGGGAGTGAAGGCTAGAGGCTTCCAAGATGAGGCCGGGTTGTTGGCCCCCACAGCCTGTGGATGGTGGTGCATTTGCAGAGCTGGAGAAGCCCGCTGGGAGGGAGGCTGGGGGAACAGAGTCCTGCCTGGCCGTGAGGAGAGCGAGGTGCCAGGCAGGCACGCCAGTGGACCGCGCGGGGGCGCGAGCAGAGGCGTGCTGTGTAAAGCCCTGGGCCCGGGGCAGGTTCCCTCGGGGGAGGGTAAAAGCAGACGAAAAGGGGCCCGGACCGAGCCCAGGGCCCCAGCACCCAGTGTGAGGGCTTAAGAAGCGTATCGAGTGACGTGATTTTGAGGTGAGCGTTCAGCTTTTTGAGGCGACCACAAATTCAGGCATCCCTCCTCGTCCCAGTGAGAGAACCCAGAAGTTCTCTTGGCTGACTTGAAAACGTATCCTTTTAAGGAGGAGATAAACTAGCGTAAAGCGTCGGTAGAGTATTGGGTCTGTTTGTTTAGCGACACGCGAAGCAGAGTGTGGGAGACCACGCGCTTTGCTCCCGCTCCTCGCGTGCCACGTGCTGCCCTGTGGCCCGGCTCCCCAGGGCCCTGCGTCTTCGTTGCCGTCGGAGTCGCGCCGGACGCAGCCCTTGTTGAAGCCGCGTCTGAGGCCGGGAACGAGCATGTTCGTCCCCGCCGTGAGGGCCATTCACATGATGTGAGAGCAGTTGCTCTTCCCTTCTCGTCCCGTGGGAGTGTATTTGTGGTCCCCGCAGTGCGGCTGCTCACTCCGTCTCTGTCTCCACCTCCTCTTAAATTCTGAGGGGTCTGCGTTCCGTAATCTCGTCCTGCCCCTTGGAAAGTGTGAGCTCCAGCCTTCAGGAGTAGTAAGTGGCCACTCCTCTCTGGTTCCTTCAGGCCACCCTGGTCTAAGCACAGAGCAGCACTCATTGAGTCTGTCATCGTCCTCCTCCTCCAGGCGGGTATACCTTCCCGAAGCGGTTCTTTGTCCAGAACCGAGTAATTCAGAGTGCCCTGTAAAATGAGGGGGGTTATAAGGACTCCGGCAGAAAGTGAAAAATGAGGAATAATTTGAGGTACACGCCCTACTGTAGTTTCAGGGACGCATGGACTTTCAGAGCCAGACTCTCTGAGTCAGTAGCTGCACTAATAGACTTAAAATGTGATAGTGACGTAGCCTGTGTGTCTGATGCCTTGTAGCCATCGGGAAGCATTCCTAAAATGTCTTCTCCACCCAGGGTTAAATGTTTGTGTGACACTTCACAGGATCTCTGCTACAGTCGTTAATTGCTTTCCCATTTTTAACAAAGGTAGAATAGTAGAAAAGCGGAAAGCTTTGCTAAATTGTAGGTGAGCCAGAAAGATGGTTTAAAGCAGGGGTCAGCAAAGGGGCCAAATGCGGCCCACCACTTGGTTTTGTAAATAAAGTTTTATTGGAACACAGCCCCATCCATTCATTTACATCTTGTCTGTGGCTGCTTTTGTGCTATGCTGGTAGCATTCAGTAGTGTGACAGGGTGTTAGGCCAGGCCCACAAAGCCCGAAAGTACTGACTCTCTAGGCCTTTCCAGAAAAAACTTGCTGACCCCAGATTTAAAATATAAACGCTGAGTCAGACAGACCTGGGTTCCTCTTCTTGGCTCTGCTCCTTATTGGACTGAGTGATTTGGAGCTAATTACTCAACCTCTCCAGGCTTCAGTTTCTTCCCTTATAAGATGGAGGTAACGTTAGGTTTCACAAGGTAGAAAGGTGATAATGCATGCAGAGTACTTAGAATGACGTCTGGAACATAGAAAGCACCCACTAAACGGTAGCTGTTATTGCCATCATCACTCTCGGTGGTGATAATGATTTTCTTAGTAATTGCACCTTTTTTCACACCCATTAAGTGTCCACTAATAGGAGTGTTTTGTTCCCCCAGCGGATAGGAGAAACCGTGACCCAGATGGTGCCCCCACCTGAAGCTTGGGTTTCTCTGTCCTTTTCCAGGACTCACTTACCTTGATGACCTGCTCCCCAAACTGTGGGCGTTTATCTGTGAGCTGGGGCCCCACGGAGGGTTAAAGCTCTTCTCGGAGTGCCTCAACAATGACACCGAAGAGTCCAAGCAGCTCTTGGCCATGCTGACGCTGTTCTGTGACTGCTCCCGGCACCTCGTCACGTAGGTTGACTGCTGTGGGGCCGAGTTCCTCTCCAGAATGTGGAGAAGCCCAATGACAGTGTCAGGAAGGAAGCAGTTGCTGATGTGATTGCCGCCATCCTCTGGACCCGTGTGGCAGGGTCATTAGGAAAATTAGATGAGAAAACATTTTCAAAGTAGGTGGCACATAGTTGGGGTTCAGCAGTTCTTAGTTCCATCCTTCCAGGGGAGCTGGTTCAGTCCCACTGAGTGTGGGCTCTGGGATTCTCCCAGAGCTGGGTTCAAATCACTGCTCTACCATTTCCTCGCTAGGTTAGTAGTTACCTGGAAAGTTCCATAGCCAGAGTGCCAGGATGCAAATCCTGGGTGGGCCACTTCCTGAGACACCCCGGGCAAGGGGGCTCCACCTTTCCGAGCCTTTGCTTCCTCACCTACAAGCGGGAACAACAGTAGCACGTGTCTCTGGGCTCTGTGGTAAGGATTGCAGGAGATAAAGCACACAGAGTGCTTAGCACAGTCCCGGACACTTAGGAAGGGCTGCGGGCTGCGGTTCTTGTCATGATTATCGACTAACCCTAGGCGAGTTGCTTAACCACTCTGAGCTTCCTCCTTCAAAGAGTAGAAATGGTTATCAGCCATCTGATAGGGAGTACATGAGAAAAGGAAAGTCAAGTTCTCAGTGCAGTGCCTGGCTCAGAGTGGGGAATTAATAGATGTGAGTCCCAGTCAGTGCTTTTTTTTTCAGCCTATGTGTCTACTCGTGTGTTTGGTATTCTTTTAATTCCACTTTTTCCAAAGGTTGGTAAAGAATTATGAGAATGGACCCCGTCAGGCAGTTATGTTCATGGTAGAAGACATTGGGTGGGAGGGGATCAGGGACACAAGGTGACAGATTGGGTAAGAACCACGGAGAGAGGTGCTCCGTGAGCAGTTGGAGGCCAGGGCAAGGGTAAGACACCCTGAAGGGCTGGGTCTAAGACGACCCAAGAATGAGTCATGCCCTAAGATGAACGGAGCAGACTTAGGAGATTTTCAGGTAGAGCTGTATCTTAAACAATTCATTTATTCACACATTCTTTCAAACATTCGTTTTTCATTCCCTCATAAACACTTCTCAGGTACCTACTAACGGTCACTAATGGCTGCTGCAGATGCAGGGAAAGATTCTACAGCTTTTCTCAGTGGGCATACACTCTCTGTCAAGATTTCTTGATAAGCATGGATAGGCATGGATGGAGAAGGTGTCACAGTTAGATCCTTATGAATAAGGAGAATACAGAGAGAAGCTTATTGTTGTTTTCCTCTCTCTGTTGTGGTTTTAAATTTTTCACTATGGACAGTTTCAAATTAATAGAAAGCGGAGAGAAGAGTAGAAGGATCCCTCAAATGCCCATTACCAGCTTCCACACTCATCTGCACGTGGTCGCTTTTGCTTCACCTCTGTCCCCAGCTGCTCTCCCCTCCGGGTTCTCCTGAAGCACATCCTACCCATCAGAGCTTACTTCGTGAGCTTCTATTCGTCTAGTAAGAGGTACACATCTCGTCGTTCCTCCCCTTTCCTCCGTGGGAAGTTGTGAATAATTTTCCATCTGATTTAGGATCCTTGACGACATCGAAGTTTACGAAGAACAAATTTCATTCAAACTGGAAGAGCTGGTCACCATCTCCTCTTTCCTGAACTCCTTTGTGTTTAAGATGATCTGGGATGGGATTGTAGGTAAGGCGAAGATGCCAGCCGTCGTGCTGCACGCGGGGAGGCCACGGTCTGGAACATCAGCTGATGCCTAGCTTTATCGCCCATCACAACCAATTGCACAGGCACGTTTATTCACGTAATTGGAAGTTGTACTTCTCCTGTCTGCGGCCTCTTAAGATAGTAGGTGCAGATGTGGAAGTTTTACATCTCCCTTCAGGAAGTACGTGTAGGTGTGAAGGATTATTAACGATGATGATTTTGCCCCGGATCTCCCTTTGCTTCTTTGAGTCGATTTCCGTGAAAAGAGAACATGTGTCAGGGCACGCTCCAAGTCAGAGCTCACCTCCTGAAGTGCTTCCAGTTTGCTTGGTACAAAGCTCCTTAGATTAAAAAGGTCCTTTGGATCAGCTGCTAGTGGGAGGCAGACAGTGGTGATTGTGTCTGAGACGCTAGGGTCCTGCAAACAGAACGTACCCGGGGCGCCTTTTATTCTGTCGATTCCACGTGGACTCTATAGAGTGAGGGAGACAGAGACCTTGGTGGGGGCTGGTGACGTGCAGAGACAAGGCGCCATCCTCTTGGCTCCTTGCCAGCCCTGACCAGCTCTGTGTTTGCAGCTCTCCCGTTTCTTTGACCCACAGAGAACGCCAAGGGGGACACCTTGGAGCTGTTCCATTCTGTCCACGGCTGGCTGATGGTGCTGTACGAGAGGGACTGCCGGCGGCGCTTTGCCCCCGAGGACCACTGGCTGCGAAAGTGAGGAGCAGG
Source organism: Panthera leo (assembly GCF_018350215.1). Classification (NCBI taxonomy): domain Eukaryota; kingdom Metazoa; phylum Chordata; class Mammalia; order Carnivora; family Felidae; genus Panthera; species Panthera leo. The sequence continues at coordinate 18,286,858 of NC_056690.1, forward strand.
GCCGGGCGAGCGGGTTTGTGGGGGCCAGGCTCCCCTCCGTCAGGCGGCCGGACTCGTGCTCTGGGGCCAAAGGGTCTTCATCGCTCCCTCATCCTCTGTCCCCCTGGGAGGACAGACCGCCCAGCGGTTGGTGCCTGTGAGGACGTGCTCACCCTGAGGGTGGTCAGGGCTCAGTAATGGTGACAAAGCCAGGGCATGGTTAGCAAATGGGAAGAAACTTCTTGTAGCTGAACTGAGCAGCAGGTTATGAGAGTTCAGTGGTGGTTTTTATCAACAGAACGAGCAGGATGAAAACTACAGCTGGCCTTTTGGGGGTAGGGTGGGGAGATCCACTTACAACTAAGTGTAAGATGTCTGCAGTTTTGTTTTGGTTTTGGTTTTTTTTTAGTTTGTGTATTTTAAGAGAGAGAGCAAGCAGGGGAGGGGCAAAGAGAGGGCGAGGCAGGATCCCAAGCAGGCTCTGTGCTGTAAGCACAGAGCCTGTCTCAAGGTTCGAACTCATGAACCGTGAGATCGTGACCCGAGCCGAGATCGAGCTTAACCGACGAAGCCACCCAGGTGTCCCAAGATGTCTGCCATTTTTTATAAATGACACGTTGGCTCTTACGTTGTGGCACTAGAGTGGGGTCTGGCGGAGCAGAGAGTAGGTATTTTAGGCTTTGCAGCCAGAGGCTCTCCTTTGCAAGAGCCTCAGTGTGCCATTGTGGCGAGAAGGTGGCCAGTGACGGTACGCGGTGGACGGATGTGGCCGTGTTCCGCCGAAACCTTGCTTACAGAAACGGCAGCAAGCTGGAGCTGGCCGCCCCTGCGCTAGAGAGCTGCTGTCCTATGATAACCCCAAACCCGTGCCTTTCTTCTGCAGGGACCTCAAACCTAGCGTGCTCTTCCAAGAACTGGACAAGGACAGAAGGCGGGCGCAGCTGATCCTGCAGTACGTCCCTCATGTCGTTCCCCACAAAAACGTGAGTTGCTCTCAGAGCCGGGCCCCTATGCATCTTTGTGCCCCGCCGCATGGCACCCGACTCGCCCCCTTTGCTGTAGCAGTTGGAAAGAAAGAAACAAGCTCGTTCACTCCGCAAATGTGCGCGGACAGTGGGTCTCCGTCTACATCAGGTATTAAGCCGAGTACAGAAGCTGCAGAAAGTATGCACTGGCAGTTCTAGCAGGTGGGGGGCATGTCACAGGGATGGGTGCTGGGGGAGTCCAGACAAGGGGGCCAGGCCCAGCTGGCAACAGGGGGAAGGGAGTCAGGAGAAGCTTCCAGTGGTTAAAGGCCCGGGGGGTTGAGAATACGGTGCTAATGGAGGGCCCGACGTACGGTCTGGCTGCGGAGGATATGAAGGAGAGCCAGGAAGCTGAGCGGGTTTGTAGGGGTTGGAGCTGGAAGGACCCTGCAGACCAAGGGCAGGAGCTTGCATTTTGGCCAGAGCCGTTGGAGCGTTATCAGCTTCGGGGGCCCCTGGTCAGAGCTACGCTTTAGAAGGTTCCTTCTGGCCATGGGGCGGAAGACCAGCTAGAGGCAGAGGTGTTATTGGGAGTGGAGAGACGATAGGGTCAGAACAAAGACATTCAGAGAAGGAAAGGAGGGATTCAGGTGGTGGGCGGGCTTCTGGCTTGGGCTCCTGGGCGCTTGGGGGAGTCATTCCCTGGGGTAGGGAGGGGCGCGGGCTAGAGGAGGTCAGCTTTGAACAGGCGGCACAGGCGTGCGGTGTCCGCCACTCCTCGAGGCCATCGGACAGTGGGGCTGGAGAGAGACACTGGACGTGGACAGCGCCCAAATCTGACTGCATCCATGGCCACGGACAGGGTGGTCAGGGAACCGGGCGGAGTCAGACAACCAAGGGGCCTGTTGTTAAGAGGGCCAGCATGAGGAGAGGACTCATCAGAGGAGGGAAACCAGCAGCGTGGTGTCCCGGACCCCAGAGACATGAGAGTCTCAGAAAGGGTCAGGTACGGTGGCCAGAGTGTCAGGAAATGAGGGAAGGTGCTGCCCGTGTCCCTGGTCTGTAGTGAACACTCCAGAAATGTCTGCTGGAACCCACAATGATAACTGTGCTCCTTCAGAAGAGACTCTTACGGTCTTCGTGTGCCTCTCTTTCGTTTCCTTTTTCTTTTTCTCTTTCTTTTTTTTTTAAGTTTATTTATTTTGAGAGAGAGCACAAGTAGGAGAGGAGCAGAGAGAGAGGGAGAGAGAGGATTCCAAGCAGGCCCCGCGCTGTCAGCGCAGAGCCCAACCCGGGGCTCGAACCCATGAACTGCAAGACCATGACTTGAGACGAGAGAGTCAGACGCTCAACACATGGAGCCACCCAGGCGCCCCTCCCTTTGTTTTTTCTTTTTGGACAAAAGACATTTTTAGAAAAGAGCCTAAGTCACATTTTTTGTACATTGAACCTTAGTTTTCAGAGATACATATTCCTCGCTGCTCTTTGATATTGTTTTGACCTTGATGTTAATACTCGTAGTTGCTGTTCTTTACCCTCAGGTAGTGATTTGCAAACGGATGTGGCTGTTTAAATTCTTATTGCACTTGATAGCAGAGCCTCTTAGAAATGAAGGGAACTTGTGGGGATTACTTAGCTAAACGCCTCCGTCTGGGGTGGGAGGCCTCCGACAATACACCTGACCTTGCCTCAGGTAGAAGGCCAGGAGCCTTGCAAAGCCATCCGTTGTATTGCTTTACTCTTCCCAGTGATGGGACGGTCTTCCTCACCTTAACCTGATTTACTTCTGTGTAACTTACTCTCTGGTCCTTGAACAGCCACTCTAAGTGGAATCTCCAAATCTTCTGAGATGTGCAGACAACTCTCGTTTGCTTTCTGGTCTTCTCTGTGCCACAGGTAGCATCCTTCCCCTCCCCCCAGCTACTCCTTGGGGAAGTGGCTTCCAGCCGCCCATCCCCTGGGCCTCGTCCAGTTTGGGGCAGTCTAACTGAAAACGCAGCACCCTGCCCTGGCCCCGCATGTCCGTGAGGTCAGCCCTGGACCATAGCATTCCCATCCCTTGTAGTCTGGGATTGCCGCTCCATGTGTCTGCAGGTCACAGGCGCTCTGCTGGGGTGACCCTGGGTTGTCACAGGGCATTTTAGGTTTTTGAGAAGAGCACAGTGAGATCCTTTGGACACCATGTGGAGCACCAGCCCGAGCTCACGATTTCAACGCTCCTTTCGAGGATGCCACTACGCTGGGTTTTAAAAACAAAACTCAGTTTTCGTTTCAACGTGCATGTATTTTTAAAATACGAAGCTCTTAGCACATAAATACTTACCGAGTGGCTAGGACCCTCGCTACCTCGTAGATGGCACTGTAAGTATTTCTTTTGACCTAGGAGTGCCGTGAAAGTCATTACTGAGTCTGGGGGTACTGAGGACAAGAAGCCTGAGAACTTCTGAGATTAGTTGGCATGTCTTGGGGACCAGGCTATAATCTAATCCTCACTGTGTGTTTTTTCTTTGGGAATTGGGGAATTGTGCTTAAGATTGCCATCCAAGCTTTTTGTCCTTGGTTCAGGAACTTTTTCTCCTCTCATGGGGACCCTTCCCAATCCCCTGGCACCTGTCCTGACCCTTTTATGGCCCCAGCAGGTACAGGAGGGCATCTGACGCTCAGTATGTCATAGCAGCGAGGCACTGTCCCCTCCTGGGGGGCATGTACTGCCCTCTCTTGCTGGCATGTTCTTGCCAGAGCGCACAGGGGGGTTATAGTCTCTCCAGGCCTGCCCGCAATCTTGCGCCTGTCATTATGGCGTCTGCCCTAAACGCCAGAACTCTCCCTGTTCTTGATCTCATTCATGTGGGTGGCCCACAAAGCTGTTCCTGCTTCTCTCAAAGTTTGTAAAGGCCTCGGCTCGGCCTCGTTCACACACGCAGCACTTTCTTCTCTGCACTCTCTTACATTGCTTTTACGCTTTTACGTGCAGTGCATCCTCGGACTGGGATTTGAGACCTTCTCTTTTGTTCTGGCCTGGAAGGCCTGGTGCCACACGGGGTGGGCAGTGGCTCTGTGGTGTGGTGGCCCGTGTGTGAGTCCCGGGTTTGACTGTGGCCCCTGTGTCCACCAGCTGTGTGACCTTGGGTGAGTCAGTGTCTTCATCTGCAAAATGGAGACAAGGACCCTTTCTCAGATGTCTGCTGCCGTCGTGAGGCCTCTCATACCATCGAGAGCTGCGTACCGTTGCCCCAAACCCCCTTCATGCCCCGTGGAGACCAGAGCCCCACACAGTCTTTCCTTGACTCCTGCCATTCTCACGGCCACCTCTGCACTTTTAGTTCTGTGTGGGCAGTCTCTGCCCCATATGGGATTAACCCAGGTGGGAAACTCTTCTTTTAAAATTTTTTTAAAATGATTATTTGTTCATTTTGAGCGAGAGAGAGGCACACACATACGAGTGGAGGGAGGGGCAGACGGAGACGGAAAGAGAAGATCCCGCGCAGGCTCCACACTGTCAGCTCAGGGCCCGACCACAAGGTCATGATCTGAGGTTAAGTCAAGAGTCAGATGCTTAACCGACCGAGCCACCCAGGTGCCCTGGGAAGCTTTTCTTCTGCCTCGTGTTCAGGTCATGCTAAAGATTTGGGGTGAGAGCAAACAGTCGTGCCTCACGGCCCCACACAAGTTAAAGACCTGTTCTGGAAGTCTCAACTCCCCCTGCACAGACGAGACACATGCCAGTGCCCTTCGTCCCCGTCACAGCCTCCCTCACTGTGGCTCCGTCTATCCTTCCTTTCCATGTTGTCCCGGAACCCTGATACTATCCAGAGCACTTCAGTCCTTGTTTCTAGGCTGGTGAACCAGCCACCTCAAGCGGCTCCCCTGAGAAGTAACCCCTCTGCCAGATACATTCCTCCTCCTCCTCGGGAAGCCGTTGGCAATCACTTTTCCTGCTGCAGCCGTGTGTTAACTTCGTAGTCAATGAAATGATCAAACGTAAACACACTAGCCTCTCCTGTATATAGTTAGCTCTTGTTTCCATCGTTGTTGTTAACCATTCTGACTGTTCTTATTTGTATTTAACAAATCCTTTGACATTTGAGGGGATTCCCATTTTTAAACAAAATCAGCAGTGATTGGGTTTATTTCTTCATTCAGCAGACATTATCAGAGTGCTTTTACAGCAGTAATTCTCAACCCCAGGATGGGGCCAAGGGTTGTGCTCTCCTGAAAGGGGCTTATCAGAATCTTGACCATGGGAGAGAGGGTTCTTCTCTAACAGTAACTGAGAAATATTACCGGCGGGGGTGGGGGGGGGGGGGGAAGGACCTTTATTCTGTGGGATCATTTTTTGAAATTTCTGACAGTGAAAAAAATTATCTTTGAAATGTTTCTCTTTTTTAACTCCTAACGTTGATTTCCTTTAAAGCAGGCATAGGTATATAAAGCAGCCTCTGTAACCTGTTCTACCACCAGGTTTTTACAGTGGCTTATGGACTGAATGAGAATGATTTTCTCTGAGACCATTGTTTTGTTTTGTTTTGTTTTTTATTTTTTTTAATGTTTATTTATTTTTGAGAGAGAGAGTGAGACAGAGTGTGAGCGGGGGAGGGTCAGAGAGAGGGAGACACAGAATCGGAAGCAGGCTCCAGCCTCTGAGCTGTCAGCACAGAGCCTGATACAGGGCTCGAGCTCATGGACCACGAGATCATGACCTGAGCTGAAGTTGGACGCCCAACCGACTGAGCCAGCCAGGCACCCCATTTTTTTTAAAGCTTATTTATTTTTGAGAGAGAGATAGCACGAGTGGTGGAGAGGCAGAGAGAGAGAGAGAGACTCCCAAAAACACTCCACACTGTGCAGAGCCCATTGTGCGGCTCAAACCCATGAACTGTGAGATCATGACCCAAGCCGAAGTCGGATGCTTAACTGAATGAGCCACCCAGGCATCCCGGCTTCCAGACTATTTTTAACCGGACTGTGGCTGCAGCCAGACCACTCTTTCTGGGGCCTTTCTTCCTTGGCATGTACTCAGCTAGATTTCTAATTCCCAAGGTTGTTTTTGGGAACGTCTCCTGTTCTCCCCAGACACTTCTGACCCGTAGCATCTATCAGAGCGTCCCGTTGTGGTGGCCTCTCGCGTGACTTGTTTCGTTAGTCCTGTACAGCGTGTCTTTAGGGAATCATCCGTTGTTGACCCAGTTCCCGGTCTCACCTTTGCTCATTTCAGAGAGTTCTCCTGTTCCGAAACATGGTTACCAAGGAGAAGGAGAAACTGGGGCTCGTGGAAACCAGCTCAGCCTCTCCCCACGTCACCCACATCACAATCCGACGGTCCCGCATGTTGGAGGTGAGAAGCCCATCACAAAAAGGTGTACTCTGTGAGACGGGGGGTTTTTAATGGACGATCTATTGCCTGTGAACTGTCCTTGTCACCCCCTGGTCTGATGACCCCGAAATCGAGACTTAGGGAGCGGAATGGGGCCATGTGTCCTGGGATCTGCTCTGAAGGGCCGCTTGATTAAACATGTCCTCGGTGTCGGGAACCCGCAGTGCAGTGTTTCCCTTCCTGTTCCCCATGCGGGTCCCCCGGGCTGGAACATTGAGCACTGTGCCCCTTTGCGCAGGAAGTGCCACGTGCAGGCATTCTCGTGTCTGTGCAAACTCCATTCGTCCTGGCAGGCACTTTGCCCAGACTCCCAACTGTGAATGTGGAGGCTGGAGCGTAGGTAGTAAGTTTACTGAGCCATACTGGGAAGTGCATGTATTCTAGAGCTAGGAGTTCTTGGTAGACATGAACTTGGGAGGAACAACTGAAGTGGCTCACCTCAGCCAACCCAGGGTCCACAGTTGCTGCTATGTGGCAGCTTCATGTGTGCCAGAAATTGGTGCCTGTCCTCAGAACACGTCGCCTCTATATGTCAGAAAATTGTAAGAATATATTGATTCTGTTGGAACAAGACACCAACTACCGTCTGCCGGAACGTTGTTACAATAAACGTATGTAACTGCGAGGTCTGCGTTGTGTGTGCCGTACCCTCCCCCAGGGTTGTGCAGTGCGGAACCTGCCCAAACGTGCGGATCCCACCAGCGGTGGTAGAATTGGTGACTGAGTCCCAAGCCCACATTCCTGGAAGAGGCTGGGCTGGGTTTATTTGCCCACGCTTGCTCTTCAGACCTTTTATCTCGCTTCAGCCACGTTTCCTCATTAGCCTGTTCCGCAGCGGAGGGCAGTCGCGGGATCTCAGGACAGCGCGTGGCCACGTAGCCGGCCACCGGCCAGCGGCCACGGCAGCAGCCCTTCCTCCCGACACATTTTCATTTTCTCCCTTGGGGGATTCACGCTCCTTCCTGGAGAGCTGCTTTCAGTTCCCCCCCCCGGCCACCGGTGACTGACACTGGGGTCTGCTGGGGAAAGGCACCATGTGGTAACCAGGTGACGGTTTTGACATTCTTGAAAGTAGAGGTAAGAAATGTGAGTGCCTACAGGGACCCTGCTGGTCGTGGGAATGGGTGAAGCCGGCCGAGTGTGTCCACGCAGGAGCATCTTGTTTGCATGCTGAACGACAGGAATCTTCTTCACTTCCCTGGCTCCCCCCACCCTGCGCTCTCTGAAACACGGCCCGCAGTTTAGGTCACTACTAAAGAAAAAGGACCCCACGAGCGAGTGGATAAATGACACCTGGCGTCCAGCCTCATTGTTCTCGAGCAGTAGAGAGGGGTGGGCAGGTGGGGACCACGTGCCCCCTAAAAGAGACCGCCTCCACCCAGTTCCACCTGACTACTTCTGTGTGGGGATTTTGGCTTCACTATGCTCTGGGTTTTGAGAGGCCAAAATGCGGGGTTTTGTGTGAGATCCCCAGAGCTTTTACGTTGGGAGCTAATGGAATTTGGTAATGTGCCCGGAAGGTTAGATAACACCGGTCTTCCCGGCAAATTCACCCTGCGGGCCACCAGTTTGCCAGCTTTGCTTTGACTCCAAGAAGAGAAAGACCGAGTGGGTTTGGAAACTCCCTCCTGCAGCACTTTCTTCGGTCAGACCTGCACGCTCCTCCCCCGTCCCTTAACATCTTCGGTCCCACTCAGATGCGGCCAGCCCTGACGTGTCACTTCCTGACAGTCGGGAAGTCTGGGGTGCTAGAGACTGGTGCGCCCTGAGAATGACGGAATCCCCAACTCCCTCAAGCGTCCTTGCGTATGGGAGAGTCCCCTGACGTCCCCGTTACCCTGGGCCTGCTTGCTCCAACACAGCCTCCGGGGATGTCCGAGGAGGGATGTCTTTCTTAGGCTTTAGGCCAAGCCCGCTTTCCTTTCCATATTCCATTAGAGTCTATCTCGTCATGAACCTGATTACTGTTGTTCATATCGAATTGGGAAGGGGAGAGGGTCATATATTCAGTCACTCTAGTCATTCTCCTTCTGTGGTGGTTTGGTGGTTAGAACAGAGGCGCGCAGTGGCCTTTGCTGGATTTGGACACAAGGGGGCATCACAAAGCCGATATTAGCCGCTCCTGGGATATCCCGGGCTTTTATTCGGTTCCCTCTTCTGTGGTGTGTACTGAAGGTGCTGGTGTTAGTTAGCCTGAAGTTTTGCAGGAAGGTGTCCCCTCACAGAGGGTGAACGGGGCCGGGACCCTAGCATCTGAGAACCAGGAGGAACCTTGGCCATATTCTGCCCGGCCCTGTCCCCTCACTCTGTCAAAGGCAGAACTGAGGCCAGAGAAGTTACGATTCACAGTCGGCTTCATTCAGGTGTCAGTGGGAGAGCCGCGCCTGGGAGCCAGCTCTCGTCCCAGGTCAGGGTCTTTGAGTTGCAGTAGAGAAGAGGAACGCCCTCCTCCGACCCACCTCCCGGAAGGAAGGACAGACGCAGGTTGAATCCTCGTGTGATGCCGCCAGTGCCCGGAGGATGTGGGGTGCAGCAGGCAGTCAGGAGGCAGCTGGCAAATTCCTCTCTCTAGCCCTTCAGAGAAAAGGCCAACGTGGGGCGGGGCTGGTGAAGAAAAACTGAGGGGCGCCTGGGTGGCTCAGTCGGTTAAGTGTCCGACTCTTGATTTCAGCCAGGTCATGATCTCGTGGTTTGTGAGATCGAGCCCCGAGTCAGCTGACAGCACAGAGCCTGCTTGGGATTCTCTCCCTCTCTCTCTCTGCCCCTCGCACCCCACCCCTCTCAATCAATCAATCAATAATAAATGAAAAATGAAAAATAAATAAGATTTGACTCCAGCGAGCATTCCTTAAGTACTTGCCCTGTGTTCAGCCATGTGCTAAGTGCTTGCCCAGGACACCATCTCGTTTAACCGGCATGATACCGACACCCCTCCTAATGGGAAGTAAAGCTAGGAGGCATCATTTCAAAGCAGAATGGAGGAAATCCTGCAAGCAAGCAAGAAGATGTTGGAATTCTCCACCCATCCCCGACTGTGCCAAGATGGTGATCTCAAATGGAGACACGTGGTTTAAAGGCTGCCGCTGGCGCTGCACAGTGACTTCTGTTTCCCACTTCTTTCCATCTAACTTCATGGTTTTCAGACTTCCACATGCATACAGGATACTTCACGGGCCTGTGCACCCGAAACCGTGGTCCTCTGCCTTCCAAAGACACTCAGAGGTAGTTATTACTGGCTCACTAACTTGGGACCCTCACCCCAGAATAAGATCGGGAGCCACCATGGGACAGTCCTTTGCATCACCAGAGGAACGTGATCAGCAGGAAGGTGGCAAGAGTTTCCCAAAGCAGGTCTTACTGTTCTGGCCTCGTGTGCTTTGTGACAAGGGACCAGACTGGCAGACAGGTGGATGCCATAGAGATGATCTGTCTCGTGTTAGCAGAACGTCTCACGGCACTGCAGTCATGCCTGAGAGGGAGACCCGTGGGGCGGCCTCCGTAGGGATATTGCAGTTGATTTGCACCTTCTGCGACAGGATCTAAAGAGCTCACTTTCTCCCCTATGACGGCTTCTCCCTCATGACGGGGCGGCTCATGTTGGATCAGAAGACTCCTCCCTGGCCGCTGTCCTGTCCAGCACTATTTCTGACAGTCACTGCTCTGAAACGAACACCTGAGCGGCCAGCTTATCAGTGTCCACGTGCGAGGAACCTAGGAGACCTTGACAGATTAGAATCAAGAGACAGACTAAACAAGATGATTACAAGAACTCTAAAGTCAGTCGTGTCCTCGGGTACTAGATGGCTGCATGCCTCGAGGGCTGGCTGCAGGCTTCTCCTCCCCCCTGCCCCTGCCTGTGGGCCCAGCATCACTCATTCCTGCACCCTTGACTCACTCCTGCACCCTTGTCCCCTCCTTCCAGCTGCTGTGCCATCAACAACGATATTTCTGAGAAAGCCAGTCATGTCGTCCCCCGTCCCCCCCCCCCCCCCCAGCCTGGACTCTTCTCTGGCTCCCTAGTGCCCTCAGGCACTAAATTCCTCAGACTGACTCACCAGGCCTTTCCTGATCTGGGGAAAGATACCAGGAGTTGAGCAGTGGGGGGTACTTACTTTTCTCACCTTGTGGTGATCTATGAGTCTCACTGATTTTTACGGTGAGCTAAATAAGCTACTCTTTGCATTAAAATAGAGGGTAGGATCTTGTCCCAGTTTCTTCCATCCTTTGTGCGGATGAGATGGGATGGCCGAGAGCTTGTCGACTCACCTTGCCTGGTTTCCCTGTCTTGGTGCTCTGCATCGTCTCAGAGGCAGCCTCCCCTTGCCACACAGCAGTGGCGTCACATCCCCAAAATGAGTTTTCCTTTTAACAGGCTCTTGTACAAGCAGGTGAGAACTGCTCATCCCCCCCCTGCCCTGCACCCTGCGTCCTAACTGTTTAGCAATTATGCCGGGAAGGATTCACACGGGAGCAGGAGCCTTGGGGAGGCAGCCCTGAGTTACGCAGAAGTCCTCCCGCTCCTGATGGGCTGCAACTCTGCTCTCGGCAGGATGGCTACGAGCAGCTCCGGCAGCTGTCCCAGCACGCCATGAAGGGCGTGATCCGTGTGAAGTTCGTCAATGACCTCGGGGTGGATGAGGCCGGCATTGACCAGGATGGTGTTTTCAAGGAGTTCCTGGAGGAAATCATCAAGAGGGTGTTCGACCCGGCACTCAATCTGTTCAAGGTATTTAAGGGGAGCGGGAGCGGGGCTAACAGCAGTCAGGTTCTCGGTGACAAATGAGAAGCGAAGGGCTGGGCTTGCTCTTTACAAGGCATTTAACCTCCCTGCCTCTCTCTCCGTTCTTCTTCACAGACAACCAGCGGGGACGAGAGGCTGTACCCTTCACCCACGTCCTACATTCATGAGAACTATCTACAGCTCTTCGAGTTTGTGGGCAAGATGCTGGGGAAGGCTGTGTATGAGGTAGGCATGTTCAGGAGCATCACCCCGGAAGGGAAAATGAGATGTTAGAATCCCCGTGGACTTCGTGCGCGTTTTGGTGACCGGCCACGTAAAGGACCTGTCGTTAGGATGGAGTCCAGGAAACAGGACAGGACCCAAGATTACTGGACAGAAACACTTGGTGCTTTCTACACGTTATGCCATTTCATCCTCTCGCCAGTGCTGTGGTGTGGCTGCTGCTGTCCCATTTACCTGCAGGTGACAGAACTGAGGCTTTGAGACACTTGTCCAGAGTCTCAGTGGTAGTTAATCCGTAGAATCCAACTTCAAACCCAGGTTGGCCTGGTCCCTCCTGGTCCCCAGGAGGGCAGCATTTTGTGGGGTGTGATAGTTGTTACGGCTCTTTTTAAATTTAAATCTTTTGTTATTGGAGTGAGTGCTTCAGAGCCAGCCACAGGGTCAGAGCCAGCCACAGGGGTCCGGGTGTTGCCTACAGAAGGCAAGGAAGGCAGGGCCTTCCAGAGCCCACAGCTCCTGGTTGAGACCGGTCTTCCCTGGCCAGCTGTGTGACTGCACCTGCAAGTTGCTTTGCTTTTATTTCCCTTTTCTTTTTTCTTTCTTTTTTTTTTTTTTTTTTTTTAGAGAGGGAGTAGGAGCAGGAGAGAGGGGAAAAGAGAGAGAGAGGGGGAGAGAGAGAGAGGATATCTTAGGCTCCACGCTCGATTCAGGGCTCAACCCCATGACCCTGGGATCATGACTTGAGCCGATATCAAGAGTCAAACGCGCAACCGACTGAGCCACCCAGGTGCCCCTGCTTTTATTTCTCTAGGCCCTTGTTCGCGTCAGAAAAAGTAGGGATAACAAAAGCTACGTTATCGGCTTGCTGTAGATGGTAAATGAGCTAATACAGGTAAAACACCTGTGGTGCCTGGCTCCTCGGTCTCATGGGGTCAGGGTGGTGTGGACTTGTGCAGACTCCAGGTGAGGCCCACGCAACTCCTGGTCCCTGTCCGCCATGAGCCAAGCCAGGTGGCACTTGGGTCCCGCCCTTAGGGTCCGGCTCCCCAGGCAGGAAGTAAAGCTGCCGTGGGAGCTCGTGGGCTGCCGCTCTCGTGGCCTTCACGGTGGGCTCCAGAGATGCCTGAGCAGCTCTCCCCTCTCACCGCATCACAGACCCCAGGGAAGCCAGGCTGCCCTCCGAAGCAGAGCCGGGGGCTGGGGCAGATGGAGGGAGAGAGGCCCTGTGGCCGAGCATACTTATTCTCTGTGTAAATGGCCTCCGTCCACGGCCTCGGTCCCTGGCCGTGGTGCGGTTAGGTGCTCTGTCTGCGTCCCTGCCCAAGCTCCCTCAGGCTGCCTCCTGCCCTGGGCTGGTTGGGGGTCCTGGGCTCCTTTTCTGTGCTTCTGTTTCCACCATTTCTCGGGTGATTCCCATGTAAAGAAGAAATCCCGTGAGGATGTACTTGGCCATATGCCATGTTTCTCCTTTAAACACGAGGCGCCAGAAGAGTTGGGCCCGCTGAGAAGCGTGCCTTCGTCATTCTGGGAATGTGCTCCCTGTTCCCTGGACCCAGTGTCTGTCTCCTCCCCCAGCAGTAACAGCACAGGGAGAAATTGAGACATGCTGGGTCTGTGTGAGGGGCAGTGTGTATTAACTCACGTTAACTCACTCAGCCCTCTGAGTCAGGCCATCATTGACTCTGTCCCTTTTAAATCTCTGTGATCCACCGTCTTCTCTCCACCTAGAATAATCTGTCCATTTTCCTCAGTGTAATGCATGTTTCCTTGCTGTATCCCCACCTCCTATTTTCCTCCTCCGGCGCCTTCCCCATTTCAAGTGCAAACCTGCTTAGAGCCCTCCTGGGGCTCCCTGCTGCCCTCGGGATAGAGTCCAGACTCCGGGAAGCTCCAGAGACCTCTCCTGATCTGGCCCTGCCTCCTCTCTGGCCTCACCCCTCACCTTTCCAACCCCGAACACTGTGCTGTGGCCAGAGAGCTCTGTGTCCCCTTCCTAGAACACACCTGTGGGCCTTGTGCTCCTTAGGTCTAGCTTAGATAGGTCTTTCTCCTGGAGGCTTCCCCTGCCCTGCCTCCAGGTGAGAGCCTGTGCTCCCCGTTCCTTTCCAGCCTGCTCATTTAATCCTTAAAATGGCGAGGATATGCTGGGCCCCGTTTACAGATGAGAGAGCCGATGTCCTCACAGCCAGGCAGCTGGGCAGCTGGGATTTGATCCCCGGGCTCTGCAGCTCCAAAGCCTGTGCCCTTACCTGCTGTGCTGTGACGTCCCCCAGAGGCACTTGATCCAGGTGGCGGGAGGTACTGGTCTCCACCGGGCAAGTTTAGGCAGCAGCTAGAGATCTCACTGCTGCCCTTGGAGCCCCTCCGCAGCCCAGGCCAGCCCGACGAGGTCACCGAGATGGAATCCCGTGGGGCAGACAGGCAAGCTTCTGTCTTTCCTCTCACAGGGAATTGTGGTGGACGTGCCCTTCGCCTCCTTCTTCCTGAGCCAGCTGCTCGGGCACCACCACAGTGTCTTCTATAGCTCCGTGGACGAGCTTCCTTCACTGGACTCAGAGTTCTACAAAAACCTCACTTCTATTAAGGTCAGTGTGGCACGGCAGAAGGCCTGGCTGCAGGCCAGTGCAAACGCAGTGAAGTGAAGGCCTCGGGGCTCTCGGGTGGTGGAAGGCAGTTTCCTACTGTGGGACAGGGGCTTTTCTGCAGCCACCACAGGCCCCCGCGTCCCCTTCTGGCGCTTCTACCCCCTTCCTCGCGGTGAGGAGCCTTTCCCTTTGTTTCAGTAGGAGGGAAAGTATTAAGACCTTCGAGGACCTAGCCCTCCTGGGTCCCAACACTTGCCCCTTCTCTGTTGCATTAGCGTTACGAAGGGGACATCGCTGACCTGGGCCTGACTCTGTCGTACGATGAGGACGTCATGGGTCAGGTAGGTCGGCCTCTAGGGCTGAGCAATTCTTCGCCGCCCTCCACCGGCTTCCTGAGACCTCCCCGACACTTAGTGTTTCCCCCAGGAGGAGGTCCACAAACCACAGCTGTCTGTCCTCGTCACCGGTTCCCTCGCCCATCCCCCTTCTCCCTCCTAGCCAGCAAGGAGGGCTCTCCCTTTTCCGATCCCAGTTGACCTGGCCTTTGCCTGCCTGGCCCTCGGAGAGCTCCCCACGGAGACCCTGCTTTGCTTAGCTCGCACTCTGGGCCATTCCTGATGGAAGCTCTAATTCCCCGTTGGTAACATTGCTTTTTGTTACCATGGTGAGGATTAGCTGTCACACACAGAGTCTTGTGACTTGAAGAGGGGAAGAAGCCACCCGAGAGGAAGTGCCTCGGACAGAATCCAGTCCTTGCTCGTGCTCGTCATTAAGAGCAGGGCAGGAAGAAAAGACCCTTGAAACTGCACCAGCAGAGGAGTTTGCTCCCAGAGTTTTCCTTTTGGCTTTTTCCCTCAGCGCCCTCTAGTTACATCCCAGTGAACACCTGCGTGAGCCTAGACCAGGAGCTTCGTGGTGCTGAGCTGGCTTCTTGGAGCCATACCTGCATCACCTCAGGGAGGTCACTCAGTCTCGCCAAGCCCCACTTCCCTTATCTCACAAAAGTGCGTTCTTGAACGTGAGTCCTGGCTGGGACCAGCGTCACTCGGTAAACACCTCCAGGCCCCACCCTCCGAAGAGCCTCCCCCACCACCACCCCCAGCACACTGGCCTGTGAGGGAGAAACCTAGTGAGCTGTGCTGACCTCTGCCCTCCCCAGCTCGCTGGGTCTCAGAACTCTTCCTGGGGGAGAGAGAGCCATTCTCCAAGTGGTAGCCCACAGACGTGGTGTTCCATGGAGCCCCTTCTGGGAAACACGAGGCTGAGTGATTGCCAGAGGCCCTTCAGCTTTAAAATCCTCTGGTTGCCCCGAGGTGTTGGCAGCAGTGGGACTAGGGGTCCACGGTTGTTCCTTTCTTCATCATTAGAGACCTAGGGTATTATGTTAATAGAATTTCTGTTAAAATCAGCTTTCAAATCATGCGTTCTTTGATTTTTAAGTGACCCCAGAAGTTCTCGAGGTTGAGGAAAACAGTCGATTCTATGGATTTCAAATCTGTAATCAGACTTTGAACACTCCTCCTGTCAGTTTTTCTCCTGATGGTAAAAATAATGCAAACTGCAAACCACAAATTCAGCTATAATGCGAGCACAAAAATGGAAATGAAACCACCTCTGATGCCAGTGCCAGGAGACCACCACTATTAATGTGTGTGCTTTTCTAGACTTTTCTCCCTGGGCCCGTATGTAATTTTTAAAGTTTCATTAAGTAATCTCTACACCCAACGTGACTCGAACTCAACAACCCTGAGATCAAGAGTCGCATGGTCTTCCGATGGAGCCAGCCGGGCACCTCTATGATTTTTTTTTTTTTTTTTTTTTGTAGAAATGACACCACACCATGCGTGTTGTCATATAACCTTTTTTCCTCCCTTCTCAACAAATACACGTTTTCCTCATATTTTTTAATAGCTGCATGACATTCAGGGCTATGGCTGTACCAACATGTATTTAACCATCCTCTGTGCTCATAAATGCTAACACGGTCCCCTCCACGACATCTTGAAGCCTTACTAATGTTTGAACGAGGATCGGATGAGAAGACACTTTCCATATTGATCATGTAGGGTCCGCTTGTTGAGACTGAAGCCCTGGCTTTTTGCGAAGATGATTGTCCCCAGACATGCCCCACCTCGAGTCTGTCATTATTAGGGATATTGACGTCGGGCCCTTTCGTCTTCAGAGAGCTTTATTTCCCCGTTAGAATTCTCTCGAGTCATTGCTCCCCGTCTTCTCCCCCAGCTCGTTTGCCATGAACTGACTCCTGGAGGGAAGACCACGCCGGTTACGAATGCAAATAAGTGAGTATAGCAATTAGATTTTTAAAGTCACCACTTGAAAAGACTTCATTCTGGCTTTCTGGGCTCACTTGGAGAATTTATTAAGATAAATCGAAGTAGAAAGAGGCCATAAATATCATCATGGAATTTACTGGTTACAGTTCAGAGGCCAAAATTGCGTTAAATTCGATTTGCAAAATAAGAATTGACAATTTATTTTTTGCAGTAGCACATCTAAGGTCAGAGGCACCCCGGCCACGGTGTTCCTAGGAATTTAATGACGGCTCAAGATGCAGACAAATGGATTCTGAGCCACTCAGGCACGCAGTCCTGAACCCAGAGGGCATGGAGGCGGAAAGACACCTTGGAGGGGCAGATCATTTTGGAATGATAGCATGTGGCAGTTGTATAAAACGCTGTTCTTGAGAAGACACGGTGATGAATTCAAATGCCACAGACAGGTCCTTAGACGCGGGGAGACTCTGAGGCCCGGCAGCTATTGTCACAGATAACAGGCTTTTAGAAATCTATCATAAATGTCAACCTCCTTGGTCCCTGGAAGCAAAACTCCTCAATGCACTGTTTCCACCCGCACTATTCTCCCCTAATTAAAACAGTAGAACCTGGCATGAGGAGTAGATATTGGCCCTTTTGTCAATCTGTCAATCTTCTCCTGCCGCCAGGCTCAGTGGAGCCTCTGAACTGTTAATCTGAGCATCACTCTCCTACTGACAAGTGAGAGCTCAGTCCCACCTGGTGAGTCATTTGGATCAGATGCACATCACAGCCCAGTGTTCCGAGCAGTGTGGCCCTCCTGGGTCAGGTGGTTGGGTCATTCCGCATGCTTGGGGAGCTTTTATTTAGAAGAGCAGACCTGATATCCATCATGATCGAAAGACCCCAGTTTTGACTCCTGGCCACGGGGCATCAGTTGGACAACTGAGCAAAGAACAGGGAGCTGAGGCTGGGAGGCGCTGCCTGAGGGTGTCCGAGAGCAGGGGCGGGTCGTGTGGCTGCCTGCCGTGGGCCTGTAACCGCCCCTTCCGAGGGCTTCGCGTGAAGCAATGCCACGCAACAGACCTTTCGGGATGTGTGGCTCAAAGGGAAGCTTTGATCAGTGGGAGCAGCGAGCATCACCACTGTCAGATGTGTGACGTGTCACACAGAGCCCGCCACCCTCAGATCGGCCGCGTTTGGCCAGGCATCGCGGCACAGAGGTGAGGGTGGGAGCGGCATGTGGCACAGCCGGGGGCAGTGGGTCGGTGCGGCCTGTGTTGGAGTGAGGTCCCTGTCCTGCCTGGAGACCCGTGTGGGATGCCGCTTGACAAACGCTTACACGTTCTTAGCATCCAAGCTCAGTGTAAGGGCTGGGGGTTCGGTCCTACGGACGGTCTTAAGAGGTCTGGAAATGCCAATGCTGCCCTCCTCAGGGGTGGTGTTTGATCTTGCACTTTCTGGGGGTCGGGGAGGTAAAATGGGAAAGTCGCCCACAGTCCCTCCCTTTTGGTAAAATGGAACGTCAGCAACAGCTTCAGAGAGTCCGTGAGTGGTGATAATGGGAAAAGTCATACGTGAGCATACTGATGTGTGGGTCTGCTACTGGTTTAAGTAGTCCTGTTTTCAAGGTCAGTAACTCAAATCTGAGCATCGTGGGGTAAAATTTTTATTGGGACTGTGCTAATTTGGGCCTTTGAGAGTTGTACCTGGGCTGGCCTCAGGTTCTTTCATCTCTGAGGAAATGGTCTGCTAAAGAAATCCGCGATGGTGGCAAGCCCGGATTTAACCTGTTCGAAAGAGTTGCACGGGATATGGTGTTGCAGATGAGGTCACCGCGCTCATGAAAACAGACCCCGAAGACCACCTGCTCGGAACCGGTGTTAGTGCTCTGGCTTCCCCATCGAACCCGTCAGCCAGCTGCATTTAGTTACAACTATCCGCAGGCTTACCTCTTCATGGCTGAGAGCCTTGGTCTGGATTAGCAAGGCTTTGACCGAGGTTCCATCGTGAAACCACGTTTCCTCTGCTTTAAAGCCTATTGGAGGACTGAATTATATCTTAAATCAGTGAAATTAAATAGAAGCCCGAAAAGCACCCTTTGCACTGAGAAGGGTCCTCTCCTCACCTGGAGAATGTCTCACTTCTATTCTTGGTACAGTGGGGTGTCGCCCGATCGTGACCCACTGGGTTTGGGGGAGGAATGAGTGAGATCGTGCCCTCGAACGCACGGCGCATACACAGTGGCACCGCCACCATCCTCGTCCTCATGATCGTTCTGGTGAGACGCCCTGGTGCCATTTGTGTTTTTGCGAAATGGTCCAGAAATGACTGGCCTCCTCTTTCGTTCCGTTGGTAACAGCCCACCCTGGCCTTTTCATTCCCGTCGTTTTCTCTTGTTTGCAACAGGATTAGCTACATCCATCTGATGGCCCACTTTCGAATGCACACTCAGATCAAAAACCAGACAGCTGCCCTCATTAGCGGGTTCCGTTCCATTATCAAGCCCGAGTGGATCCGGATGTTCTCGACCCCCGAGCTACAGCGTCTCATCTCCGGTGACAATGCTGAGATCGATCTGGAAGATTTAAAGTAAGGAGCGAGAAAGAGGGGGGAGAGGTGAAATCTTAGGCCTCCCGGAAAGCAAGCTCTGCCCCCTTGCTGGGCTCCCTTGGGAGAGCTGTTTCTGCAGCCCACCTCCAAGTGTACTGCTCCCTGATTAAGGGTGAATCGCCCTGGAATAAAAGCTCAGCCACTTGTCTGTCTGGGGGCCCAAGAAGTCGAAGTGGAGACTGAGGAAGTCTCAGGGACCGCCCGCTGGGCTCTCTGGGGCTCGGGAAATGGGATTGCAGGATCTCCTGTCGGCTCCTGCTCCGGAGCTGCAGTCCTGGCTCTTAAGCTCCCTGCCCACTTAGCGTCCAGGGACATGGGTTACGAAGGCATGAGCGTCCAGCCTTCCAAGAAGTCAGTAGTTGCCCGGGCCTACCCGGGTTTCCGTGTCATTTGGCTAAATCCCATCCCTGCCCGTGTCTGTGAGCGCCCGTGGGAGTGTGTGTCTGAGCCCATTGTCTGCGTTGTTTTCAGGAAGCACACGGTGTACTACGGTGGGTTTCACGGAAGTCACAGGGTCATCATCTGGCTCTGGGATATTCTGGCCTCTGACTTCACACCCGACGAGAGAGCCATGTTTCTGAAGGTATTTTATATGTTGCCTTTACGCACATTCATAGATACTCTCCTAAACCTAGAGGCCACTTGATACAGTAATTTACACTGGAAAAAAATAAAATTACCAAGAGGACCTCATTTTATCGGCATATCCTCTCCCGTAGGCCGGCCTCCTTGGTAAGTCAAGCAGTAACAAGACAGGCCCAAGGCGAGGCTGAGTCGGGTGGGCCCGGGACCTGCTGCCTACTCCTCTGCAGAAACAGGCCTGCCTGGGCCCGAGCTGGCTGCGCTCAGCACTCCGTCTTCCCCTTCATTAGCGCTGGCCTTGCCCGTATCTTCTTTCTTCCTTATAGAAGCAAACGGGGTTGATTACCTTAAGATACAGACAAGCAAACTTTTTTCTTTTAAGATCTTTTTTAAAAAGTGACCTCTGCACCCAATGTGGGGCTCAAACTTATAACCCCAAGATCAAGAGTCACACGCTCCACTGACTGAGCCAGCCAGGCACCCACCAGATGAGCAGACTTTTTAACAGTCTCCATTCCTGCTCTCCAGGGACTGCCTCTGTGTACCCTTTTTCTCAGTAGTGTGAAACATACAGTGTCACACACACAATGTCCTGATAAAACACATGTGACTGAGGGGCGCTCGGGTGACTCAGTCAGTTGGGCGTCAGACTCTTGATGTCGACTCAGGTCATGATCTCACAGTTCGTGGTATCGAGCCCCGCACTGGGCTCTGTACTGAGCGCGGAGCCTGCTTGGGATGCTCTCCCTCCCTCTCTCTCTGCCCCCCTCCCCGGTTCGCACACGCCCTCTCTCTCAAAATAAAAAAAAAAAAAAACACTTTTTTAAGAAACACATATGGTTGAGTAGGCTGGTAGTGACATATATTTTTGCAGAGTGGCTGACATTAACCAGTTCCCTTATATTGGTGTCTCTGAAGTTGTAAATGTTCAAAGCGTTCCCTCAGGGCCACCGTGTTTCCTGTTACTGACGTCGGCAAAGTGTGTTATAGGACACTGGATGGTATTTACACTTGTCTGTGTATGTGTTGTGTACCTGTGTATCTTATAAAAATGGAATCGTCACTTTGTTATCTGGTCTTCTATTTGATGTTTTGTCACGAACATTTTGCCATATTCTGGGGATAAATTTAAGTGCCTTAGAATATTTTCCTTCGGACGTTTGGGTTTCTCGAATGGTCTCAAGTGGCCCCAGTCATTGAAGCAGCATGAACAGTATCACCACCAATTGAAATGGCAGCGGGTTTTCTTCCTCCTTGGTTTGTCATTGTGAGGAGAGTTCATTCCCATCAAGGAGGCCCTTCTCACAGATGCAGAAATGCCCTGGTCATCCCTGCAGGTTTTGAGGGACTTGGGGTAGGCAAGTGGACCTAATTCCAGAAGTTGATTCTCAAGAGAATCAATTCAGTTTTTCCGGCAGCGCCTCCTGTAGGCAAAACAGTCTGCCGGCCCATAAAACCGCTCACCCTGCCTCTCCCGGAAAGGAAGAGGGCCAGTGTCTCATAACCGTGTGCAGCCACTGTCCCGCACGGCGGGCGTGTGTGTCTCTGGATAGCCTGTCGCCAGACCTGCCGTTCCTGCTCGTGTGCCTTCCCTTTTCTGCACACGGGCCCCAGAGTCGGGTGGTACCGTACTACACAAGCATCGTAGCACAGGAGTGGACATGACTCTGCCTTCTCTAGACGTCACACCAGCAGATGGCAGCTCCCTGGGCCACCTCCCCGCCCCCCTCCTTCCTCCTCCTCCTGCCCCAGGGGGTGAAGGCACCACTCCCTCCATTGAGCAGCCCGAATTCGAATATGCACAGACTCTCCTGGGTCTGTCTCCTCCTCCTTAACACAGAGCAAATCCCACAAGCTTCCGTGGAGTGATTAGACGAGACCGGGCTCCCAGAGCCCTCAGACATCGGCTTGCCGTGGCATTTGGAAGCACAGCCTGGTATTGTAAGTAGCAGGTCCATACCTGCCCTGGAGAAGGGAGAGCATTTTTAGCTGATGTTGAACTTTAGAAAGCAAATCGTTTCTTAGGACTTCCCCGGGCAGGTTTATCCCTTGGATTTCCGGGTCGTTCCGATTCCTCTGTCCAGACATGAGCTAGCCCGTTGGGGGAATAACACGGGTGTGGCCACGTGGAAGATGCAAGGAGTCCCAACAGTCTGGCAAGGGAGCAGGGCTGATTGCCCGTAGGCCCCATCTCAGGTCTTGGTCTGCCCCTCAGCCTTGCTGGCCCTTGAGGCCTGGTTTTTGTCCACATGCTGAGAGCAGATTCATCTGTCAGAGACCACTCACAGAGACTGCTCTGTAAACCAGCAGGCCGGGAGCTCGGGTGAGCACACCCACATACCCTTGCCTGCGTGGCTAGGAAGCCGAGCAGGAAGCCAGGTGCAGGGGGAGCAGGGCCCCCTCTCCTGTGCCACGCTTGGTGGGCGTCACCGTCTCACTGTCCCCAGTGCTCCCGTTGCATGGTGTCTGAGCGATGGTCACCGTGCCAGACCCACTGGGGATCAGTCCCGTGTGGGGAGTTTGTGTTGTTCCTGAACTCTTGAGCTGCACATTGTCCACCCAGTGATGGGATTGATGCCCACAAAGTCACACCCACTGGTGTGGTCTTCAGGGGTTTTTAACCTTCGAGAGCAGCACCCTTAAGAGAGATGTGAGATGTGTTCCGGCCCTTGGACCGAACGCACTCTCTGTCACCGTCCTGGCAGCTGCACGGCAGTTAATGGGACCGTGACCGGAGAAGGCAGAAAAGGGAAGCTCGCCTGTAAGGGGCCTGTTTTGAGGGAGCAAGGGCCCCACTCTGTCCCCCAACCTGCCTTGTGTTGCAGTTTGTGACCAGCTGCTCCAGGCCCCCGCTCCTGGGATTCGCCTACCTCAAGCCTCCTTTTTCCATCCGCTGTGTTGAAGTGTCAGACGATCAGGTACCGCTGCCGGGGGTGGTGGGGGGAGAGTCGGCCCCTCTTGGTTGTTGTCAGCTCTGCCCACCGGCTGGAGCCTCCACCCGGTCCGTGTCCGCACGGCGGGCAGCGCGGCTCCTCGGAGCCCCGTGAGAAGGTTCCACGGCCCTCTGGCCGGGAGAGCGGTCCGGCACCCAGAGGGTACCCTCAGATCCGGGCTGCTCTGGGGCCTGAGCTCTCCTTACTCCCTTGGGAGAAAGTACCCGGGAGCGGTTTTGGCAGCTGCCGGCCCGACCAGGGCTCCGGGTGTGAGGGGCGGTGGGAGAGAGGGGTAGGGACGCCGGCTGAAGAGTGGGCGGCACAAGCCCGAATGCCGGCCGTGCACATCCAGCACGTCGCTTCGTCTCCTCGTCTGTGCGGGAGAACGGATGCCTTCGGGGCCATCATGCTGTGTGGAAGGGGCCCTCGAAGAGTCGCCAGTGAAAGGGTCTCAGCCCTCCCCTCACCACCCCTGCACGTGGCTCCCTTCAGGATGGTGCGGTCTGGGCTCCAGGTCCCTCGTGAAACACTAGACGACCCTCAGTCCCCTTACTTAAGGAGGCTGCCCCACTGGTCCTCCGTAGGCCGCCACGCTGGCGGTAGGAATCGTTCAGCCGCATTAGGCATGATTTTGTACCTCGAGTATTCTTGCGGTATTCTGGCTCTTTGAAAACCGCTAGCCAGCAGTTAACCGGAAAGCCCTGTCTCTGAGCGCGTACTTAACACAGGAGTCCGTGTGCAGGACCGAGCCGCGGGGGCCGCCTCCGTGCACTCAGCGCTCGGGGCCAGTCGTGCCGCGATTGGGGGCTGGCCTCGGGCAGCAGCGTGCGCGCTCGTCGGCCCGCCGTCGTGCTCCGCCCCTGGCTCCGGGCGCCTCCCGCCCAAGGCTGTGGTGTGTGCTTGCAGGACACCGGGGACACCCTCGGCAGTGTCCTCCGGGGCTTCTTCACCATCCGCAAGCGGGAGCCGGGCGGCCGCCTGCCCACATCCTCCACCTGCTTCAACCTGCTCAAGCTGCCCAACTACAGCAGGAAGAGCGTGCTCCGCGAGAAGCTGCGCTATGCCGTCAGCATGAACACGGGCTTCGAGCTCTCCTAGCTCCCGCGCCCGCCCCCACCCTGGCCGACTCCCGGCGTCCCGGGCCCTTCGGCTCCGGGGGCAGCGGCGCCCTGGGAAAGTGACCACAAGCCAGGTGACCTCTCACTCTCTATAGCCATGAGACTCCCCTGTGGCCTCAACAACTTGGGACGCACGTGACAACTCCATAGCATTCCCTAGGTGACACTGATGGGAAGGGTGTTGAGAATAAACCTCCAAGTTCCGCCAGTGCTGCTCCTTTTCTCCTACTTTCCGGGGGCCTGTGACGCAGAGGGCCTTCTTCTGATGGTTCGGTTTCTCGGTGAGTCTTTTCTTTCCCTAACTCTGAGCTGCGTATGAACAAGTCCCAAGAACTCCCAGGGTCCAGAGTGTTTTTCATGACACGGGCCCGAGTGTGCAAAGCCCACTACAGGTGAGGCGCTCTCCTTCCGTTTCCGAAAACTCTTTACTCAGGTAAGGCCTCGCCAAGCCTCTATGCACTCGACAAAGTCTCTGCCCCCTCCGGGCCACAGCGGCCTCTCTCCAGACCGCCAGGCTCACCTGCTGCCCGGGGAAGCAGAGGTGCCCGCCAGGGAGGCCGTGGAGCCCAGGAAGTTCAGGGCGCTGCCCCCACCTCGAAACCACGCATTCCACACAGCGGCAGTGCCCCTTCCCCTGTCTCGCCTCAGATTCTGTGCGCACTCAGCAGGCTGAGCGGCCCGGAGGCTTCCACTGGCTTGACCCCATCTTGTGCACGCACCTTGGCATCTGGCTTTGGGGGAAAAAAACCCTTGGCCCTTAAGAGCAACTCTGTTTCCAGAAGGCTCTGGCTGTTCCCCCAAACCTGCTGATTGCTAAGAGGGCGGCTGCCTTCTCCCCGCTGGTGTGCCCTACTTGCTGTCTAGTAAGGAACAAACACTAGCCAAGTTACCCAGCCTGTCCGGGCAGTGACTTTCCTCCATTGATGATACAGTTGCAAAACAAACAAACAAAAAAACCTTGGATCTTACCGCTCATCCATCCTCAACGCAGGGAACCGGGAGCCCTTTCCCTGATGGAGGCTCAAAGGGCTGAGGAAACTCTGAGTTGGGGTTTGGGGTTTTGTTTTTTTACTTCATTTTCTCTTCCAACCCATTATGTCCCCTCCCCCCACCCTCATTCCTACCCCTTGTCCTGAGAACTTTAGTCTAGATCCAGGGACTTGAGACAGAGGCCGTGTCTGTGGCCTGTGTTGACAGCCATCCACCCTCACCCACCCCGTCAAGCTCCTTACGCATCCCTACCACCAAGGTAGAAGCCGGGAGTGCCTGGTCCCTCCTCCGCTCTGTGGAGCCGGCTGAAGGCTGACAGCTCTCTTCCAAGCAGCAAAGCACCTTCCAGCATGCTGGTGGCAAAGCGGGCAAGACCTGTCTCCATGGCCTTCATCAGAGGGTCACAGCTGGGTACCACGTCCTGCTCGGGTTCGACCCTGGCTCTGTTAGAGCCCCTGCACTTCTGGAGAACAGAGTTTTCCTTTGATGGCAAGACGGCAAGGAATCTAAAGACAGACGGGAATTTGTTATTTAAGACTTGTTAGTAACCTCTAGATCTATGGATTTGCCACTTTAAATAACCCGACTCTCCTAAAGCTCTCCTCTGAATGTGTGCAGGTGCACTGAGCAGGTTTGTACGTTTATGCTGCGGCCCAGATTGTCCACCTGCACAAAGACGTGTGATTCCCCCTCCGCTTTTATTACCTGAGAATCCGCCAGCGTGGGACTGGGGAGAGAGTGGTTTCCAAGCACCAAGGTCAACTTTATTTGTTCTTTTGATGAGGAGGGATAGTTTGTGATTTCGTTTAAATTCTCTTCAACAGCTGGAAATATTGCACTATCTAAAACCCTGCATCTGGACTTTTATGGCTGGTGTTCGTTGACACCTCGGTGGCTCTTGATGGCTCTAAAAAGTTGTGGCATTTTTTTGTCATTGTTGTTTCATAGATAACCTAGAGATTAAAACGTGATCAGAGGCTTTATTAAATTTGTACTTCAGCACGTGATGGCTGTGTTCTGCTTTTTATCTGAAGGAGCGCTCTTCGACCACGTGTGTGGATAGCTCACGATGGGGCGCCTGGAGCTTAAAGGGCATGTAGGCTCCTGCAGCGGAAAGAAGGTACAAAGGAAAATGTAACAGGCTCCCCAGTCTCACCCACTAAGCAGAGTCAGTAGCGGTTGACAGTGTCCTGTTTGCTTCCACTTCTGTTTTGAGAAGTAGCACACTTCAGATAAAGTGAAGGTCGTCTTCAGCACCGCCCAGGCCCTCGCCCTCTCACCCACCTCCCAGAGGCAGCCATCGCCCTGGAGTACGTGTCTTACACACAAATGGATAGAAGCGATAGATGTATGTCCGTTGAAAACAATCCACATAAATTCCCGAGCGTGTGAGGGCAAACCTTACAGCTACGTCTGGGTCCATTCAGCCTTGCCCCCACGCTGAGGATCATCCTTGCAGGATATACAGCCGTGTCTCATTCTGTTCAGCCCAGATTTATACTCCGCAGGAAACCCATGTCAAACCTGCCCCTTTTTCCGTGGTGCCTCCAGCCTCCTGTGAGTTCTCCCTGCCTGGAGCAGGGAGCCCTTGGAGGGTCTGAGCGGGAGGCTGACCCCCTGAAATCCAGGGACTCAGGAGAGATGTCTTGAAAGCCTGGCAGCTCTTTTACAACAGTCAGAACACCTGGGCACCCAAGAGAAATCCACGCGTGCCGGCTTTTCTCACCTGGAGCATTTGTACCACGGGAGGGAAAGAATCCTGCCAAACTCCCTAAACAACATCAGTAGGGTCCAGCGTGAGACACCCAGAGCCTCATTCTGTGCCAAAAGAATGACTTTTTTTTTTTGAGAGTGTAGGAGCGGGAGAGAGGGGCAGAGGGAGAGAGAATCCCACGCAGGCTCCACACTCAGCAAAGAGCCTGACGTGGGGCCCGATCCCACGACCCTGGGACCACGACCTGAGCTAAAATCGAGAGTCGGCCGCTCCACCGACTGAGCCACCCAGGAGCCCTTAGATGAAGACAATTTTAATAACACGGCCAGAACTTGCAAGTGCCTGAGAATATTTACATGGAACGCTGGTCTCCGCAGCGTTTCTGACCTAGCAGAGCCATGAGCCTATCTTTGTCCCGTTAACTTAGCAGATGTCACGCTACGAAAAGTGACAGGGTTGCGAACAGACAGGTTATCTCTGAGGTTGGTTAACATGTAGATCCAGGGCTCCCTCAGGCCCCAGACTTATTTCCTGGAAAGCTCGTAGGTTGATCAGAGCAGCTGCAGAACTGTGGAAAGTGGTTGGTCTGGAGCACCGTTTAGAGAAGCAGAGCGCGGGCTCGGGACCACGGAGACACGTGCCAACCCTGACTTCCTGCTCCATCCCAGGCCGGCCTCTGCGTGCGCCTCTTCAGAGTCTCCTGTCCCCTTCAGGGGGCGCGGGGCTTAAATGAAGCAGCACGAAGCCCACAGCCCGCTCAGTTCCTGGCACCGAGTCCGCACTCAGATGTTAGTCCTATTCCTACCTTTGCCCACCTTGGCACTAGAAGGAAACGGGACTACCCGTGACTTGTCACTTAGGCCCCGACCCAACTTCCAGGAGCTTCCGCTGCCACCGACCAACATAGCAGGGCAGTGAGAAATCATATGGAGAAGTCTCGTCCGCAATCTCCCTCTGGAACTTCTGCAGGAATGGGGGGCAGGTGCACTCACGGAGGCCCAGACAGGATCCAAGGGTCTCTCCAGTGTTCGGAGTCGCAAGGAAGTCGCTCGCTCACTGTAATCGTCGGGAGAACTAACCTTTGTTGCAAGCACGTGCTTGGATCGCGACTTGACTCCGGAGTCCGAGCTGAGCGAGTGCACTGGACAGAGCAAGGGATTTGGAGCCTCTGGAACCGGGTTCGCATCCTGGCTCTGCTGTCCACTCGCCCTGAGGCCAGGGACAAGACCCTCGGCGTCTCTGGGCCGCGCCTCCCTCTCCCACAGAATGGGCCTAGCAGCAGCCCGCACGTAGTGTGGCCCGAAAAGCCCCAGCCTGTGCCGGGCCCTCTGTGGACAGTGATACGGTGATTCACCGCTGGTGTAACCGTCCTCGTTATTTTATTCCAGCGACCTAGTTGACGCCCTCTCTGGAGTTCTGTCTTTCACACTCCGTGTGAGGAGGCATCCATAGGTGTCAGCGGGACGTGCCGAGGGGCTTCTGCCGGGCTTCACCCTCAGCCTCCGGTTTTTGGCTCCTTTGCCCAAGCCCTCGCCGTGTTCTGAGCCTTCCACCGTACGGGCCCGGCAGCCGCATCCCCTTCGTGGCTTTCCCAGCCCTCGGCAGTTGGGTGGCCCCTGAGCCGCGGGGAGACTCAGAGACTCGGGCAGACAGGGGTCTGTGTCATTTTACAGACCCTCCGCCAAGAGAGCCAGACGGCGAGAATGCTCGGCGACCACAGGAGAGGCCCCGCAGGTGTGACCTGCTTCTCTGACCCCGGAGAAGCCGGCAGAGGAAGCCGAAAGCGTAAGTCAGACTCCAGGCTTCCCGAACACCGTGTGCCCACGAGTCACCGAGGGGGACCCGCCTGATTCAGCGGCTCTGGGGGGCCCGGGGGCCCTCGTTCCTGACCGCCTGGCGCCGCACCGCAGACCGCACTCAGGAGCAAAGGTTGGAGCGCGTGCGCCACGCTCCGGGGCCCGGCGTTCAGACACGTGGGGGAAGGAGACCCTGAACTTGGCATCAAACGCTGGTTCAGGTCCGCCGAGTGACTCTGGGCAGGCCTCCAACTTCCTGAACCTTTTCTTCCTCAGCAGGAAAATCGCCCCGACAGTAACCCTCCCACTTACCTCACGGACAGCTCGAGGCTGCGGGGTCTTCCAGACACGGGTGCCAAGCCCAGCCCTGCTTCTCACTGGCCGCGGGAGCTTTGCCCGCCTCTCCCGGCCTCGCTCTCGTCCGCAAAACGGGAGTCGGACCTTACAAAGCCTCTCTGTGGTAATGGGACAAGTCATGCTCCGGGGTCGGAAGAGGGGTTGGGTGTTTTTAGGGAAAAGGGTGCCATCAGGGAAGTGTCCTTTATTTTCCCCCCGGAAAGAGGGTCTGCACCTCGGAGACAGGAGGGGAGGCGTTCGGGGCCAAGGCAGCAGCCAGACCAAAGGTGAGCTGGTGAGCGGTGGGAGGTGGACCGCATCGCACCCGGGGCAGGAGTGGGGACGCCCTCCCACAGGTGGTGTTGGCAGGAGCTCCCGTCCCCCGGGCCCTCACCCTGAGCACGGCCCGGCGCTCAACCTTCTGCACGATTTCTTGCCCCTCCTCCTCCCAGGGACCCTGGGCACTCGGTCTGTTCTGCGGGTGCGGATGAGGTTCAGAGACTCATCCCCTTGCATGAGACCACGTGGCTAGAAAGCCCCAGAGGTGGGATTCGGCCCCGAGTCCGTGTGATTACAAAGGGCCCCCTTTGACCTCCGTCGGCTTTGCCGCCACAGGGAAAGGTCTATGCTGGATATCCCACGGGTGGCGGGGGAGCCGGGAAGGGTTAGAAATCATTGGGTGTGGTGTCGGTTGAGCGTCCGACTTCGGCTCAGGTCATGATCTCGTGGCTCGTGAGTTCGAGCCCCGCGTCGGGCTCCGTGCTGACAGGTCGGAGCCCGGAGCCTGCTTCTGCTTCTCCCTCTCTCTCTGCCCCTGACCCACTCGCGTTCTGTCTCTGTCTCTCTCAAAAATAAGTAAACGTTAAAAAAAAAAGTCACTGGGTGCAAACAGAGACGGGGGACTGCAGGAGAGGGCTCCCCCAGGGAAGGCAGGGGAGCCTGAAGTTGAGGGAAAGACAGACGGGGGTGGGGGGGGTGGGGGGCGTGGCACGTGACAAATGACGCTTTGTCCTCTCAATATATTGCCTGTTCTGGGCACTGGTACCACACACCGGGCTCCACCACCCTCTCCCCACAGGGCCTGGCCCCACTGACTCCCCGGCCCGCTTGTGTCCCACCCAGGGTCTCTGCCCAGGGAGGGGAGCATCACCCTGTGTGGGGCAAGTGAGGGTCTGCCCGGATGGCGCTGTCACCATCACCAATGATGCCAGACGGACCCAGCAGTTGGCGGGCGTCCCAGCCAGGAGGCAGCCCCCTTGGACAGACTGCCAGAGAGTTCAGGCTTGCCTCCGTTCACCCAAAAATAGGCACACAGGCTGCGCCTGGTGCCGGGGGCACAGTCACAAGGAATGTGGACACCACCCTGCCTTGCAGACCTCACGGTCCGGTTGGGGAAGAGGCGTAACCGATCCAAGGAAGAGATGTCTGAGCACATACCGTGATCATCCGCTCCAGTGCCACACTGTTAGGATGCCCGCTTCACGGCTGGGAAAACTGAGGTTTGGAGACGGCAGGCCCCTTGTCCGAGGCCCTAGAGTCGGTCAGTGGCAGAGCCAAGATTCGAACCCTCATTTGCCACACTCCCAAGCCCTTACCAAGGTCTGAGCAGGCAGAAGAGGGTTGGGAGAGCCTTCCAGACAATGGGATCAAGACTGAGTGAAGCCACAGGGGCTGCTCTGTCCCTTATTCAGAGCCTTCTGCATCTGGTGCCCCATCTACCCTTGAGGGGACTGCTGGAAACAGAATTGCACCCGCTTTGCAGTGAAGGCCCTGCAGGTCTGTAAGGACTTGCTGAGGACCCCAGAGCTCTCGTCTCCTGAGTCCTGGCAAGACCAGGAGAGGTGGCTGTCTGCAGAACAGCACTGTCCCCGGCTGCGGAGGTAAGAGGCTGAGTTGGATTGGGAGCGTACCCGAGCAAGGGTACCTGCTCTGCAGTTACCCTGCCTCCGCCTCCCCGCCAAAGCTCCCCAGGTGGAGACAGGACGTGGGCGTTGCGGCACCTCTTCCTTAGCTCATCGCTCCCATCCCTGCAAGCTGAGCCCCTCTCCTCACCAGTTGAGCCAGAGACCCAGGGGGACAAGGTGGAGGCCCAGAACGGCCCCTTAGTGCATCTGGGACCATGATCCATTTGGGGTTGTGGCGTCTTCTCTAGGGAGGCCTTGCTCTCAGCCCCCAAACCATCTTAATAATGACAGCGAACTTGCTACTGCTTCCACAGCAATGGCCAGAGTTCCTTGGTCTTCCCTCTTGGTTTCCTGTAACAGCGGCCCCTGTTGAACCAGCCGGGTGGCCTGTCCCAGCAGGTCCGTGCTGTGAAGCTGGGAAGTTGGAGACGCCCACCTCCAGCCACCCTCACGAGGGGTTTCTATCAGCTAGGGTTCTCGAGCTGCAAGTGACAGAAAACGGCTCTGCCTCATGTAGACAGAAAAGGGATTTATCGGCAGGTTTTGAGGACGGGAGACGCAGAGCTGAGCCAGAGCAAGGGCCAGGGTAGTTCAGGGTCTTCGAGAGAGGCTGAAGTCGAGCAGAGTCTTCAGGACTCGGCGGGAACGACTCCGCTCCGACCAGGAACCCATCTTTGTTCCGATCATGCCAGAATCTTCAGGGAAAATTCAGGGAGAGCAAAAAGACCCAGCAAGGCACCGATGTCACTCTTCCATTTATTCATTCAGTAAATGTTCTCGGGCACCTGCCATGTGCCAAGCCCTGTTCTAACTAAGCCCTAGGATACAGCCTACTTTGAGAGAGACAGACACTAATGGGAAACCGAGAAGATCGCTTATGATGTGTTGAAAACAGGACAGAGAGCCCCACGGAGATTGTATCCCAGGGGGAAAAGTAACTCCCCAAAAGGGACTTGAGGCATGGCTGTCAAGAGAAGAGGGACCCGAACATAGCAAATATCCACAGGGGGCTTCCTGTTATTGGCAGGACTTTGAAAGCCTACGCTGGCACCCAGGGCAGTGGCAAGGATTTGGATCCTGGAATTAGACTAGACTTTGGATCTGGTCCCAGCCACTTCCTTCCCAGGACCTGGGCCAAATCACCTCATCTTTCCACACCTGCAAAGCGAGGATGATCATTCGTCCCACGTAGGGTCCCCAGGAGGTCAAATGAGGTCAGGCATGCCCCATGCCTGGCATATAATGAGCATTGAATTTACTTCCCACACCAGGTGCTCGATCGCATCCTGGGTGTGGGAGTGTGGGGATGCGTGTGTGCAAGGTGGCCCACCAAGCCAGGCCCTTGACATTGGGGGCTACGTCTGCTGACCCTCCAATGTATTGCATTACAGCTTAATGATTTTATCTTTTTAAGGTAATCTGTACACACAGCATGGGGCTCGAACTCACAACCCCGAGATCAAGAGTCATGTGCTCCAACGGACTGAGCCAGCTGGGTGCCCCACCATTAGCTTTAACATCCTTCATTCCTTCCTCCTTCTAGCTAAGATTTAAAAAAAAAAAAAATTTTTTTTTAACATTTATTTATTTTTGGGAGACAGAGAGAGAGCACAAGCAGGGGAGGAGCAGAGAGAGAGAGGGAGACAGAATCCAAAGCAGGCTCCAGGCTCCGAGCTGTCGGCACAGAGCCCAATGTGGGGCTCAAACTCACAGACTGTGAGATCATGACCTGAGCCGAAGTCGGATGCTCAGCCAACTGAGCCACCCAGGCACCCCTTCTAGCTAGGATTTTTTAAGGTACCTTAACTACAGAACTGCCCCCTGAGTCCTCGAACCACCCTGCAAAGCACCCGGCACCAGCTGAAGAAATCCCCCTTCTAAAACACCCCGCGTTTCCCAATGGTGTGTGTGCTCTGTCGTTGCAATAGGACAGCGTGACATTGCTCAACTACAGGGGTGTTCCTAGCGGTCTTCAGTGGGAGGACATTGTAAACCAGAAACCCAAGAACATCCCCCTGAAGAAAGCGTTTGCCCCGTCTCAATGCAGCACTGCGGGGAATGGGAGGAGGGGGATGGACCTGGTGCCTAGCACCCCAGGGAGTTAACTGAGAGAAGAAACAGCTAGAGGAATGTGGCTTCTAGAAGGACAGCCCCTAGCCCTGGATCACCTGCCTGCTGGCAGGAGGAGGGGGGACGGAGATTGTGGCAGAGGTTGGGGCTGGGCTGGGGATGGGAGCTGTCACGCTATTTCTCACTGGCTTTAATCTTTGCGTGCTTTGATGTGAAATGTAATTACAGATTCTGAATTACGGTGGGGGCTCATCAGGGCTGACTCATCAATTAGATTTATACGCATTCGGTTGTCGGAGATCTGTGACCCTGATGTTGTCACCTCAAAGCTCTGAGAAATCTGTCCCGCCAGCTTGTCCTCTTAGGGAACTGTGGGGTCGAGAAAGCCACTTTTAGGGCCAGCTTGGAGGGACAGTCTGTCCATGCTTGGGCAGCCCAGAGACAATACCTGCCTCTGAAGTCCCCATTCTTTAAAATCTGAGGGCCTTGGCTTAGGAATCCAGAAATGTCAAATACATCTTTGTTCCACTACCTCCGTCGGAAGTCATGCTAACGGATTACTACCACCTGCCAAATCTGGACCCAGCCCAGCCTCAGGCTCCTTTTTTGTTTTTTTAAATTTTTAATGTTTTATTTTTGAGACAGAGACAGAGTATGAGTGGGGAGGGGCAGAGAGAGAGAAAGAGGGAGACACAGAATCCGAAGCAGGCTCCAGGCTGAGTTGTCAGCACAGAGCCCGATGCGGGGCTCGAATTCGTCAACTGCAAGATCATGACCTGAGCAGAAGTCAGACGCTCAATCGACGGAGCCCCCCAGGCGCCCCTCAGGCTCCTTCTTAACACAGCCTTCCGGGCAGCCCCTCCCGACCAAATGGCATATTGGCGTCTTCTCACCCCTGGAATAAGCCCTTCCACTGTCTCCACAAAAGGTAATTGGGAAGGGAAGCTGGGTTTTGCTACCGAAGGCCCAGGTGGAGTGCTGGTTTGTGCCACTTGGCTGACTGTGGCACATTGGATTCATCGCTGTACCCGACGGGGCACCAGTTTGTCCAAATGAAGTTAGGGTGATAATCCACGGTGAAAATCCATCTAAGATGATAAATACGGATGTTCTTTGTCTACTCTCAAACCCCACGCAAGTTAAAGATGCAGCAGCCGACAGAGGAGAAAGAAGGATGCCAGCGTCCTCGGCATCCTGTGGAAAGCTGGTGTGATCACCTTCCGGGGGCAATCCTCAGTGGGGCCGTGATCATTTTTCTTCCCTCCTCTGTTGCCCTAGAACCGAAGCCAACCCTCCACATTCAGGCTGCCCAGGAACTGCACTCCAGACAGCCAGCTGTCTCCAGCAGAACGACCAGGGGCATGTTCTCCAGGCTTCTAGAGTTCGGAGGGGCCCCGTGGCTCTGGCTACCGGAGGGAAGCCTACCCTGGCTCCAAGCATCCCGAGAGAGGTAGATGATTTATGACAGGCATGGAAAGCATTTGTCCGTTTCTTTTCTCTTTGGCAGTCATGTTTATTACACAAGTAAGCCTTTGTCAAATCCAACCCAAACTCATTGTTCAAAAAAAAAAAAAAAAGAAAGAAAATCCAGACAAACAACAATTAAAGTTAAAACCACCCATAATCCCATGATTTAGAGGTATTTTGTTTTTAATGTTTATTTTTGAGAGAGAGAGACAGAGTGTGAGCAGGGGAGGAACAGAGAGAGGGAGACACAGAATCTGAAGCAGGCTCCAGGGTCTGAGCTGTCAGCACAGAGCCCGACGCAGGGCTTGAACTCACGAACCGTGAGATCGTGACCTGAGCCGAAGTCAGACACTCAACCGACTGAGCCACCCAGGTGCCCCTTAGAGGTAAGTATTACTAACACATGAGACAGATCCTTGCATTTTTTTCCTATGGTGTATACACACACATGCATTTCTTTTCCAGGAATTAGGTCGTTCTATACATACTATTTTACAACTTGTTTTTTTTTTCACTTAAAAGTTTTCTCTTTTCCACAGTAATAAATATATAGACACAATCAATGTCAGTCGTTTTGTGTTTCCTTCTTTTTTTTTTTTTTTTTTTTTTTTTTTTTTTTTTTTGAGAAAGAGGATGCAAGTGAGCAAGGGGCAGAAAGAGAGAGAGAGAAGCAGGACTCACCTGGGGCTCGTGTTCACCTAAAGTGGGTCTCGTGTTCACCCGATGCAGGACTTGAACTCACGGACCACCCACGCACCCAGTTTGTGTTTCTTATAGCCTCTTACTGTTAACTATTTTCCCTGTTTAGCAATTAGCTCCCTATTGTTAGACACGGTGTCCAGTTTTTCACTGTAATGGGCAGCACTGCCCTGAAAAATCCCGATGGCTCCACCAACCTATCTATTTCCTTTGGAGAAATTCTCGGACGCAGAATCCATAAGGACGTACGTTTCTAGGACTTTTGTGTGCACTGCCAAATTGCCCTCCTGAAAGGTCGTCCTATCTCCAATTCCCCCAGCAGTGGAGAGTCCGCTTCTGTCTCCCCGCTGAAGTCTGCAGGTGGAGAGCCACAGGCTCGGAACTCTCTCCAGCTGCTGGGTCCTGCGGCCCGACCCCTGAGGATCCTCAGAAACAAGTTCTTCCTCTCCCACTGGGCCACCCCAAGCGCCCGACAGAGAGTGTGTGGCCGGGAGGGGACAGGGTCCTGGTGCCACCTGGCCCGGCCACTCACAGACACCACCGCTCTCTCCTCCACGGACGTGCCCAGATGCCTTTTCTCGAGGCGGGCTGCCCACACCTTGTGACGGGACAGCGAGCTTTTGAGCTATCATCAACCTTATTTCCCTCTACAGCTCCTACGGAGTTAACAGATGTACGCACGTCTGAGGCAGTCATGCGGCAAGAGACTTTGGGGCCAATCCTTCCCGTTTTGACAGTGTGTAATCGAGGTGAAGCCATAAATTTTATAAACAAGAATAAACGACCCTTAGCAACATATGTCTGCTCGACCCTTCCAAGGTGATCGTAAATAAAGGCACCTGCTGGCTGGAGGAAGGATGTGGGCGCTGCAGATGGCCGGCGATGAGGGCCGAAGGATCTGTGCCTTGGGAGCATCTGGTGGGGGACAGGTCACCCAGCCACACCCAGGTGCTGAGTCAGCTGGACGCCTTTCCACCATTTATTCGACCACTTCTCCGGGCCATCTTTGCCTCTATGCCCCCCAAGCTGATGCCTGCTTCTCACCCTTTCCCAGAGAGGTAGCTTGTAGCAGGTGTGGTAGGGACCCCTCCCCCAGGGTTTATGATACCCTCTTCTCCCCTCCCCTACTTAGCTGTCAATCACTGCCCCAAGGTGGCCCCTGAAAACTGGGGTTCTTGTCCTGGCTCTGCTGCTGCCCACAGGGAGGCCTCGGGTGGCATGAGTCACCGTGGAGAGGTTCAAGAACGTGCTGGAGGTAGACAGACCCAAGTTCAAATCCGAGTTTGGCCTCTTCTTGCTGCGTGACACTGGCCAAAGTGCTGTCTCCCTGTGCCCCAGTTCCTGTGTCTGCATCTGAAACAAAGATACAAATATGTACCTGTGGGGTGGGGGGGCGCGTCGGGGGGGGGGGCATGTGCTAAGCGCACACGGAAGCTGCTCTGGTATCGCTCAATAGAGCAGCCCTCCTGTTGCTCGAGAAGAGCTCTGTAAATGTCAGCTGTTTGTGATGAGACCATTATAACCATCATCGCCGCAGCAGGTGCTGTGTGACTCTGAGCAGGCGACTTCACCTCTCTGAGCTTCAGTTTCCTTAGACCTGTGAAATGGGGAGAATGTGTACGCGCCTCACGGGGTTCCGAGAAATGAGACACGTCCATGCAGTCGAGCATTGAGGGAACGGTAGCCATGGTGCTGAGAGGGTGTAGAGCCCGGCTCCACCTCCTAGAGCCATAGGACCTTGGGAAAGCCCTTTCTCCTCTCTGGGCCTCAGTTTTTCCGCCTGTAATTTGGACATGACGGTAATGTTAACAGTACCACATGCAGGGGCTGTTGAAAGAATTAAACGAAAGGTTGCCTGTAAAGTGCTTAGGAGGCCGGACACAATCAGTACTCAATTTGCGGTCGTTATTGATATTGACCTACTAATACGTACGCGTGTCTCGACCTCAGTTTCTTCATCTGTGAAATGGGAGCAATGATCTCTCTGATCCCTTTCGGCTCTCATTGCTCTGTGACTGAGTAACCTCTCCCTTTTAGTCGGGCATGGTGTCCCTGGAGCCGTGGCCCTTGTTCTGACTGGGACTAGCACCCCCTGAAGCACACCTGTGTCCCTCCAGCCTCAGCAAGTCCAAACCACCCGGAGGTGCTGCTCGGTGGTGTTCTGGGCTTCACCCAGGCCTGAGCTACTTGAAAGTGCTTAGAAAAGGAGAAGACAGGGGCGCCTGGGTGGCGCAGTCGGTTAAGTGTCCGACCTCAGCCAGGTCACGATCTCACGGTCCGTGAGTTCGAGCCCTGCGTCAGGCTCTGGGCTGATGGCTCGGAGCCTGGAGCCTGTTTCCGCTTCTGTGTCTCCCTCTCTCTCTGCCCCTCCCCCGTTCATGCTCTGTCTCTCTCTGTCCCAAAAATAAATAAAAAACGTTGAAAAAAAAAGAAAAGGAGAAGACGCAATTCAACAATAAGCTACTTTTTTTGGGGGGGGGATATAGCCGCTGCTGTGTGCTGAACCCGTTGACTTATTCCCCGAACCCTCGGAAATTGAATCATCCCCAGTCATAAGAGGTGAAGACTGAGGGGTCGCCGCCTGGGTGGCTCAGTCGGTTAAGTGTCTGACTTCGGCTCGGGTCACCATCTTGTGGTTCATGAGTTCAAGCCCCGCATCAGTCTCTCTGCTGCCAGCGCTAAGCCTGCTTCGGGCCCTCTGTGCCCCTCCCCTGCTTGTGCACGCCCTCTCTCTCTCTCTCTCTCAAAAATAAACATTAAAAAAAAAAAAAAGGTGAAGTCGGTTATGCGTATGACTCTTGATTTCGGCTGAGGTCATGATCTCCCGGAGTGCGGGTTCGAGCCCCGTGTCGGGCTCTGTACTGACAGCACGGCGCCTGCTTGGAATTCTCTCTCTCTGCCCCTCCCCATCTCTGTCTCTGTCTCTCAAAATAAATAAATAAACTTCAAAAAGGTGAAGACTGAGGCTCAGCAAGGTTAGTGAGCAATTCACTCAAGGTGGCTCACCCAGGAAGCGGCACAGCTGGAGCCTGAATTCGAATCTAACCGTAACG
The DNA here is from genome assembly GCF_018350215.1 of Panthera leo. Lineage (NCBI taxonomy): Eukaryota > Metazoa > Chordata > Mammalia > Carnivora > Felidae > Panthera > Panthera leo. The sequence continues at coordinate 18,324,272 of NC_056690.1, forward strand.
GCAAACCGTAAGAACAGCTGGCTTGCTGCGGGGCGTGCCGAGCCCTTTTACACGCTGCCTCATTAAGCTCTCCCCGTGACCCCTACCTATGGGGCAGACATTGTTGTCCTTCCCATTTCACAGATGAAGAAGCAAGGCTGAGAAGGATGGAGTGGCCCGCCCAGAGGCAAGAAGCTAGAAAGTTCCAGAGCTGGTCTTGAGCCCATGCCAAGCTGTGCTCACTGCCCTCCGTGGTGTTTCAAGCATCGGAAGCCGTCCGGCGGCCTCGCCGGCCAGCCCCAGTGCTGCTTCTCGCGCTTCAAGGCTGGAGCTCTGCGGACTCCAGGCGAGGCTTTGCAGCAGGCAGCCTGAGACTCCGGTCGGCTCCTGAAAAGGGGGGCTACGCTGGTCATTCTAGGGGATTCTTGCCCGGGGCTTCCACGGTGTATGCGCGTGGTGAACACGTGCGTGCGTCTCTAGGAAGAGTGTGCACGGTCCCTCCGTCACAAGTGTCTGATTCTGTGGAGTGGGAGAGGAACGTGAGGGACATCCTCAGGCCTCAGGCGTCCCCGACCTGTCACCCCTGCCTCTGCTCCGGCTCAAGCACTGTCTTCCACCGGGGACTCCCAGAGAAGGAAACTGCACCCCCATCAGGGCTGCAAAGGTAAGTCGTTGATAAGAACGACTGGGCCAGCCTGGGTCCAGTATTGCCCGGAAGATTCCTGGGCCTGGGCGAAGGGAGGGAGGGACGGGCCACAAATCCGTCCAGGCACTGATTTATGTAGCATTCACGCAGAATTTATTATACAAGGAATTTTATTCAATTAAACTTGAAGTACGTCTGGATTCTTAAAGGTTCAGTAGTGATAACTGGGACAGAGCGATCATAAAACTGGATGGGCTGTCGGAGGAAGGTGTCGGGAGGAGGCGAGGGTGACATTGCAGCTGACGGGGGATTCGGAACCGGGACGTTTGTCATTGGGATGTGTTACAAGTTCGGGCGGAGAAAATTACTCGGTGAAAAATGCACATTAACAATAGCCAGGAGACATCAGTTAAGGGAAACTGGGTTGAGAAATGAGACGGCAGAATCTATTAGCGTCTGACATTGTTCTCAGCGGCCCAGGTCGTGATTAAAACGACTGTCAAGTGGCGGTGGAGGGAGAGACACAAGGCCCCCTGTCCTGAGCCCACACCTGGCTGCAGACTCCCTGAGACAAGGTGCTTCCCCTGAGCCTCGGTTTCTTCCCCTGCAGAGTGCCTGTTTCAGGGCTACCGTGAGCTTTGAACACAAGGGTCCGTGGTACCCCTGGACCGGGCCTGGCACACAGTCAACCCCCAGCTCCTCTCTGGCAGGAGTATTAAATGGGCCCCGGGCCCCAGGTCTGGCCCAGGGGTAGGCAGGTGAGGTACTTTAATGGGTGCCAATGTATGGAAGTGCCCCAAACCCCAGGAATCAAGGGAGGTCAAAGTTTCATGTGATATTTTAAAAGATTAAAAGGATGCAAGAGATCTATGATCGAGGAAGCATCACCATTTTTTAAGTAATCTCTGGGTCCAGCACAGGGCTGGAACTCACGACCCGAGATCAAGAGTCGCCTGCTCCACTGACCGAGCCAGGCAGGCGCCCCAAGACATCACAGTTTTAAGTAAAAGCGGCCTGCTGTTTCTTTCCCGACCCCTGCACAACTGCGCGGGGCGGGGGCGACGGCTCGTGAGCGCCGACAGCAGCGTGCAAACAGATCAGGCAACGCGGGCTTCCTACTTAGTCGTGTGTCTGGATGGCGGAGCTTTTGATGAACTTTCCCCCTGGGTTTGAGACACAGGAGGAGATTTTGCCGGGTGCACGCGGGGGTGCGCATTTCTCCTTTTGCTTCTGGCTCCAGCGTGGCTTTGTGAGGCACTGCAGGACAGCAAACGTTTCAAACTGATCAGTCCTCTGGGTCCCCAGAGCAGGCTCGCTCTGTTTTTCTCAGGTTGGCAACACGGGAGGCAGCCCCCGAGATGCCAAGTCTGCCCTGCGCCTGGGCCGTTTCTCGGGGAGTGCGTGCCAGCCAAAGACAAGAGGTGGAGGCAGGGCCTGGGAACCGGGGGTTAACTCCAGGCGCGCGACAGCCTCTCCCCACAAGGGCTGGCGGGGACGGGATTTGGCAAGAGGCAAGCTGCTTTGTTTCAAAGCATCATTTTATGCTGCATTTCAAGGGCTTCTCCTGTCCTTTTCCAGGGTGTCTGACCATGGCTGGGAGCGTTTTGGTACGTGTGTCCTGCCCCTTCCAGGAAGACTGTGAGGAGGGGGCAGAAGCGAGGGAACGAGTGGTTCACCGCAAGCTCTTGGGGCCAGCTCCTCCCCGGCCCGGCCCGAGTGCTTGCGGGGCAGTTAGCCACGTTAGCCTCTCCTGAAATGCCGGCGTTTTCAGCGTTTCCAGATCTGCACGGACGCTCAGCACCCGCTGGGGAGCAGACCTGGCGCTAACCACTGGGCGGGCGGAGCGGGGCAGGCCTCGGACACGGCCTCTTCCGGGAGGGATCTCACCTTCGCCCACGCTCACCGGCACCTCAGCCACCTCCCCGCCCAGGCTCAAGAGGGTTGCTGCAGCCTGCCGGGAGGCCGAGGATCCAGCGGGATGAAATGTACCCGTTCCTGCAAAATGTGCAGGCAGAGTCGTAAGAAATGAGAGCAAAATTATACGTGTGACCGATCATTTTAATGTTCGCTGACTCGCTGGCAAAAGGAGGACAGCAGAGTGACCAGCCTGCCTGAAGCGAGCCGGTGCCCGATGTGAAGCAGGGGCTCCGCAAGTGAATGATTGCTGAGCCGAGTTCACCAGGCATCTTGGCCCTGACAGTTAGCGAGAGCCTGCCCTTCCGGAGTCATTTCCCGCAATTAGCAGCGCGCGATCTTCACGTTCTCAGGGCCGCCTCCTCGCCCTGCATAAATATCCCCTTCCCAAGGACACAGCTGGCACTGGCAGTGTCATCTCGCAGTGGGAGGGGGCGGCGGTGACAAGAGAGATAAAATACAGCCATGGCATGGATCTCAGAGGCATAAACCGGCAGAGAAAGAAATCCTTCTCCAAGGCGTGCCGTTCCTCGGTCCCTCTTCCCTGGACCCTGGTCCCTCATCCCTGAGTCCGAAGCAAGTTGTGAGGCCTCACCTGTCAGTGTGCAGCTGCCCTGCCCCCACACGTAGGTGGGGATGGTGGCTCGGAGGTGACCGAACTTCCAAATCCCGCCTGCCTTCCCCTTTATAAACGTGACATTTACAGCCCCTCTGGCCCAGCTAAATCCCAATTACATTTCCCAGGGTCTCTGGTATCGTTCCAAATCTTTATGCCACCTGAGCCAGCAGGGGAAGGGCTCTCTCACCACATGCGCGCGCACACGCACGCACGCGCACACACACACACACACACGACTTAAGCTTTTCCCACTTTTAATTTTTTTCTATGTGGCTTTTCACTGCTGGGATCACTTTGCCTTATTTTCCCCCATACTGAATTCATTCATTACCACCTCCTCTAAGACCCAGGAGAGCCTAGCGGGGAGGACAGGGGTCTCCTCCAGCCCCCCTGGGTGAGATCTTCAAGAATCAGGACAGGAAGGACAAACTCTTCACCTCGGAGGGCTCTACAGATCTCCCCCTTTGCATTATTTCCAGGTGCCTCAGGCTCGGTCCGACGGGTCATTTTTCTTGTATATTTTTTCCTGATTCCCCTCTTTCATGGCTGCGTATCTGGCTAATGTGAAGAGATAGTCGCTGAGTCTGGAGGGACAGAGAGAATAATCTGAAATGAGAGATCAATGCTAACTGGGTCCTTCCCATATTAGCCTTCAAGGAGGAAATATAAATCACACACCCCAGGAGCATCGGGCGGGACAGCGGGTGCTCGGCCAACTTGGGCTTTGATGGATGACACTCCAGGCCAGCTTCTGTGACTGTGGCGCCGGGGCTGGGGCAGTTCGTGCCAGATGAGGCCGCTACCCCCACCGGACCTCACAGGGCTGGTGGCTTTGGGCCACTCCCTAGATTGGTTTGCGTACCTTCCGTGACCAGGACCGAGACACCCAGCCCGCCCTTAAGGAGCCTGCAGTGAGTTCACGAAGCCGCCCACCTTTCAACCGTCCCCCGCTTTTCCTTGTTTTCATGCCGAGCGCTGCCCACCACCCTCTTCCACCTCTCCAGGCCCCAATCTTACCCTCTGCGGCCAGCTCCATGCCGGGTCCTGCTGGAACCTTCCCTGACCACGCCCCCACTGAGATTGAACCCCCCTCCTCCTGATGCCTGGCCGTCTCTCTGGGGGCAGGGTTTGGGGGCAGTGGAAGAGATTCTGCTCTGGGTGTCTCCCATTCCTGGAAGGTAGTGACATGCTTGTTTCCAGTCTGCCTAGCGCTACCCTCCTTGCTGAGGAAACGAACTGGCTTGGCCCACACAACACTACGGGAGGACAAGGCCTCCAAAGGCCACTGCTGTGCCGATGAACGGAACCTTCCTCTCTCCCTTCAGGCCCAGCCACCTCCCAGGAAGAAAGGAGCTGATCAGGTCACATCCCAGGGAGAGGAGTGACCTCAGTGAGGGGCGAGACCCCGGCTGTGAGGTCGCTTTCTGGAAATCCAGGACAGCTCCCAGGGGCCCCCTGGTTCTCAGTCTGCCCCTGGGCCCTGACCTTGCCCACACTGGAACTGCATGAGGCAAGGCTGGAATGGAACCCAGACGAGACCTCCTGGGGCCAGCCCGGCTCACTGGCTCCTGTGCCGGGGCCCTGGGCCCTGACGGCCCTGAGCTGGCCTTGCCTGGCTGTCTCTTCTCAGTTCATACAGCCCTGGAGTCTTGTGGGGAGGGGCTGACAGTGGGTCTGACCCCTGCCTGAGCTCCCTGGTCACTCAACCCGAAAGCGGGCCCCTTCCTGCTGCACTGTCCCTTTGTTCTTATGTTGCGTCCTCCTGGTTTTCACAACAGCCTCTCCCGACACCTTCACCTCACCAGGGACAGGGACGGTACCTGCCTCATTCTCAGCTGCATCCCTGTGCCCGACACAGCGCCTGGCACGTCGCCGACCCTCAGTGGATATGAACGTGTGGGCCCCCTTCTCTTATCGTTGCTTCCCACAACGTGCCTAGTTTTACTGAATGGGACTCTCCAAATTCCATCAGAGTACCTGTTTAAAAACTTGGCCACGTTAGCGTCCGTCTCACCCATCTGGACAAGAGGCACCACCCTGGAAGAGGAGGAAACGCCACGTCGCATACGTTACGGGATCGACACTCCGGGGGACCCAGGGCTGCGTCCCACACCGGCACCTCAGAGCCTACAGTGGCTTGACCTGGTGCCCTTGCCGGCCTGGGCGCAGACATCCCTCCGGACTGCTGTCTGCTGAGCACTGGTGACGGGGCGGGCCCTTGACGCAGGTCACCTCCGCCACATAACCCTTGCTGAGAGATGCTCTCCCCGAAACTGAGGCTCTGGCTTTGTGTCCCCTGCCCAAGGGGTTTCATCATCCCACATGCACGTCCCCACCACCCTGCCTGGTGCATCCTCTGCTGGACTAGGCCCCCTGCCGAGCCTTTGCGTCTCTCCGATTGTTTTGGTACCACGGGCATTGCCGACACGGATGGTTTTCTACAAATGATGAATTTTTTCTTTTGAAACTGAAGCTCTGTTACGCGGGGCCCCTTTGGGAACCACTTGGGCCCACGGGCCTTTCATGAGGGATGGGACCTTTGTGATGTGGGGCTGTGGACAGAGCTCGGGTTTGGAAGCAGACCGACCCGGGCTCAAATCTGGACTCTGCCATGGACCGCTCAGGTGACCGCCCTGGCCACGAGGTCGCCTCTCTGAGCTCGTTTCCCGACTCCTGTACACGGGGGGCTGCCACCACCCCTCTGCCAAGGTTATCCTGAGGCATCAATGAGGTGACGATGAGAACATGCCCAGCACGGCCCTGCCCGTTCTATCAGTGTAGGGCCTCACTTCCATTTGTCTGGGAAGCTGGGTGGCAGCTGGCGTTACGAGTGGCGTAAATGGAGGTTTTGCAGGGAACTCTTCTGAAGTTTCTCTGAAAGGCTGTCAGTAGCTTTTAGGGGTCCCTCCTCTTCCTGACTCGCAGGTGTTGGGGCATCGGGTGGCTGGTCTGTTGAGAGCTTCCACCTGCCCCCCACCAGCCCCGCCGCCAGCCCTGTGGGTCCCTCTGGGCCCTTCTTTACCCAGCAGCCAGCAGGGTCCCTTCATGTCACTGCGTGGCCTAAAGCCCACCAACGGTTTCCTATTGCTCTCGGGATAGAGGTAGACCTCTCTGTGCCTCCGAGGCCCTGCCCGGTCTCTGGCCTCATTGTGCCCCACGCCCTCTCCCTCTGGACCCAGACGCCGGGTCTCCTTTGTGTCCGTTCAGTACGGGCTGCCACCTCTGCCCTTGCTGTCCCCTCGCACTGGACGCTGTTCCTCCCCGCCCCCCAATCCTTCAGCCCCTGGCTCACGCAGTGTGACTGGGAGAGACCCTCCCTGTGTCCCTCACAGCCCTGTGACCACGGTGCGGGGCTCGCCACTCATTCCTGCCCAGCTCCAACCACCCCACTTACATTAACCCCCAGGGACGAGGAGCCAGGGCACAGGGCAAGGAGGCCTCCCCCGAATATCCTTTTGACTTTCATAGCACGTGAGTGTCAGAATTACAGATAACCAGCTAACCCCATCAGGGACTCCTCCTACCCTGTTCACCTATAACCTCTTGTTTCTCCATAAGCTCTGATCGTGATGTGGGTTACATCATCTGTCATTTGTCCGCTCGCGGGTCACTGTCTCCCCTCGGCTATGCAGGGCTCTGAGGACAGAGACCCGGGCTGGCTGGCGTCCACCTGGAACGGTGAAGGTGGCAGGTGAAGGTCTGCCGATGGGTGGCTGGATGGCACGGGGCCGACCCTCCTAGGCTTGCCTGCTGCTCTGGCCAGGCCCCCGCCCTCTCCCTTGGCCCCCTTACCGTCTCTCTGCTCGGCGGCACACGGCCCGACAGAAGTGCAGCGCGGAGCTGCTCTTGCCTCCCGACTGAAAGGAGAGAGCACTGGCTGGAGCGGGGCTGGGGAGGGGGGGGGGGAAGGGGTGGGGAGGGGGGGAGGGGTGGGGGTGGGGTGGGTGTGCCCACTGTAGACAGGGAGTCCCCTGGACAGATGGACCGACGGATACACGGGACCCCGCCCCCGCCCCCAGCCAGCAGTTTTCCGCTTCCGGGGCCCTGCAGAGGGGCGCGTCCACTGGGAAGCCCCCTCCAAAGTGGGCAGGGCTGGGGAGGGACCAGGGAGGGTCCGGAGGGGACTTGGGAGGCCGGCGGCCAGCTTCTGTCACAGGCAAAAATTAAAGAGGGGGCTTACTCCGCACCTGTGTGTTTCTGTGAACACACTTGGCCTGTGGCCACCCCTAGGTTGACACCGCCTGGCACCTACCGGCAGGATAAACGCCGTGAGAGGGGGGAGCTGGCTGGAGTATCTGTCGATCCACTGCTCCAGCTCCAGGATGGGCCCCGCCTCGAATGCGGCACATCCTGAGGAGCCGAGAAGCAGGAGGACACGGCCATGGGGCCCGTCGCCCCCCAGACCAAGGAAACGGCCCCCATGTCCCTTCCACCCCGGGGGGCTCTGCAAACCACTTCCGCCGGCTTGGGAGGGCCTTCCTTCCCGGGGTCTACGGGCCAGGCTGATGGGGGTGCCAGGGGACGCCCCGGACAGGGTCCCACCTCTGAGCACGCGCGGCAGGTTGGGAGAGAAGATTACTTAAGTGAGCCTCCCTGGCCGAGGAGCGCGGGGTCGCCAGGGCAGAGCCGACGTCCTGCAGCGAGCACTGGATCTGGGGAAGCAACGGGGGGCGACAGTGAAGACCCGTTCCTGGCGGGCCGGGCGGGGCTCACGTGGTTCCACGTGCAGGGGTGCCCTGTGACACGAGGAGGCGAGCGGGGGCTGCCCTGCTGGGGACTGGCCGGATCTTTAATCAGCTGGCATTTAAAGGTGAATCGGCAAACTCTGTCTGAACCTTTGGCACGTCTGCCTTGGACACCAGCTCTGTTGAGCGGGGGCCCTGGGTCCCTTGGGGATGCGAGTCACACAGACGATGAGCGTCAGGTGCCCAGCGACAGTCAAGAGGTAGCTTCTCACCCCGCTCTCGTCTCCGTCAGGCCTGGGCCCCGGGAAGTCCTTCCCTTTCCTCTCCACTGACGGCTTTGGTTGTCTGACCTGTGACAGCCGGGCCGAGACACCAAACGTGACAGTGCTTTAAAACTAAGCCATAAAGGACAAGTATGTACGAGAACATGGTCGACCCCTGCGTGACAAACGACCCACGGGCGCCCGTGCCAGTGAGCCCCACGAATGCCGCCTCCTTTGTGGCCGGCCAGAGTCCGCTCAAGCTGGGTGGGGCGCCGTGAGGTGGGTGGTGGTCTGCGACCTCTGCTGAGATGGCGACTGTGACAGCGTGCCGGGAGCAGGGCGCAGCGGGAGGCAGCAGAGGCCGCCCACCCAGCAGTGAGCTGGGACCCTCCTTGGGCTGCCGACCGGCAGAACCTGGGTGGGGACCTTGGCCACCTGGCGTCTCGCAGGCTTCGAGCGGGAGGCGGGGTAACGGTAGTGCCCCCCTGGACGGCCAGCTGCAGCACTCACCCCAGCACTGGAGGGGGCGGGAGCCAGCTTGGGAATCAGATCCCAACTCCGCTGATTCCCAGCCCCGGCGCCTTGGGCAGGCGGCCCTTTCCTTTAGGAGTTTGTTTTGCCCCAATAACGTGCCCGTTAACCTGCAGGTCACAGGCTTCTGAGGAGAGCGGTGCACGGGCCCAGCTAGCAGGGACCTGGCGGGGCTCCCGGGTGAGAAGGTCACAGTCTGCACCCTCGGGGTGCCCAGGCCAGTGGGGAGACAGACGGATCAGACCGTGTGACACTCTTTGTGGCACCTGCCGTTAGAGGCGGGGCCTCCACAACGGGGGTTGTGGAAAGCTGGAGGAGGCGCCTAACCGGGCTGGAGGCCCTGGGGGACGTGACGTTGGAGCTGGGACCCAAAGGACAGGGGCCTAAAGCATAGGTGGACTCATCACGTCACTGCCCCCGCCCCCCCACCCCCGCCTCAGCCTTTTCCCTCTGGAAACCCTGCAGAGATGAGCACAGCATGCGGAAATGACGCCTGCTGAGGTGAGAACTTCTTCACTGGGAGGCTGAAAACCACGCTGGCGGCGCATAGGAGGGCCTCATTCACAGAAAGTTCCGGCACTTAAGGCCCTCCCACCCTTCTGTGGCCCCCTCACTGCCCTCCGCCTGCTCCCAGGAGGCTAAGCGGGCCCCAGCCTGGCCTGGAGGACTGAAGCAGGCTGAGTGTCCAGGAAGCAGCTTCTACAGTCTCAGGTCAATGTGTAGACTGAAACCTTGGACACGTCCTATGCATCCGAGGGGATGTCCCTGTCTCCACTGTTAAAGTCCTGTCTGTGGGTCAGTCTCCATGCTTCCTAAGGAGAACACTAATACTGAAGGCCATAAGGTCCCCTGGCCTAGGGCTTCCTGAAGCTGGTTTTCCCAGGTTTCTCAGCCTCGGGGCTGCTGACATTCAGGCAAGCGGCATTCTCTGTGGCAGGGGAGGCCCTGGGCGTTGTAGGACGTTTAGCATGTGCATCGCTGGCCTCTACCAACTAGATATCAGGAGCTGCCCCCACCCCCCCCGCCCACCTGTAACCACCAAGAGTAATACCAGACATTGCCGTGCGTCCCCTGAAGGGCAGAAGCACGCTGGGTCAAGTCCACTGCACTTTACATTCCCCCCCCCGCCCCTTGGTGCTGTTCTCACCACTCGCCTGGGAGGGAGGATGATCTCTGTGTCCCTGTTTTGCAGGTGAAGAAACAGAGGGTCCCAGAGAAACAGTGAGTAGCCCCAGGTGACCCAGAGAGGAAGTGACGGTCAGATGGCAAATCCAGTTATGGCCATCAGGCCACAGGGATACAAATCCCAACTTGGGATGAGACACTGCTACTCACTTTCTGCAGCTCTTCAGCAAACGGGTGGCCTTTTTCTGCGACTAATTCCAAAGCAAACCTATGAGGAAAAAGAAAAGAATCTGCGTCTCACATCACGTCTGTGGGCCCTAATTCAGCTCTGACACCACAGGGTTATTTTTCTTGCTGACAGTGAGAACATCATAACCTTTCATTTGGTTAGGGGTGTTTGTTGCTCAAAATGCCTTTCCTTATACTCATTACTCATCCAGTCAACACTTCCTTTCTCAGTGCCTACTCTGGCCAGGTCCAGGCAATTCAGCATGAGTACAAGGGACACAGGCTCTGTTCGGCAGGAGGCCGAGGCATGAATCGGGTATCACATGACTGAACGTGAAGTTGCAAACTGAGGTCAGCTCTCTGGAAAGGGCCAGGGTCCTGGGAACCTTGGCCTTGGCTGGAGTTCAGGGAGGGCTTCCTGGAGGAAGCAGTGCTGGAAGTGGGACTTTGAAGGCTGAGTAGTTCCTGGTAAGGCAGGTGGGATGGGGAAAGCCAAGCGCCCCAGACGCAGGTCAGGACCCCAGCTCCAGCCTCCCTCCAAACTCTGCCACTCTCTTTACCAGTCAGGGGCCTGGCAGGGAAGAGTCGGCAGTGCATTCGCAGGGTTCCTGGAGGAAAGGCTGGCCAGGGGACTATTAACAGGGTGTGAGAAAAGTTATGGAATGACAGTGGGTGGCAAAAATTAGCACAAGCAGGGGCCTGAAGGGGCGAGGGAGGGTCAAAGGTGCTCCAGACCCGGGAGAGCTGGATTCTCGGTGGGGCCACCGCCAGGAGCCATGCAGCTGGCTGGGCGAGAGTCACTGGGGAATGGGGGCAAAAGTGTTCCCGCTCCTCTCTCTACCAATGTCCCATCTCCTGCTGGTGCCTTCCATTGGCTGGACCCGCCCGGAAGACAGAGGAGGGGACTGGGGTGAAGTGTCACCACGCAACAGAGGTTGCCTTCTGAGCACAACCAGTGTATCGTCTTAGCCTGCCTTACAGTCAGAACTAAACAGACAAACGTGTTAATTTGTCATCTAGCGTGGGTCTCCCGTTTTGGACTGCAAGGAACAACTCTGTGGGCCAGACACAGCCTGCCCTCCGCAAAGCGACATCCTCTGGCCTGGCACCAGGCAGGTGCCCGGGAATATCCTCAGGGAAGACATCCCCACGATGCAGCCAGTTGTAGACCCTCCTCGGTGCTGCTCCTTCAGGCTCCCGCCACCTGGAGGGTGCCCCTCTACTGTCTGCTCCCCCAGCACCCCCAAGACTGTGGGCTCCATGAGGCACGTGGGCTGAGGCTCTCTGCCTGGCACATGGAGAGGCTTGCTCTCCGACAATCCACAATCGAGGCGTCCCCAGTCTCCTGCCCCCCTGCCCCGGACTGAGGGATGATGGCTTGCTGATTTGCTAATCCTAAACAGCTGATGCCAGAACTCCCCGTCCTTCCCCCCTGCCCATTTCACCTTGTGTCTGCCTCTTCCACCTCCTCCCCCCACCCCCCGCCTCCCCACAGGCACCAAGGGGTCTGCGTTCTCTGCTCCGCTGGCAGACCACCTGCACCTGCCATTATCCGTCCTGAACACCTCACCTAGTCGGGCCCATCACTGGGAGGTGGGAGCCGCACACCCGTACTCGCCTGAAGAGTGGGGGAACCAGGGAAGGAGGGGCATGGCAGCTCCACATGGCGTGGGACGGATGCCAGCCAGGAGCAGGCAGGGCCGGAAGGGAAAGGCGCCTGCAGCCCCCGGCAGCCTCGTGGAGCTGACCACGTGCCCGTGCCTGCCAGGCCGAGGCAGGTTCATCAAGAGTTGGCCGCCCCCCGGGGCCAGCCAGCACTCTCGAGAGCTTCCCGTGAACTACGTTACTGGTGCCGATTCAAACCCCGCCTCAAGGCCAACCCCGTCTGCCTTACCCAATGGCTGAGCTTAATTCATCTGTAGTTCCCAAGGCTTCAAACACTTGGTCATCTTTAGGTCTCCTTTCTCCAGTGAAGGTGCTAGAAAACCCTATGAAAAAATGTTTAGCCACCCAAATTAAGATTTTTTATTTTTCCTGGCATGCTCTTTTTTTAAAAACACTTTCCACCTGAAGGATAACATATACACAGAAAAGTGCTCAAATCCTAAGTATATAAGTTGATCAATTGCTCCTACCTGAATATACCTCTGTGATCAGGACCCAGATCAACAAGTAGAGAATGATCAGCACCCCTGATGCCCCCAGGCACTCCCTTTCATTGCTATTCCTAAGGGTAACTTCTTTCCTGACATGCTTTTATTTTATTCCTAAAAATCATGTACTAATCATTCCGCTAAAGAAATAAGACATATAAAGGGGCACCTGGGTGGCTCGGTCGGTTAAGCATCCGACTCTTGATTTCAGTTCAGGTCACGATGTCATGGTTTGTGAGATGGAGCCCCGTGTTGGGCTCCATGCTGTCTGTGTGCCGCCTCCTTAGGATTCTTTCTCTCCCTCCCTCTCTGCCCCTACCCCACTTGCGTGGGACGGCTCTCTCTCTCTCTCTCTCTCTCTCTCAATAAATAAACATTGTTTAAAAAAAGAAATAAGACATATAGGTACATATTATAATTATATTTCACATAAAATCGAAGTCCTCTGTGGATCTCTGCCTAGGTCACGATTTCCCACCATGTTCCCTTAACCACGGAGATAGAACAAATCTGCTCCCGACAGCCAGGAGCCAGCCTGGCGCTCACAGGCAGGCTGTGGTGTTCCGTTGGGACTCAAACACCTCTGTGGAACACTGTCTGGTGGCCCCCACTCTGACTGTGACACAGCAATCCCCAAACAAGACCCCCCATAATCATGTCTGAGCACAGAACACTGTCCAACCTGTAAAAATGACCAAACATCCCCATTCTCTGGCTAATGCGAGGGACTGCTGCTTCTTTATCAATGACAGCTTTGGCCTCTCTTTGTCACACCCACCTTCTAGATAAAAAATGATTGAGATACCCAACTAGAGAATTAGCCCTGCTTCCTGACAGCATCCAATCCAAATTCCTGGAATTTGCTCCAGATCACCTGGCATAAGCCCAGTCCTATAATGGGTCCTTTCCAGTATCTTCTCACTGAGCCCACGGTGTGCCATGTAATGAGCTAAGTGACCCAACTTGACTAGACTGTCCCTGGGGGTCTCGGCTGGAGGGCATGCCTGTGCCTGTTCTCTTTCCCTTTATTTATTGTGGTAGTAGACACATAACATAAAACTTAGCATTCGAATCATTTCTAAGAGTATGGTTCAGTGGCATTAAGTATATTGTATGCATATCTTTTATACTTTTACGACATAAGTACATACTCCCCAAAATATATGTAAACTAGTGACCTGCACAGATTTAAAAAAAAATTTTTTTTGCTGTTTATTTATTTTTGAGACAGAGAGAGACATAGCATGAACGGAGGAGGGATAGAGAGAGAGGGGGAGACCCAGAATCCAAAGCAGGCTCCAGGCTCTGAGCTGTCGGCACAGAGCCCGACGCAGGGCTCAAACTCACAACCTGTGAGATCATGACCTGAACTGAAGTCGGATGCTCAACCGACTGAGCCACCCAGGCGCCCCACCTGCACAGTTTTTTTAAGTTTATTTGTTTACTTTGAGAGAAACAGAGACAGTGTGAGTGGGGGAGGGGCAGAGAGAGGGGGAGAGAGAATCCGAAGCAGGCTCCCACTGCCAGCGCACAGCCCAATGCAGGGCTTGATCCCACAAAGCCATGAGATCATGACCTGAGTCGAAACCAAGAGTGGGATGCTTAACCGACTGAGCCACCCAGGCGCCCCAACCTGCAATTTTTTTAATTAAAATATTTAAGTAGGGGCACCTGGGTGGCTCAGTCGGTTAAGTGTCCGACTTCAGCTCAGGGCATGATCTCACAGCTTGTGAGTTCGAGCCCCGTGTGGGGCTCTGTGCCTACCGCTCAGAGCCTGGAGCCTGCTTCAGATTCTGTGTGTGTGTGTGTGTGTGTGTGTGTGTGTGTGTGTGTGTGTGTGTGTGTGCCCCTCCCCACTCATGCTCTGTCTCTCTCAAAAATAAACATTAAAAAAAATAAATAAAAATAAAATACTTAAGAAATCTCTACACCCGACATAGGGCTCGAACTCAGGACCCCAAGATCAAGAGTCGCATGCACTTCTGAGCCGGCCAGGCGCCCCTGCAGTTGTAAACTTTAGAAAATATGTCACACTGATATAGTCTACATCTCACTTTTTTCTGTCCAACATTATTTTCAGGTATTGTTTACATAAATATATGCTCGTTACAAAAAGTCATAGGATAGAATAAAAGTATGTGCCATAAACAATGAAAGCCCTTCTGTTCATTCCCCTCTCCTAAACTCAATCTCTCTCCCAGGTAGTACTTCAAGATGTAACCTTTCAGCATATTCTATGCATATCTGAACACATATATGTATATACGCATAACACACACACACTTTTATCCAAGTAGATTTCAATTATTTGGATTGCTCTGCAACTTGCTTTTATCACTTCATAGATCTTAGGCATCTTTCATTTCATATCACATTTGATGATATTTATTGACACCTGTTACATTATTTTTAATGTTTTTAATGTTTATTTATTTTTGAGAGAGAGAGAGAAAGAGAGAGAGAGAGAACACAAGCAGGGGATAGGCAGAGAGAGAGGGAGATACAGAATCTGAAGCAGGCTCCAGGCTCTGAGTTGTCAGCACAGAGCCCGACGCGGGGCTCGAACTCATGAACTGTGAGATCACCGGAGCCGAAGTCGGACGCTCAACCGACTGAGCCACCCAGGTGCCCCTGTTACATAATTTTTAACGTATGCAAACAATTTGGAAGAACTTTCAAACGGAGTTTTTTGCATGTTTCATCTGCCGCCTACCTTTGTCTCCTGTTTTGGTGTATATCTTGGGGATCTTGGGTGTCTTCAAGGAAGGCTGTGGCCTAATGAGACACAGACATCAAGAAGTGGAGAGTGGGCATGACACCTCCTTCAGTGGGTCACATCTTGCCCAGTAACCTCAGAGGCAGCACTTTACCCTCCTCTGTTTGGATCTCATGTTGGCATCATTTTCCTCCCTTCTTCCCGATTCAGTCCGTTGTGGGCAAGCTCTGTGTCCTGCCCACATCCATTATCTGCAGAGTAGCTCATGTAGTGCACTGCTCAATGCACATGCTCAATAAATGTTCACTGAAAGAGTTTATTGATCACTTTCCATAGTCTCTGCACTGTGCTAAGTGGATTACTGGCATTATCTCCTGGAATTATCCCATAGGCACTACCGGTGACCTTCCTTTTACTGTTGAGGAAATTGGAGCTCACAAGATGAGACTCCAGGTCCCTGAGGAAGGAAGACACAGGGCTGGGATTCATGCCCAAGACTACCTTACTCCAGACCCCAGTTACCTTTTACCCGACAGAAACCGTGACTTTGACCCACCCAAACTCTTATCCTCTACTCTACCCAGTCAGGGCTGCTTGGAGAAAGTAATCTGGGCCATGTCCCTTCTATGAAGCTTCACGTATCCTCAGGAATGAAGACCTGGCAAAACAGAGTTCTAATTCTGGCATTTTCAGATAGCAACCTAACACCTTTAATGCAGGCTTTGACACGAACATGTGGCATCACGAGGTGATCCAAACGTTCAATTACTGGATCTAGGAGAGTATATCGATCCATGATAAATTCATGGGACTATGCGGGTTCGGAGGTCTGGGAAGGGGAGCAAGTTTCAAGGTCGGTGAGGACGGCCACCTTCAGATCGTGTCGGTGTATCTCTGTGTCTTAGGAAATAGGTCAAAATCTGAATTGAGGCCCACCCGACGGTGAGGCGGGGCAAGATGGCCCTCGTGGCGGGCCAGGGACGTGCCCTGCCCTGACGCACGACAGCCGGGCTTCGTTCGGACTTGTGCAAAGAAATCTTGGGTCTCTGGCTGCCACGGTGCTCACGTGGCCAAGGTGACGTCAGGACTAAGACGTGTCACCTGGCTGTTGCTGCGGCGACCTCACTGCGGTGTGACGTCACCATGGCGACGACACCACAATTCACGGCAGGTGTCCGAGTTACCCTCCCCAGCCAGGCACTCACCCGTCCCCGTCTTCCACGCCCTGGGGGCCGCGGCTCTGGAAACGGGGACACAGCAGCCTGCCGGCGCCGAGGCCCCCGCGCAGGCCAAGGCGGGCTCCCAGTCCCCACACAGCCATGCGCCAGGCAGCTCGTCAGGGGCTGACCCCGCCAGGCTCCCGTCCAGGTCGCGGGCGACTCCACCTACCTCCGGCCGCGTCACCGTTCAGCCCCCATTTTCCATTGGCTCTTGGCTCTCGACCCAGGGCGGGACACTCCCAGGGACTTGCTTTCCATTGGTTCGCGGAGGGGGCTGTCGGACAGCTTGGTTGCGACACCTATTGGCCAATGTTCAAGCCAATCGGCAAAGGAACGCCCAGTTTGCGTGTTCTGATTGGCTGAGCGGAAGGGCGAACCCCTGTTGGGGTGGCGCCCGGGGGGACTTGGTCCCCGAGCCGCTCTGGCTTTCGCTCACCGGTCCCGCCGAGGCAGGTGAGCGCCTGGGCTCACGGGGCTGGGGGCGCGAGGTTTGAGGCTGAGACTTTGGGCCGGGCTCCCGGCTTCTCTGGCTTGGTTTCTCCGACTCTGAGAATCCGTCCCGAGCGGTTAGTGAGCTCGAATCTGAAGGGATTTGGAGCTTTGGGCAAGCAGTAGGTCTCCCGGTTCCGAGCCTCACTTTCCCCCGCTAAGAAACGGGGATCACGATGGCACTTAGCTCATAGTGCGGCTCGGGTCTTATCATATGGAGGTAATTGAGGCCTTAAATGGATGGTAATTTTTTATTATTTCTAGAAAATCTAAAATGCGCACACCTGTAGACCCAGCAAGTCACTTCCTAGGACTCTGTGTTGTAGAGATCCTCGGTTAAGTGTGCATGCAGGAAGGGGCTTGACATCTGTTTTCTGCAGCCTACAATTTATAGTCGTGACGTATTGGAAACAGCCTAAAAGTCCAGGAAGGCTTTCCTTCTACTCCATGATTTCATTTAAATTTCTAGCCTCAATAGTAGTAATAATTAAAGCTGGGACCCACGCTGCCAAGTGGTCCTCTTGTATTATTTAACTTAAGCTTTCCAAAACCCATTGAGGTAAGTGCAGTTCTTGTCCGAATATAACATAGGACGGAACCAAGGTTTTTAGCCATTTGAGTGAGTTAGAGACAGTGACCTCCCTGGGGAGCCGAAGAGCTGGGATTTGAACCCAGGTCTTTCTGATGTGCCTAGTGGACTGCGCAGTCTTTGGGGCACATAGGAAGTGCTGGATGGTAGCTGCCTTTTTCGTTAGAATGATGAGTTTGAACTGGGTATTCTCTAATATCTCTGAGATCTGGGGATGTCTCATCCTCTCTCTGGCTTTTTCTTTCAGGATTCCCAGGAGCTAGCTATGTTGTCAGAAGTCCTGCTGGTGTCTGCTCCAGGGAAAGTCATTCTTCATGGAGAGCATGCTGTGGTCCACGGCAAAGTAAAGGCCCCCAGAGTCTTTGAGAATTGGGCACCTCTTCTCCCTGACCCTAATCTTAAACTGAAAAGAAGTCTTGAGGCATAGCCTAGGGGTATCTAAGAGAGGAGGTCAGTTTTTCCCCAGCGAGGCAGGGAAAAGACAGGGCTTACCCCCACTGAAGGGCTCCTCTGGCCTCAGTAAGGTAGCACAAAGCTGAAAGGTAAAGCTGTGCAGGTGGAATGAGGCGACCTGGAAAGTGGGCTTCGGTGGAGAAGAAGAGGGGTGGGAGCACTGAGCCCTGGGGCACCCCGACATTCAGAAATGGGGAAAATGAGTAGGATCCAGCAGATGAGTCTGAAACATGCATTGTCTCATTTAAGTCTGAGGACTGCCCTCGGAGGTTAAACTTTTATTATCCTATTTTGCAGATGTGGAAGCTGAGGCTTAGGAGAGGATTGGTCGCTTGACCAAGGTCCCGTACACCTGGGTAGAACCGGGAATGAACCTCCGTCTGTCTGAACCCACAGCTCATGCTTTCTCCATTCCGTCATTCTTCATGTTCTTAACTTACATTTATTTGGATGACATGGTGATGATGGGGAAGCCATTCCTTGGTGTGGAGGACCTCTGAAGTTTTGCATGGAGAGGGCAAACAGAAGTTGATGCTAACTCCTAATTGATTGGTAGTGCCGGTGCCACCTAGTGGGAGAGCATGCCAAGGTTGATCGGCAGTGTCTGCCAAGGGCATGAGTGGGCGTGCCCTGCGTGCCAGTATTTGCTGTCTCTCCTCAGCACATTGACACTGAGCCCTGTTTCTAAGACTGGAGCCATACTCTTTGCCACCCATGCTCAGGCTCATTGCTTTTGCCCTTTATCCTACAGGTAGCGTTGGCGGTGGCCGTGAACTTAAGAACATTCCTCCGGCTTCAGCCCCACAGCAATGGGAAAGTGTGCCTCGACCTACCGAACATTGGCATCAAGCGGGTCTGGGATGTGGCCAGGCTTCAGCTACAGGACACGAGCTTTCTGGGTAAGTGCAGCGAGCAGGAACCAGGTGTGGGAAGAGCCGGGGTCCTGAACAGAGGGGAAACACATGGCTGGGTAGTTATTCCAGGCTATCCCTGAGGGGTCCGGAGACTAGCCACTCTGGGGGTGTTCTTTTTTCTCTTGAGCCATAAAATTAGCTTCACTTATTCATTTTATTTTATTTTTAATTTTTTAATGTTTATTTATTTTTGAGAGAGACAGAGTGTGAGTGGGGGAGGGGCAGAGAGAGAGGGAGACACAGAATCCGAAGGAGGCTCCAGGCTCCGAGCTTACCGGCGCAGAGCCCAATGCGGGGCTCGAACTCACGGACCGCGAGATCATGACCTGAGCCGAAGTCGGACACCCAACCGACTGAGCCACCCAGGTGCCCCTTCTTATTTATTTTTTTAAATTCAAGAGCATAAAATGATGCACTGGATGTATGCGGGCTGTGGTGGACTGATTGTGAAGGCCTGTTGTTGGGTGAAAAAACAAAAGATGCAAACAGGATGTATCTGAGGGACGACCCGGATTAGGTATCAGCAGGTATGTAAGTGCATAGGAAAAAGACTAGGAAAATTTACTTCTGGTGATGGTTACATACCGCTGGGAGGGTCCTAAGGTCTGAGTGGGCAAAGTGAGCCTTCCTTCTGGAGGATGGTTTTGACAAAGAGAAGGTAGTGGCGTTTTGCATAATTGAAAATCATCCGGGGCACCTGGGTGGCTCAGTCGTTTAAGTGCTGACTTCAACTCAGGTCATGATCTCCCGGTTCGTGGGTTCGAGCCCCGCCTTGGGCTCTGTGCTGACAGCTCAGAGCCTGGAGCCTGCTTCGGATTCTGTGTCTCCCTCTCTCTCTGCCCCTCCCCTGCTCTGTCTCTATTCCTCTCTCTCTCAAAAATAAAATGAACATTTTTTTAAAAATCATTAAAAATAATAGGGCACCTTGGGGTGCCTGGGTGGCCCAGTTGTTTAAGCATCCAACTTCAGCTCGGGTCATGATCTCATGGTTCGTGGATTCGAGCCCCACATCAGGCTCTGTGCTGACAGCTCAGAGCCTGGAGACTGCTTTGGATTCTGTCTCTCTCTCTCTCTCTCTCTCTCTCTCTCTTTCTCTCTGCCCCTCCCCCGCTCATGCTCTGTCTCTCTCCCTCTCTCTCTCTCTCAAAAATAAAAATGTTAAAAAAAAAATTTTTTTTAAAGAAAATAATGGGGCACCTGGGTGGCTCAGTCGGGTAAGCATCTGACTCTTGATTTCAGCTCAGGTCATGATCTCACAATTCATAGGATCGAGCTAACAGTGCTCGATGCTCTCTCTCCCTCTCTCTGCCTCTCTACTGCTTGCACATGCATGCTCTCTCTCTCTCAAGGTAAGTAAATAAACTTTTAAAAAATCATTAAAAATAAAAGTAGCATGGTTATTAATTGGAAAACAGAGTCAATATTAAACCACTGTGAGTTAAAAAAAAAAAATCTATTACTGACCTTTCAGCCAGCCCCTGTGACAACGGTGAGCATTTTGGTATTAATCCTTCTGGACTGTTTTCTGCAGGTGGATAGTTAGATTGAGAGAGGTAGGAGGATATCTGTTCCCTAACCAAAATCTGATCAGGCCATACAGACTTTCCAGAAATGTGTGGGTTTTACCCCCCCTTCAGGGTATCAGGCCTGATACCTTTCCATGCCAATAAATAAAGACCCCTGTGCTGATTTTCGATAATACTGTGAATGTTGTGTCCCCTCATAGGCAAGGTTTTTCATCAGCAGGGTCGCCCCCTGCACCAAACCTGGAGGGTGTTTTCTGTTCTCAGTTTGCTATCTCCTCGCTGGGCTGCTGTCCCATTGTCGGGTACAGTGTTTCTGAGCCAGAGTGGGGCCAGTGGGAGTCCTCCCAATGGTCTTTTCCTGCCTGCTCCCTGTCCCCTGTAACAATCAGTCCACAGCAAGCCACTCCCGGATACTGTAGGGGGTGAAGGAACAGGTGAAAACCCCCATTTTCCAGCCAGTCCTGCCTTGAGAACCCCTGGAGACGATTTTGTTGTTGTTTTTAACAATACAGACGGATTCCTGGCCCTGCCTCTCTCTTATTGAAAAGGGGTAGAGGTGGTAGGGGACCAGGTGTGTGTATTTTGAAAGAAATTCCCTGGGCGGCACCTGAGGGGCTGTGGGTTCGAGCCCTGCCATCAGGCTCTGTGCTGACAGCTCAGAGCCTGGAGCCTGCTTCGGATTCTGTCTCTCTCTCTCTCTCTCTGCCCTCCCCTGCTCGTGCTCTGTCTCTCTCTCTCCCTCTCTCTCTCTCAAACCGTCATGATCTCACGGTTCGTGGATTCGAACCCCACATCGGGCTCTGTGCTGACAGCCCGGAGCCTGGAGCCTGCTTCGGATTCTGTGTCTCCTGCTCTCTCTCTGCTACTTCTGTGCTCACGCTCTGTCTCTCTCTGTCTCTCTCAAAAATAAATAAACATTAAAAAAAAAAAAAAGAAGGGAAAGAAAGAAAGAAATTCCCTGGGTGATTCTAGGGACACTGTCAGTTGAAAACAACTGCTACCTTGAAGCAGGCCTCGGAAAGCAGCCATCCAGAGCAGCGTGGGATTTGCCTTCTGTGGTGCCCGAGACCATCCCCCACCAGGCTCGCAATGTCCCCCGGGAGCTGGCTGCTGCTTTGGGGTGTCAGTAGCACTGATGGAAGCAGGCAGGTGTCTGGCCCACGTGCCAGACCCCCCCCTGCCTGCCTGTGTGAACCTCAACAGGTCGCTCAAACCCCCTGAGCCTCCGTGGGCAGAGTCGTGTTGCCTGGGAAGGTTGCTGCAAGGATCCGGCAGGCCTGGAGGCGGGCGAGGGCCGGGACACTGAGTGTAGTCCGTGAGGGCGTGTGAGTTACTTCCCCAAGGAGAAAAAGGAGCAGGGTGCACGACGCGCGTTTTCTATTAGACTGCAGGGCCCCTCCATCTTTGTCTTTCAGTGTTCTTTGGTTGCCTCCCGATAGTTACAAACACAGTGAACATTTCACTGGGCATCTCCGTGGGTGCCAGGCACTGGGCTAGTGTGTTACATACATCAGCACTCTTAGAAGTCTCCAGCCTGCCCTGGAAGTAGGTGGCGGGATCCATCCCCATCATATGGAGGAGAAAATCGAGGTTCGGGGGTCGAGTGGCTCAGGTCGCACATCTTCGTCGGTGATGCAGAAAGGATTCAGACCCGGATCTCTCTCAACTCTCCAAACTCTTTTTTTTTTTAAATTTCTTTAAATGTTTATTTTTGAGAGAGAAAGAGGGCAACTGGGGGAGGGGCAAAGAGAGAGAGGGAGACACAGAATCCGAAGCAGGCTCCAGGCTCTGAGCTGTCAGCACAGAGCCCGACACGGGGCCGGAACCCACGAACTACAAGATCACGACCTGAGCTCAAGTCAGAGGCTTAACCGAGTGAGCCACCCAGGTGCCCCACTCTCCAACCACTTTAACAAGTTATTCCATTTCCTTCACCGAGCTCTGAAATGTCTGCGCCCTCAGTAACACTGCCCGTTGGCTGAGCTGCCTTTAATGTATTATTATTTCAGTTAGCCCACAGCCCTTTTAATGAGTGCCTCACCCTAAAGTTTCCTAACACAGGCACACCAAGCTCCTTTTTCTGTTTACTTTAAAATTTGACCTGTGACTCAGGGAGTGGTTTGTCAAGGTAAGCCGGTCAGGCTTGCTCAGGCTCTCGGAGGAAAGTGGCACAGCCCCCCCACACATGGGAGAGAAACTGCTATCTGGCCTCTCCCGGCTGCCCAAGCAAACCTCAGCACTTCACGTTCTCTGGTTTTGAGCGTCCTGTCCTCACAGGTTATGTTTCGGGAGAGGGACACGTTTGGGGAATAATTTAATACTGCCCGTGGTTTGGGTTTTGTTCTGTGGAGGTCAAAGCCAGACCTCTGAGAGATCGAGCTAGCATTCGCCTTGTGTGTGTATGCATGTTTCAAAAACTACGGTTAATTGAACACTTCCTGTATGCCAGGAACCGCGCTAAGGGTCTCCTGTACCTTATTTAAGTTTATCTTGGAGGAGGTCCTGTCATGATCTCGTTTACCAAGGAAGGAGACTAAGGATCAGAGACGTTGAGTCACACACTCAAGGCCATAAAGCCAGCATATGGTACAGTCGGGACCCAAACTCAAGTCCACCTGCCCGCAAAACCTGAAGGCTGGTGGTGGTCTCGGCCCTGGTGCTCGGACCGTGACTCCGTGTCTGTCAGATTCTGATTCTCGTGACCCGCTGGGTCCTCTGCGTGCTGTTGTCTGTAAAAGCACCTGAGGCCCTCTCACCCAGCCACGTGTGCTTGTTTGCGACAGAGCAAGGTGACGCCTCGGCACCCACCGCGGAGCTAGTGGAGAAGCTGGAGGAGGTGGCAGCCTTCCCCAAGGACTGTGCCGACCCCGCGCGTGCGGCCGTGCTGGCCTTCCTTTACTTGTACCTGTGCATCTGCCGGAAGCAGAGGTGCGTGCGTGGTCCGGGGAGGGAGCCCTGCTTCAGCCCGCCCGGGGCAGCAGGCAAGGGTTTCTGTAGCTTTGGCTACCGCAGAGCACAGGGGCTTTCTTCTGGGGTTCCGGTGACCATGGCCATTTGCCATCGCCGCATGCACCAGGTGCCAGGCTGGACCCTCGATGGACGGTCTGCTTTTAACATTCCTAGGAAGCTCTGAGAGGGGCGCCCTCATTTGGCCCAGGAATGAAACTCAGAAACACACTGAGGGCCGGGCTGGGGAATCAGCCCCGCTGACTTGGGTTCTGACACTTACGTTCTCAACCCCCCACTGCCTCCTCTGGCCTCTTGGATTCAGCAGACCCGAAGCCGGACTCCCGAACCACGTGGCTTCTCC
The DNA here is from genome assembly GCF_018350215.1 of Panthera leo. NCBI lineage: Eukaryota > Metazoa > Chordata > Mammalia > Carnivora > Felidae > Panthera > Panthera leo. The sequence goes on from NC_056690.1 coordinate 18,347,632, forward strand.
TGCGCTGTGTCCACAGAGGCACCCCTGCTGCTCGTCCCGCAGACTCCAGGGAAACTCTGTGATCAGCAAAGTGACACCTGTGTCCGTCTCACCCCTGAAGATAGGATTTGGGTTATTTGCCCTCAGGGAGGCCAGCTCACCACTGAGGCCACGTCACGTGGTCATGGAGAGTCAGATGGCGTTGGTTCGCATCCCACGGCGGCCACTTACTGGCTTACTTGAGGTTCTTACCCTTCCTGGTCCTCAGTGTCCTCATCTGTAAAATGGGGGTAGTAATAATACCTACCTCGTAGGCTTCTTGGGAGGTTAAATGAGTTTATTTATTTAAAGCGCTTGACTCAGAGCCTGGCACGTAGCTTGAGAAACGTTAGCTGTTATTATTTTCCTCTGAAAACTATTGGAGGATTGAAAATACGATATATGAAATGGGCCTAGCTCTGTAACTAGCCCACGGTGAGTTTCAGTATAATTATTTTCTGTTTCAAACCCAAAGGGAAAGCCTCAGGGGGCAGCTCGTCACTCATACAGCAGACGCTGGGGGCCAGGCACGGTGCAGAGGGCCCATTCATAAACGCCTCCACTCTTGCTGTCCGCGTGGGATTTTCAACTTAAGTGGGGCACGTCCCCTTCGGGGAAGGGGTGCAGATTTCAGAATCTGATCTGAGCGGGGTGGGCATGTGTAGTTTGAAAAGGCAGCTTCGGCCTTATGGTTTTATATTTGGAAGACGGGAAAATTCCTTAATGGAAACCACAGGACACGAAATTTGACAGTCCTTGCTTGGGGGAAATACACAGAAGATACAGTGATTCGGAACTTTCCAGTGGTAGAAAACAGGCCCGTGTTACACACAGAGGGGCACTGCTGGCCGGTAGGAAGGAGGAGGGTCCCGTGAGCACACAGCACGCCAACATGAGGCAGTGGTGGAGAAAGGCTACGTAGTGGAGATCGTCAAGGGGAGCTAGGAATGGGTTCTGTGGGTGGCCAGCGGAAGCTTCACGGTGGCAGTGACATTTGAGAAGTGTTTTGCAGGATGGCTAGGAGTTTCCCTGGGGGCTAAAGAGGTGCAGAGCTATCCCAGGCAGGGATACAGAGAGAGCGGGGCCACGAAAGAGCCTGTGCAGGGAACAGGAAGGAGTTTAGAGAAATGGTTGGTGGCTCGGGAGGGAACGGTGTGTTCAGGAGGGAGGTGGTTCTGGTATTTATTACCAAGTTGTCTGCTTCACCACGACTTCCTACAATCCCGGAGGGCTGCTTTTGGGGTCGGGAAACGTCCGCGAGTCCAGAAACCTGGCCAGAGGCTCGGAGTCAGGCCCTGCCCACGTCCAGTCCTGGGCGACGTCGGCACCTCGCCACCCTTCAGGAGAGTCATGCCCTGCACCCCACTGTGTTTCAGGACCCTGCCCAGCCTGGACATCAGGGTGTGGTCCGAGCTGCCCACTGGGGCCGGCCTGGGCTCCAGTGCCACCTACTCAGTGTGTGTGGCCTCCGCTCTCCTGACCGCGTGCGAGGAGATCCCAAACCCGCTGAAGGACGGCGAGCCTGCCAGCAGGTAATCGCGGCCCTTGCCCTCGTCATTGTCCTTCCCGGGCACCACACCCCGGTGTGGGTTCTCTCCCTGAGGACTCCCCGCCACCCTGTGAGGCAAGAGGTGTCTGCGACCAACGCGGGCGGTCTGAATCCAGAGCCTGACCTCTCTGCCCTTCCCCTACCCTCACCTCTACCTTGCCTCTTTGGGGTTCGAGTGCCCGTGATATGGTAGAAAGAACCTGAGCCCGGATGTAGGGAGCCGTTGGGCCCACTTCTGCCATTGTCTCACTGCGGGACCTCGGCCGTGCTGCTGCGCCCCTCAGGGCCTCGGTGTCTTGCTCTGTAAAAAGCTGATGAGAGCATTAAGGACACTATTGCTGGGTCTTACGAGACAGTTGTGCAAAAAAAAAAAAGTGTAACACGTCAAGACATAAACACAGGAGGAGTGTTTTTTTTATTTCTTATTGAAAAAATTTTCTTTTTAATGTATATTTTTGAGGCAGAGAGAGACGGAGTATGAGCGGGGGAGGGGCAGAGAGAGAGGGAGACACAGAATCGGAAGCAGGCTCCAGGCCCTGAGCTGTCAGCACAGAGCCCGACGTGGGGCTCGAACACACGAACTGTGAGATCATGACCTGAGCTGAAGTCAGACGCTCAGCCAACTGAGCCGCCCAGGCGCCCCGGGGGAGTATCTATTATTATTAAGGCATTTCGCTTCTTAGGAGCCCTTGACCTTGTTCCACGGAGGGAGCATTGCCTCTGCAGGTCTCGCGGAGTCAGCGAGGCTCGTCAGGACAGTGTCCCTGGCAGCCGTTTCTGCCACTTGGGGGCTGCATCTGGAGAAACTACAGTCCATCCTGGGCCCACACAGCGCAGGGGAGCCCTCCCACTGGGGGCCTGGGGTCCCAACCATGTGTGGTGTCGGGCGGACCGCCAGCCTTGTCTGTCTCCTGGTGTAGCCGGCAGAAGAGGCTGCTTACGCGGTGCTGGTGCACGGTGGGCGTGGCTGCGTGTTTCCTCCCAGAGCACCGCTCCTCTACCCTCCACGCCCGCTGCAGGGGCACAGAGCGGACACACTGCACTAGCTTGCAGCCTCGGACATTTGTCCTCTTCCAGAGCTTGGCTTTGAATCGAGGCTTTCTCCCTCTGCCCTGGAAAGGCAGTGGTTTTTCCCGCAGCCCAGGCCCCCCTGGCTGCCCTGTCACGGCCAATGATTTCTCTTCTGAGTCACGGAGGTTAAAATACGGCTGGATTCAGACTGAGCCCCAAGGTCCCTTTGATCCTCGTGGCCACAGTGGATCTGCGGGCTCGTGATGTGATGTGTCTGTCAGCACTCCTGAGACTCGCTCTGGATGGTTCCTGTGGGTGGAGAGGAGTAGGAGGGGTGGGGTGGAGGCGGCTTTTGGCAGGGGAAGAATCCGGTAGGTGATGAGAGGCGCACCTGGAGGTAACACAAGGTGATGGTTTTCAGGGATTTCAGTGAGGTGTGCCTGCTAACTTGCTGCAGGGCGTGGGGCCACCCCCTCTTCTCCTCTGGGCTCTGTTTCCTCATCTAGAAGTGAGGGGCTGCACCTGACGGTCCCTCAGGGGGCCCTCCAGCCTTGACGTTTGGTGCTTCTGTGATAAGATGGTGCTCGTTACCATGTGCTAATCACTGATTATAACCTAGATCAGTGAAGGCCTGCTTACCCTGGGTCCCTTAAACAGACTCGTGTATATGGGCCAACAGACCAGCTCTGCCTTTCAAAAGGCATGGGTGAGGGTCCCTGGCTGGCTCAGGCAGTGGAGTGTGTGACTTTTGATCTCAGGGTCATGAGTTTGAGCCCCACATTGGGTGTGGAGCCTACTTAAAACTTTTTTAAAAAATTTAATTTTCGGGGTGCTTGGGTGGCTGAGTCAATTAAGTGTCCGACTTCAGCTCAAGTCATGATCTCACAGTTCGTGAGTCTGAGCCCCGCATCGGGCTCTGTGCTGACAGCTCAGAGCCTGGAGCCCGTTTCAGATTCTGTGTCTCCCTCTCTCTCTGCCCCTCCCCCACTCATGCTCTGTCTCTAAGAGATAAATAAACATTAAAAGTTTTTTTTAAATAATAAAGTTTTGAAGAAATATCAAAAAGAGAGAGGGAAGGAAGTGTTTTTCACATAACAAAAGAGAATAGCCGTAAGAAATGTTAACATACAATGAGGAAACAATACACAACAGAAATTATTTCTGATAATCTTCTGGAATAGGATCATTCTTGATTTAGAAGCGTGAAAACTGTGCAGGGGCGCCTGGGTGGCTCAGTCGGTTAAGCGTCCAATTTTAGCTCAAGTCATGATCTCACAGTTAGTTCATTGGTTCAGGCCCCGCATTGGGCTCTGTGCTGACAGCTCAGAGCCTGGAGCCCGTTTTGGATTCTGTGTCTCCCTCTCTCTCTGCCCCTCCCCTGCTCATGCTCTGTCTCTTTCTATCTCAAAAATAAACATTAAAAAATTTTTAATTAATTTTCAAAAGGCATGGGTGACTCGTATATGTGTGTGTGCATAAGTGTGTGTGTGTGTATACGTGTGTGTGTGCGTGCACGTGCGTGTGCTCTTTCTCACGCTGATTCCTTAACATTCAGGTCTCCCGCCACCCCTGAAGGCCCAGTCATTCCTTCCTAGGACTTTTGGTGAGAGCAGGCCCCACCCCTGCCCAGCATTTCTAAATCAGACAGAGCTGGAATCAGACCGGAATCCGGTCTCCTGTGAAGACTGGGTTGGAAATCTGAGCCCCCGGAGGATGAGCAGTGCACAGGGTGGGAAGAAGATTCACCTTTGCGGAGAGGGCCAGGTCCCGGGCTGGGTCCAGCTGCCCCCTCTCTGTCTCGCACGCTTGCCTTTCGGTTCCTGGAAAGGTCTGGCTCTTGTACAGTTGCAGGTGCTGTGCAGCCCCGGTCTGGAATGCTCTCCCCACACATTCTGGCCTTGCTGACCGCGCCCTTGTCCCTCAGGCCCTCTCCCTTTCCGGATGGGGTACAGGCCATCCAGCCTGCACTGCCCCTCCTGGGGGTTGTAGTTAAATATCGATTGCTTTTGGCGTCCCCTCTCCATGAGACGCCAAGCCTCAGGCGGCTGGGGGCCGTGTCTCGTTCGTTCCCTACCGTGAGCTTAGCGACAGGCACACAGTAGATGCTCAGTAAATATCGGACAAACGAGTACGTCCTGTTGGCGCCATAAAGCTCGGTAGTTGAGAACCTGGGCTCCAGTCAACTGATGTGGTTCTGATGTAGCGGTGCACAGCACGGGGATCTACTTGACCCACCTGTGCCTCAGTTTCCTCTTCCGTAGGAGAGGGGATAGTAATTGTACTGTCCCTGTAGGGTTTTCATGGGGATTGCAGGAGATGGCTCTGCAGCTGGAGAGGTTCTAGACTATTCTCCTGTTCCTGGCTCGTGTGGTCCCGCCCCTTGCTGCCTCAGCGGCCCTTGCCGCCCCTCTCCACCGAGGTACAGACGGACTTGTGTGTCTTCTTCAGGTGGACAGTGGAGGACTTGGAATTAATTAACAAGTGGGCCTTCCAGGGGGAGAGAGTGATTCACGGGAACCCCTCCGGAGTAGACAATGCTGTCAGCGTTTGGGGTAGGTGCGGCCGCAGGCCAGTTTTCTGTGTTTGTATTATTTTATAAATTCCTGTGACCATTGTAGACGCTCAGGCTTTGTTGGGTTGGATGAATGAAATCAGCGGCTTCCGAGGAAAACAGTGTTTTCCTGCTTGGGGGTGAGGGAGGGGAGAAATTCCAGGGTCCTGCCTCACACCTGCTGAATCCAGACCTCTGGGGGTCCTGGGGGGGTCATGGCAGGGCCCGGGAAGCTACAGGTGTGGTGAGGTCCCCATGAGGGTTGCCACAGTACAGCTGCAGAGTCACGGCCGTAGCGCCTGGCAGTCACACGAGCTGCTGTGGGATCCTGGCTTCCCGGACCCGGCCACGGTCCTGGGCCCACCTTCACCACGTGGCCTGTGGCACGAGGCCGGGCAGCCTGGAGGGAGGGCAAGCTCCCTGGCGGAGCGCGGAGTGCCTTTGTGCCCTCCCGGGACCTTTTGTGACCGAAGCTGGCATGACTAGTTAACAAGGGTTTAACCTGTTCCCCGGATGGGGCAGAACTCTTACCCACTCAAGCCCAGCTCCTCTCCCAAGGGGCAGACACACACAGCTTTTCCCATAGCTCTGACCCGCTGCTTTTTCTCTTTAGGGGGAGCACTCCGATACCAGCAAGGAAAGATTTCGCACCTAAAGAGGTAATTCTGGGGTAGGGCAGCCCCTCCCGGCATGGCTGCCTCATCGCGTCGTCGGTTGGGGGAGGGGGGGGGCTCTGTCTCGTTGTGCGGTAACATGTGGGGCAGCATCTCTGGCTTTTTTTGTTGTTGTTGTTGTTTATTTTTGAGAAGGGGGAGGGGCAGAGAGCAAAAGAGAGAATCGTGGCGGGATAGAGGATCGGAAGCGGGCTCTGTACTGACAGCAGACAGCCCGAAGTGGGGCTCGAACTCATGAACTGCAAGATCATGACCTGAACCGAAGTCAGACACTTAACTGACTGAGCCCCCCAGGCACCCCTGGCTTTCTTTCCCCTCCCCTGTGAGGCCCTCCCAGGCCGTGGGCCATGAGGACACCCTGTTCTTGCCTTCTGTACCGCAGCTCTTAAATTGCCAAGAGATTAGAGGGAGAAGTCATGCGTGGCCGTGCCATTCACCTTCCAGAGAGCGGCTGCTCCCCCAGACCCCTGGGTCGTCGTTCATTTCATTCATTCGATAGTGTATGCATTTAGCAAATGAGAATTGATATCTTCCTGTGTTCCCGAGGACACTGTACTAGGGTCTAGGGATGTAAAAATGAGTCTGGGACACAATTTTGGTGGCGGGGCAGGGTGGGAGGAGAGTGGGGGCGGGTAGGGGGGGACCAGCAGACACGCACACAAAGCCACTGCAGGTGAACATGAGGGTTGCCACAGTCGGGCACTCGAGGCAGAGCCAGGGCTCAGGCTCGTGAGAGGCTTCCAGCAGGGGTGACATTTGAGAACTTCTCAGCCCGTTTCCCAGGTTCCCTTACCCCCTCCCTCGGGAGCAATCGGAACTACAAGCATGCATGTTAAAATAGAGCATGCTGTGTTCTCTTTGGACTCAGAGTGGAAATGTCCCGTGCGGGCAGCGACTCTCAGGGTGAGCAGGTGGCAGTTCCTTGAGCCCTCGATGGAGTCAGGTGGTGTCCCAGGGCACTTTGCCACCCAGGCGGGCCTTTCCACGGTGATGAGGGCGGTCCTCACGGCCCACGGGCAGCAAGTCCTGGCCCACTGCCCTCGCCAGCTGGGCCACGCCAAGTGGCCCTCGCCAGCTGGGCCAAGGAGTGGCTCCTTGACCTGGCGTGATGTGCCGCGTCACTTCCACCTGCACCTCCGGGAACTTTCTGCCCCAGTTCTCTTGGCTTCCAGGAGCCACGCCTGCCTTTCCGAGGTTCTGCGTTAGGGTCTCTCAGCCTTGGCACCATTGACGTAGTGGACCGGACGATTCTTTATAGTGCGGGCGCTGCCCTGTGCGGCATGGTTGGCATATTCAACGGCATCCCCGCGCTTCACCCACTAGATGCCAGTAGCGCCTCCCCTGTCTCCCAGTTGCGACAGCCAAAAATGTCTCCAGACATTGCCAGTGTCCCCTGGAGGGCAGAATCCCCCTGGGTGACAGCCTTCACTCTGCACAGAGGAGGAAGCGGGGCCGTTTAGGAAAGTGGAACCAGCTTGCTCCGGCTGCTGTGCAGTCAGGGCAGTGGGGCCTGGGGCCCAGGCGGGGCCGGCTCTGCCACGTAGACTGACTCCCCGTGCGGCGACGTCAGGAGTCCCCGCTGGACTCTGAGGTACCGGACGCAGGCCTGCCCGCGGGGCTCAGCCCACCGGAGGAGGCAGGCACGGCTGTGATCCTCGGCACGAAGATACCCAGAGGATGATATGAATGCCCTGAAGCTGCCACGGATAGCAGCGAGGGGTGTCACAAGTCGGACGACAGATCTGGGCGTCACAGGGGGCAGTGACGTCTCATTCAGTGTTTCCTGAGGGCTAGTTATATCCTAAGCACCGACTGGGCCCCAGCTAACGTGGTGGTGTGGGCACGTGTACGTTCTACTGGAGGGAAATGAGGGGATGAGTGAGGAGGCAGGAGGGGGGCCCGAGGCATAGCCGGTGGCCAGCTGGTGGTGGCGTGGCGGACAGAGGCTCTGGGGTCTGCGGGCCCAGCTCTGCCACTTTCAAGCTGGGTGCTCTTTTTTGTTTTGTTTTATTTATTTTTAATATATGTTTATTCTTAAGGGAGAGAGAGAGAGAGAGGGGGAGAGAGAGAATGAATGGGGGAGGGGGGAAGCAGGAGGGAGACACAGAATCCAAAGCAGGCTCCGGGCTCCGAGCTGTCAGCACAGAGCCGGGTGCGGGGCCCGAACTCACAGCCACGAGATCACGGCCTGAGCTGAAGTTGGACGCCCAACCGACTGAGCCGCCCAGGCACCCCACTGAGCCGGGTGCTCTTGAGTGAGTCGCTCTTCCTGAGGCACACGCCTCCTCGTTTATATAACGAGGATCCTGAGCCCAGAATCAGAAACGGCACCTGTAGAGTGCTTTGCTCTCTGCTGAGATCAAACTTAATGCCACAGAGACTGAGCAACTACCATGTGCTGGGTGCTGGGGGCCTCAGTGGGGAACAAAAAGTCCCGCCTTCACGGAACTCACACTTTGTTGGGAGGAGACAACCAATGAACAGATGGTTCCACGAGAGCATGTCAGGCTGTTGGATGGGATGATCCGGGGAGGCCCCCGATGAAACGACATCTGAGCAGAGACCTGAATGGAACACGAGAGTGAGGTGGGTCCCTGGCGGAGGAAATGCAAGTGCAAAGGCCCTGAGGCAGGAATGTGCCTGGCGTGCTGAGCTGCAGCCACAGGGCCAGGATGGCTGAGAGGAGCGAGCACCCAGGGAGGGCGGGGGTGAGATAAGATTGAGGGGTTAGCCGTGCCTAGCACGCACAAGCACTCGCGGAGCACAGCCTGGGTGGTCTCTAGATGCCCGCAGAGCCTGGGGTTTTAGTGGGGCCGGCAGCGCTAGGAGCCGCCTGTTCGCAGAGGACTTGTCTAAGGAAGATGAAGACACAGTGTTCCAACTCCTCCCGCCCCGACGGATGGGAACACAGAGCAAACCGACCTTCACTGCTGGCTGCGGGGCGCCACGGTGAGCAGATGGCTGATTCTCTGAGAAGCCGGGAGGCCAGACTCCACATTAATCCCGCCAGTGGCTTCAAGAGGAACCCTTTCCCCCCAAACCACGCATGGTGCTTCTCTATTAAAAAAAAATGCATTGTTTGCAAAGTGGATCAAGATGCGGCCTCCCAGAACGCTGCCCTTTTGAGAAACGGCTTGTCTTTAAGGGGAAAAGAAAAGGCAAATAGAATGTTCATCTTTTGTAAAGTTAAAAAAAAAAAAAAAAAGAGCCGGCCTCCAAGGCTGGGAATCGATATTAATTTCATGGGCTTATGGGCGGTGAGATCAAGCAGGTTTCTGGCAGCCTTTTCCAGCCCTATTGGATTTTACAGTCTCGAGTTGTGAAAAGAAAAACGAATAAAGGTATCAAGGGGTCTGCCTGTCTCCAGCTGTCTTGGGGCAGAGCTCATCCAAATACTCAGTCCCCGGCCCGTGGTGCTCTGAAAGGCAGCTTGGGATGACAAGAAATGGGGCCTTAAGTCCCCAGGGACAGATAGGCATAGGACGGTTGCGATCGTGACTTTAGGAGGTAGCCTAAAGCTCAGAAGGTGGGTGAGGGCAGCTCACTGTGGCCGTCCTGGGGCCCCTGTTCTCTCACCTGGGACAGCCGAGCAGGGACGAAGGACTCCCTCTGACCATATCTGGCTTTGGGCCATGACAGCGGGTCTGGGAGCCATCAAGGCAGGGCAGGATGGGCTCAGCCTGCAGGGAACCTGCCTGCCACCCAAGCCTGCCCTCCTCCCCTGCACCCCACTGTTCACCATACCAGCTCCCCTGGGTGCCTTCCTACCCTGCGTGCACCCCCTCTGCGTGATCCGTCCCAGGTCCCGTTGCTTTTCTTCCTAAATCTCTTCCACTCCGGCAGCCTGGGGTGGCCCACACGACAGAACCTTCACCCCCTCTTGTACTGTTGGCCATAGTGCCTTTGAACTCATCCAACTCTGTGAACCCGGCGTGCTCGGCCAGCTGCAGGCGAAGCCAGGCCCCCTCACATGTGCCCAGCACATGGTAGGTGCCCAGTTGAAGTCAAGTGGGTGAGTGACGAGCCAAAGGAAAGTGTCCCGACTGCCCAGGGCCTGGAGCGGAGACGCATCCATGATTGGCGGCAGGAGCCCCCCCCACCCACCCTGCTTCTCTCGCTCTCCCCCCCCAGCCCACTGAGGTCCCCTTTTCTGGGCCTCCGCTTCCTCCTGTGTCAGGGTCGGGTGATGTTTCGGAGTGCCCCCGGCCCTGACGCAGCTCCTCCGTCCCAAGCTCACCATGGACCCTCTTCACCCCGCAGGCCGCCGGCTCTGAGGATCCTGCTGACCAACACCAAGGTCCCTCGCAGCACCAAGGCTCTCGTGGCCAGCGTCAGGAGCAGGCTGCTTAAGGTGCTTCGTGTTCACTCGGGCGGGTTTCTGGCAGGGCCCCGACAGCCAGGTCTAGGGGCTCGAGCTCTCCCTCTGCCGCATGGGCTAGCGGAGGGGCAGGATGGGTGATGGGGACCGGGGGAGGCGGTTTTGGGCAGACCAGGAGGTGCTGTGTGTCCATCCCAGCCGGGAGGCAGCACAGGGAGCGTCAGACACGCTGGCTTGGTGGCGAGAATCCCCCCGCTTCTGTGAGGGGGCCTGGGCAAGGCAGATCCCCGGCGGGAAGGAGAAGGGGTTTCCTCAGATGGTGGGAGCGGGCCGTGGGGACACCTCCCTCCTCCCGTGGCCGGGGCGGCTGTCTAGTGTCTGCCCTGCCCCAGGCCTCACGGGCCCTTGCTTGCTCTCCCTCCAGTTCCCAGAGATCGTGGCGCCCCTGCTGACCTCCATAGATGCTATCTCCCTGGAGTGCGAGCGGATGCTGGGGGAGATGGTGGCTGCCCCCGCCCCGGAGCACTACCTGGTGCTGGAAGTAAGAGCCCGTCTGCAGGGTCCCCGGTCTCACCCACACCACTGCCTGAGGCAGGGGCTCCCCCTCTGCGCTTACAGTCCCCCGAGCTGAAACCTGGGGGCCGGGCCCGGGCCTGGGGTCCCGTGTATGCCAAGGCCAGCGAGCGTGCCTTCTTCTTACGCCTTTCCCCAGCTGATTCAGAGCCGCGGAGAGAGTATGTCGAAAGCACAGAGGGCAGTGCCTGGCGCGTGCTAAGTGCGACGGGCCAGGTTTGGGTTCACACACGTAAGGCGCGGTGGGATGTTGCTGACCCCATCTTCCAGAGGTCCAGGAGCCATTTCCTGCACGGCCATCCCTTTCCCGTTATGTTTGCTCGCTGCATTTGTGTCCTTTGGTGACTGTTTATCACCGGCGTGCTTTGGCTCACACGTATTCTAACAACATGGTTCTTTCTTCCCTGTGACCCGAGCCGCTACCCTTTGCATAATTCCAGTGTAGAGGCGGAGGCCTCACGCCCTGGGTTTGATCAGATCCGGGTCTGAATCCCAGCTTCACCCCTGCTGGTCTCACTGGAGTGTCTTAAGAGTGCAAAGAGGCCCGGTAGGCGACAGGCAGTTACCATGCCTGATGAGCCACCGGCTCAGTAAGCCCGAGGGCCCAGGGTCATCCTCAGACACGGCCCGTGTGGCCTGGCAAATGTGGATCGACCTTAAAGAGCCACCTGGCTTCCCTTGGAGAATCAGAGGATCCGGCAGGCCGGGGGGGTGAGGCTCGGTAGCAACAGTCAGCTGGAGGTGCAGAAGAGGCCCCGGGAGGAGGCCCTGGGGTCTCCATTTGTCCATAGTCCCCACCTCTCCCTAAGCGTCACCTGCAGCTGCTGCGGTCCACCTGGTGCCTCTCTGTCCCGCGGGATGCATTCGAATCTGCAGCTCCTATAGTGAATGGAAGCAGCTACTAAACCAAGTCTCTTCACAAATGATTTCGCACTTGGTCTCTATAACCACCTCCCTGTGAAGTGGGTATATTGCCCCCGTTTTACAGGTCTGAATACTGAGGCCTCAAGAGCAACTTTCTGCAAGGTTCGCCAACTAGTGGGTGGCCGTGCCAGGTGTTAAACTGACTTATGGGTTTATCTCTTTAGCCAGCAGATCTGTAATGAGCACCCACCATGGGCCAGGGGCAGCGACCCGCTCTCGTTTCTGTGCTTTTGCTCCCATTTCCTTAGCTGTCTGCCTCCAGTCCCCCAGCCTTTGCCTTGCCGGCTTCAATTCCTTTCACGTAGAAAGGAGGGAACACAGTCCTCCTGAGCAGGAAATTAATAATGATAGAGTACTGCCTAAAATATACCCTGTTGAGCCCCCGGAGAATGCCACAGAACAGCACGTTGATTATACATTGTGTGTATTTTTGGCTGTGGCAGCCGCTGAAATGTGCAGCTCGCCTCCTGGACAGCTTTGTGCTCAAACCAGCGAGCTGTTCTCCTGTGTCACAACCTGTCATCTGATCCTTGACAGATTTTGGATCAGAATGTGACAGGTGTCTGAAACCTGCCTCGGCAACGTGACACCTGGCGCTCAGGCGCAGAGAGCGGGCCCCCAGAACTTCTCCCTCACATCCAGCCCCTGGGGCTGGGGAGAGGCACCCAGGGCCGCCACCGGGCCATCACGCCTGTCTGCTCGTTTGTCAGAAGTGCTGGGGTGTGTGAGGCGGGCTGCAGGGGAGGGCCGACCCGACCGCGCCCGAAGGACTCCCCTCCCCCCCCCACCCCGGCAGGAGGGCCAGGTGGGCCCGGCCGACAGCTCCGTGATTGGCAACCCTCGCAGCACACGCGCTGCCGGTTCCCCGGAGCAGAGCCGCGCACCCTCAAGCCCCGCGCCGCGAGAAGTAGGCGGCAGCAGGAATGCTGAGGGCGCTCGCTCTTGGAGGCGGGGTAGACTGGAGCTTCGCATCGGGCAGACCCGGTTTCCAGTGCCGGCTTGGTACCTTACCAGCCCAGTGACCTTAGGCAAGTCACCTTCCGCCCTACGGGGATAACTGTGCTAGGACCGCAAAAGTACTGATAGCAGCTGACTTCCACGGAGCCCTGATCTCAGGCCAGGTGTCATGTGAAAAACTCCGATTTCTTCCTCACTGCAGGGAGACCGATCCTCTTAGGATGCCAGTTTTACAAGCGGGGAAACTGAGGCACAGGGTGAGAGGCCTTGCCCAAGAACCTAGAAGTAGCAGAGCTGGGACTGAAACCCAGTCCCCTCCCCTTGATTCCAGATCCCACATCCTTTTTTTTTTTTAATGTTTATTTATTTTGAGAGAGAGAGAATGCATGCGTGGGCGGTGGGGCAGAGAGAGAGAATCCCAAGCAGGCGCTGTCAGGATGGAGCCCAACGCAGGGCTTGCTTGATCTCACAAACCCTGAGATCAAGACCTGAGTCGAAATCAAGAGCCAGATGTTTAACAGACTGAGTCATCCAGGCACCTCCAGATCCCACATTCTTTAAAGAAAAATTTTTTTAATGTTTTATTTATTTTTGAGAGAGAGCGAGCATGAGCAGGGGAGGGGCAGAGAAAGAAGGAGACACAGAATCCAAAGCGGGCTCCAGGCTCTGAGCTGTCAGCGCAGAGCCCGATGCAGAGCTCGAACCCACCCACTGTGAGATCATGATGTGAGCTGAAATTGGAGGCTGAACTGAGCCCCCCCGGGTGCTCTGCCCGATCTCACATTCTTCACTTGCCTGTGGCAGGGACCACAGGTGGGTGCTCGTTCTTAGAGCCCCAGCGTTTAGCACGGTGCCCGCCCAGACGCTGATGGAGCAAATGAGATGTAAGTAGGGGTCCCTGGGCTGCGATCGCTATCAGTTTTCTTATCTCATCAACCTGCATCGTCGGAGCCTCAGAAGAGCAGGAGTTTTATGCAAATCAGAGAAACCAGAGAAACATTTAGCTCTTTCCCCCACTTACGACCTTGTTTGAATAAGAAACCAGTTCTTATTCTGAAAATTGGTACCCGCGGCCGCTGTCGGATGGCGTATCGCTTCAGACTTGTGCAGATGATAGAAATCCATCTCAAGCAGGCTTTAGCAGGAAAGGAATTTATTGGCTCATAACTGGGAAGACCAGCAGGATCAAGCATAGCTGGATCCAGGGGCCAAAACAACCGAGTCTGAAATCTCTCCATCTTCCATGCACTCTCTGGCCGTGTGTAGGGCAGAGAGAACTCTGGCAGCTTCTGAAGTCAACCAGTTTTCGCAGCTCGAGGGCAGAGGCAGAGAAAACCCTGGGAAGGCGGCGGTTGGCCCAGCTTGGGTCACAGGTCCATCCCTGAGCAATCACCGTGGCCAGAGGCTTCTTTGGCCAGGCCTGGGACATGTGTTCCCCACCAGCTCCACCCCAGCCCCATGGGAAGTCTCGCGGGAAGGAGACGTTCTTTTACCAGCGGACAGGGACACGGTGCCGGCTTGCCTAAGCCATTTGGCTCTCCCAAACCGGCGGCTGTCACACGCATGGGGTGGACACAGGACCTTGGCTTCAGGCCGGCCGAGTGGGAACAGACTGAACCTTCTCCCGCAGGAGCTCATCGACATGAACCAGCACCATCTGAACGCCCTCGGCGTGGGCCATGCCTCCCTAGACCAGCTGTGCCAGGTGACCATGGCCCATGGACTGCACAGCAAGCTCACTGGCGCGGGCGGTGGTGGCTGTGGCATCACGCTCCTCAGGCCAGGTACCGGGGAGCAGGCTGGGTAGGGTGGGTTGGCAGCCTGGGCTCGTACAAAGGTTCTACCTGGGCAGTTCCCTTGGGAGGAGGGAGAAGCTGGAGAACAGTCTCACCTCTGCCGTGGGGCCTCAGTCAAGTTAATTCACCACTCTGGGCCTTTGTTGCTGCATTGGTGGAACAAGGACGCTGATGGCTAGTTTATGATTGTTGTCTAGACGCAAGGAGAAAAGTGCCTTTAGAAAGACTGGCACAGGGCTGGGCTGGGGGAGGGGCCGCCATTATGGCGGCTGTCCCCACCACCTCCTCACCTGCCAAGTCTCCCACAGGTTTGAGGAATAACCAGGACATTGTCGTCACCCGCTGTCACCTCTTGATGTGGCCAAGATGGGGACTGACCTTGCTACAAAACCGAGGGCTTTCTTCCCCCGCCACCCCCCCCCCCCCGCCCCCCAGTGTCCGGGGAAAGAGCAAGGCCGGGTAACGGTACCCGGGGCCGGCTCGGTCACCACACCGCACCTGCCCTCGGGACCTGGCACTCAGTGCTCCCGCCTGCGCGGCCTTCCCTTTGCCCCCTGCTTCTGGTCTTTCTCTCCCCTCCTTTACCTTCTCCTCCTCCCTGTTTTTCTCCCACCATTGCCCACTGCTCTGTAGTAAGCCCACAGTGGCCCCAACCACCCCCCTCGCTCTCAGCGCGGCCCCAGACCTCAGGAAGTCACTGTGGCCTACAGCCGACTTTGACCGTTGGCTCCTCGTTCACGGTCAGTGACGATGATGAGGGAGAACACTTCTGGGGCGTGTACCGTGTACCAGGCAGTGTACCCAGCGCCTTGCCTGCCTTTCCTCATGGAAGCCTCTCAGTAACCCTTGGGGAGTAGTAATCACTACTGGCCCCCTTCCCAAATGAGGAGACCGAGGCTCAGAGAAGGGAAGCCGCTTGTCTGGGGCCCCACGGCTGGTACGCGGTGGGGCCGGGGCCGTGTGACTCGGGGCCCGTGACTTTACCTGTTGCTCCGTGCCCACCGCTGCCCCCTCCCCCAGAGGGTGCAAGGCTCCACATTCCAACGGGAAGACCTGTCCCGGGCCTTTTCCTGAACAGCCTCGAAGGGAGCAGACGAGCGTGGGGTGACCTGCTGCCTTCCGTCTCCCCAGATCTGGAGCAGTCGGTGGTCGAGGCCGTGAAGCAGGCCCTGAGCAGCTGCGGCTTTGACTGCTGGGAAACCAGCATCGGTGCCCCTGGCATCTCTGTCCACTCGGCCGCCTCCCTGGACGCCCCCGTGCGGCAAGCCCTGGATGGCCTCTGAGAGGAGCCTGTGCCGCTGCAGCCCCACCACGAAGCCCCTTCCTGGATTATTCTGGGTGCCGGAGCCGGCCTCTGTGCTGGCCGGTGGGCCCCAGTCCCAGGGGCGCGACCTGGAACCTGCAGCGGACGGGGCCGCCCAGAAGACACGGTCCGCATCCTGCATCCCCTTGAGCTGCCCAGGCGGTGGGGCCACGTGGGGGGCTCTGACATGTCCTCTGACATGTGGGGGGCTTCCCTCCTGTCCTCCCTGCAGCTCCCACACACCCATCCGCTGTGGGCCTCTGCCTTCTCCCCAGACCCCCTGCCCACTTGGTTGGACGCTCAGATGCGGGAGTGTGGTTCCTGAAGCGGTGCGCCTTCCCCCTCCTCCCTCTGCCTCTGCACTTCCACCTGTCTCTCAGGGCCCCACTCCTCCCACCTCCTCCGGGAAGCCTTCCCTGACCCCTGGCAGGGTGACCCTCACCCCCACCTTCCTCCCCTCGCACCTCCAGTCTGTTTGAACCACTCGGCACTTTGTGTGGCCTGCTCTTCTCTCCAGCTACACTGTGGGCTCCCAAGGGGGTGTCCAGGTGGTGGCCTTCACCTTGTGACCTCCCATCACAGGACTGGCAGAGGGGAAATAAAAAGCTCTTGAGTTGGGGCGCCTGGGTGGCGCAGTCGGTTAAGCGTCCGACTTCAGCCAGGTCACGATCTCGCGGTCCGTGAGTTCGAGCCCCGCGTCAGGCTCTGGGCTGATGGCTCGGAGCCTGGAGCCTGTTTCCGATTCTGTGTCTCCCTCTCTCTCTGCCCTTCCCCCGTTCATGCTCTGTCTCTCTCTGTCCCAAAAATAAATAAAAAATGTTGAAAAAAAAAAAAAAAAAATTTAAATAGTTTAAAAAAAAAAAAAAAAAAAAAGCTCTTGAGTAAACCAGTGCTTTACTCGGAGTCCAGAAAGAAGGAGGATACAGTCTTGTACAGTCTGCAGCCCGCCCATGCCTGCCTCCTCTGTCCCTGTCCCTTCTCCAGCCACTTGCCCCGTGGAGCTCTTGAGGTGGAGGAAAGAAGGGCTTTGGGTCACTTGGTTGTGTGTCTCGGGGACAGGGTGGGGTTTTCCTAGATGGCCCTGGTCGTTCAGAACGACCTACCTGCTTTTCCAGAAGGGGGATTTTAAGCTTCCTAGCACCTGGAGTCATGAGCAGTCACAAATTCACAGATTTTTGTTAGCCCTGGAAACAAAAACCAACCTGTAAATCCTGGAATCTTCCTTTTTTCTAAAGTTCACTGGGTGGGGAAAAAAGACGCGAGGGGTTTGTAGCCTAGTGCCTGGCACCTGCCTGGCCCTATTTGAACTTTATATTACCAGTCAGATATCCTTCTGAAATGGCAGAATCCGTCAAAAAGCTCTTGTAGCTAGCACATTGCCAAGTATAGCTCCAGCAGCCGGGGACCTGCAGGGAGCACGCGGAAGGTGGGGGCTGGGCAGGGATTTCGCGACTTGGGCAAAATGGCCCTGCGCTTCTGCCCTTGGCCACTAGGGGGCAGCGGGTGCCTTTCCCAGGGTGTTCACGGGCAGGGTGAGTGGGAGCTGGCCCGTAGAGCAGGTCTGAGCTCTGCCCTTCCCCTCCCCCCCACCATGCCAGGCCTCTCGGGCTGTGCCAGGGGTCACTGCCAGGGACGTGAGGGCAATATGAAGGATGCCTGCCTCGGCATCACTGATCGGGGTTACCGGTGTCTCTTCAAAACACAAATAATGCATAAGTCAGTAATACTAATCCTGAGCACTGACCATGTGCCAGGCCCTGTTCTAAACACTATGGACATCACCTCTTTTAATCTGCCCCAGTCTTGGAGAATAACTGCTGGTCTCAGCCCCATCTGACAGATCGGAAAACTGAAGCTCAGAGAGGTTGAGTAACTCAGCCAAGGCCACACAGCTAGTCCGCACGCGTCAGAGGCAGGCTTCCCACTCAGACGACCTGCCTGTAGCGCCTGCCTTCAGCCCCTGCGTGCTACTGTGTGGACCCAGGTTCGTTGCAATTCTTGCTGCTTTCCATGCTTGGGCTCATTATTTCCTCTGGGTTCTGATGTACTTGGTCAGAGCAGAGCCAGGGCCTACGTGTTTTCGAAAGTTCCCCACACGATTTGAATAAGCAGCCGGGGCTGAAAGGTGCTTTCTCGGGGATACTGGTTGTCAGCATTTCCACACTGCAGGAGGCCAGCCTGGGAGCTCCCCGGGGCGCCCAGAGATGCCCATGGTGGGTGTCCAGAAGCTGAGGCCCCCAGAACCTACCTGCTTCCTTGAGACCCTCCCTCCTCCTCCCTCCCTGGGGACAATGTGTCACTCCTGGAGCAGAAGGCAGCCTGTTGCTCATGACTCCGTGAAGCAGCCACCTGCATGCCTTGGCCAGCACAGCCTCACCCCAGCCACCACCATAAGCCACCCTAAGGGCCTAGTGGCACCCATTCCTGGCCACCGGCCTTTTCTATTACGTGTGTAGACAGTTTGCACTCGCAGGGAGCATCACCCCATCACCCTCGTCCTCACCTGCAGAAGTAGATCTCGCTCCCAGCTGCACCTCAGCCTCTCCACCCCACCCCCACCCTGGCATGCCCACCTCCTCCCCAGTGTTCTGATTTAACTAATCTCCACAGTCTTGGGTGTTTTGCAAAAGCCCCCAGGTGATTCTTCTAATGCGGGGCCAAGGCTGAGGACACTGAACTAGTGACCCCAAAGGTCGATTAAGCACACCGTGTTGGTGCTGGACAGCTCAGCTCTGCCTGGGTTTCTGTTCACCCCTACCGCCCATCGGCTGCGTGGCCTCAGGCAAGCCAGGCCACCTCTGGAGGCCACAGTCTCCGCATCTGGAAGGGGGAAATAATAGTAATACCCACGTGATAAGTCTCACGAAGACCGAGTGAGAAAGTGCACATCACTTCCTTGGTACCGTGCCTGGCACATAGTAGGTGCTTGTGAATTCCCGTTGTTACCACTGTCCTGTGCCAAAAAATGGAGTGTCTCTCGGAGAGAGCCCAGACATTTCAGAACAGTGCCCAGAGTCCGGTAGAAGGGCCCAGCCCAGTGTGTCCAAACCGCCTGGATTGAGACCCCGGGGGTCGCTGCTGGAGAAACCCGGCCCACGCCCGCTGGCTTTCCAGCCTCCCTGCCGGCCCCCTCCCGGGAGAGGTGGTCACCTAAACACCAGCTCCCTCTTTGCCAGCAGCTTCTCAAGTCAGCATTTGGAGCCGCTCCCAGCCTCTGCAGCCTACCATGGAGTTAACACCCACCCATACGGCCTGAAGTTCACAATTCCCTGGGTCTGGCAGAGGTCTCACGTTGGGAGACAGGCAGCAAATATTGTGACTCACGGCAGACAGAGTAGCTGCTGTGGTCTGCGCCTGTGCTCTCAGTTGGGGAGGATTTTCTCCTGGCGGATGGCTAGAAGCCTGTCGAGTTAGGGGAGCTGGCTGTGGGTCGGCACACGGTCGGGCCCCTGCTGGCCATCCCAGGGTGCTTGGGCCAGTCCCTTTGCCTCTCCAGGGCTCCGTTTTTCTTTCAGGTCCCTGGCAAGAGCTTTTGGTAAGGCGCCTAGCTTGGGGTACAGCATCGAGCAGGCACCCCCTTCCCCAGCCTTTGCTGGCTTTCAGCTGGTCGGGTCCAGCCCCTTGGCTGTCTCTTAGCACCCTACTGTGTGCCAGGCCCAGTCACTGTCTTAGATGAGGAAACGGAGGCCCAGAGGGGTAAAGCAACATGCCTACAATATGTTTGTACCCTAATTCCCAGGCCACAGTCACATTTCCTCCTAATTGTCCCCCAAATGTCCAGGATCCTGTCCGGGACCACACATCTGGCTGTAATGGCCCTAAATTCTCACACCCCCCCTTTTTTTTTTTTTTTCTCCATAACACGGTTTACTCAAGAGGCCTGGCCAGCTATCCTGCAGAACGTCCCATCGTCTGCATTGTCCATCAGAGTCCAGCCCCTCCCGGTGGCCCCTCCCGGTCAGCTCCTGAATTGCTAACAGCCGGCCTTCCTGAGCACCTGCTATACGCCCGGCGTGGTGCCTGGTGCTGTTTGCCTTATCCCTGTGAACCCGCTCGAGTCAGATAGGTAGGTATCGCCCTTGTCCCCATTCTGTTGATGAGTAAACGGAGGCCCAGAGAAGGGAAGTGACTTGCCCTGGGCCACACAGCAAGCAAGCGACAGAGCGGGATTTGAAGCCAGATGTTTGTGAGTTCAGAGCCCCTCTTGTGCACTGTTCTCCAGGAGATGACCAGGGACTTCCCAAAGCCCCCTGTCCACTCCCTGCCTAGTTGTCAGAACGGAGATGTCACTTCTGCCCTGGAGGCACCGGCTCAGCTCACCCCCGCTGCCCCCTCGGCCGTCCTTGCTGCCCACAGCTTGGACCCCCTGTGGTCCGGCCAACACAGCCAACCGGCAAAGTGACCGTGTTGCCGAAGAGCGCTACGGGTTCTCCCGTCTCAGGAGAGCCACCGTCCCCTGAAAACTGGGCCCTGGGTTGAACAAGAACCACACCTGTGTCTTCTCAAAAGGCTTCTCTGAAGCAGAGGCACTAGTCTCCGTCGCCAGCCAGGTGTTTGTAATTAGAATCCAAAAGTGTCAGGGTCAGGGGGACCCTTGGAAATCACACAGTCCGGTGTCTCACTTGCTCTTGATGGGAAACTGAGACCCAGAGAGGGCGACAGACCTGCCCAGGGTCACAGGGTGGGCCACCTTTTGGTTTTCTCCTCCCCGCTGGGGCATCACAGGAAGAGCACCGTTACCTGGGGTCCAGAGATCCGTCTCATCTGCCCACTTCGCAGCCTGGGGCAGGGACTTACTTCCCTCGGGACCTCAGTTTCCTCAAATGCAAAATGCCAGGCTGTATGCTAAACCCCTCAGGCGTCTCAATCACTGATTCCCACAGGTGAAGGAGGACCACAGGCCCTTATCTGAGCCCCGGGGGGCCAAATGTGACGAATTTGCGGTTTTTAGGGACAGACACCCTGTGTTCTGTGGATGGAGAATCCAGAGGTGAAGGTGTGGAGAGGGTAAAGATCGCCCATGTTGGCTGTGCTTCCAGATGAATTCGAGCTTCTGGGGTTTAGAGCCGCTTGGATTGCGGGCCTGGGGAAATTCTCCCATTTCGCAGAGAAGCAGACACACACTCCCCCAAAGAGAAGTCCAGTGACTCGCCTAAGGCCTCGGACCAAAGAGGGCCAGCCTTGAACGCCATCCATCAGGCTGGACACCACCTCCCTCCCCGCACGGTCGGCCCCCGCCTGTCTTTGTTCACTGAAGGGAGAGAGGTCTGCACCTGCCAGTGGGGGCTCAGAGGCCATCCTGCACAGCAGACTGAGGGCCAGGGGCGCTGGGCCCCGAGTACGCTGGCTCAAGCTAGTAAATCAAACCCGAGCCGTTCAGTCTTACTCTCTTTCCCCACCGTAAAGCCGACAAGTGCGGCTGCAGGGAAATGGCCCCGTGGGAGGCCCTCGGGGGTGTGCTTCTTCCTATAAACCGGGGAGGGGGGGCCACAGCCCGAGGGACAGAGAAAGGCCCTTCCTGTCCTCCTGGGCTGCCCCTCAACCCCCTTCCAGCAACAGGGAGAGATGGGGGGGGGCCCAAATGCCGCAATGCTCACCACCCTCGTGGGCTACCAGAGAGGGGAGCTGCCTAACCACACACACAGGGGAAGAGACGGGAATCGGGCCTCTATCACAGGCTGCTCTGCCAAACCCCCTCCCCGGCTCAGGAGATTAACTGAGTCTGTTCTCATACAGTGTTTTAAATCTGATAAGGAAAACATCCATTTCGAGGCATTTGCATAATGTACTCGCTGAGGCGAAGGAATCACCTGAATGCTGATGGGGGCACCTGGGATGAACCTGACCCCTCGGGCCTCCCGGGCATCCTCCCTGCCTGGAGACAAAGGAGCTGCCCTCCTCCCCACGACTGCCCAAGGTTGCAGGCAGGCGCTGGCCCTGGGCCCCTGGATGCTATTCATTCAGCAAATACTAAATGTGCACCTAGTAAGTGCCAGGAGCTGGGCAAAGCTCTGGGAAGACAGTGACTGGTAGGGCTGCCCCTGCCCTCCCGGACATGCCAGCCTGTGGCTCTGTGTGCCTTCACCCCGCTGCCCTCCACCTATACCGCAAAGCCTCTGAGGAAAGCGTGGGGGCCCCGTTTTACAGGAGACTGAGGCCCAGGGTGAGGGGGGTCCCTGCTGTGAGCCATGAAGTCAGCAGAGGCGGAAGGTATGCCTTGATGGGCCCTCTGGATTCCAAATACAGTGCCCTTCCTCTGACACCCCAGCTGTGAGGAGAAAACCAAGGCGGCTTGCTGTGGGAGCTTAGGCAGGTATCTCGCCCTCTCTGGACCTCAGTTTCCCTATCCATAGAAATAATAGTGCCCTCCTGTGCCTGGAGCTTTGCCCTCATGCCCCTTTTACTCTTCTACTGAGAAGAAGAGTACGGCTCTCCTCTTCTCAGTGATCACTATTTTATGGCTCTGGGGTCAGGCAGGTCTGGCCTTGATCGTGGCCGATCACCTCTAGCCACTCGGGCTGGCCACACGCCCTCTCTGAGCCTCAGGTTCCTTGCGCGCCAAGTGGAAATGCCAGGCAACAACGCACATCACACAGAGCCCGGAGCCTGGTGCGTGCAGTCAGTGGGAGCCGTCGTTATTATCTGCGATGGGGAAACTGAGGCTCAGAGAAGTGACGTGACCCCACCCGGAGGCAGCCAAGCTGGGATGGGACCCCAGCAGCGTCCGGCTGCACAGCCCCGGGCCGCCTCCACTTTCCTCCCCAGGTGAGGCTAGGTTTTACTGACTCATCCTGTTTCCGGAGGGAGAAGACGGGCGGGACTCAGGGCGAGGAGGCAGGTTTTGGCTAAGGTGTCTCGCACACTGTGGCCTCTAGACCGGTTGACGGTCACGGGTCTGGGAGTTGGGGATGTGACCCTGGAAGAAGAGACTCTCCTCGGACTGAGCACCTGACCTCCGTTAGCAACATAGGAGCCCTGATACTAACGTTCCCTGATAGAGCCGCAAGGACCCCCACTCTGTAGATGCGGAAACAGAGACCCGTGGTGACGCAGTGCGTTTGTGGCAGAGTCGGGACCCGAACCCAGGCCTCGTGACTGTCTGAGGGTGCCGGGCTGAGATGGGACATTCCAATGGCCGGGGCCGCTGACGTGTCCCCGCTCGTCCTAGGCCATGCTAGAGCTCCTGCTGGCGCCCAGAGCCTACTCCCCGGAGGCCCAACAGCGCGGGCACAGATACGGGAGTCTTTGTGGCTTTGACAGGGAGCAGGGAAGGGAGGCACGGTGGGCCAGAGTCAGGACCCCCTCTCTCCCCATCTGCCTCACGTGGTTGAGGAACACATGGTCCGCGAGTTGGGAGATTTCTGAAATGCTGTGTGACTTAGATAAGTGGCTTGCCCTCTCTGGGCCTCGGTCTGCTGTCGCCCTGAAGATGTTTCCAGTCCCCTGAAACGTGCCCTGAGGTTTTCCGCCTGCCCCTCGGCACCACATCGGGGAACCTCTGCGCTCAGAGCCCCCATACTGGCAAGCCGTCAGAGACCAGACTGGTGATGCCATAGGATCAGGCTGCAGGGAGGACGTCACGCCTTGACTCCAAGCTCCGATCATCTGTTGCTCTGTGGGTGGTGGACCCACTGTCCTCCAACCTTCCTCTCTAGTTTTTAAAGAGAATTCAGAATCTGGATTTTTGGATAAAATACATATCGTCAGCGAATAAAGAGAAACCAATCTAAAAAAAAAAAAATTCACATGGCCAAATCAAACTCTTGTGTGGATGGAAAACTGCCCGGGTAGAGACCTCTTTCAGAGACCGTCTCCCCCTAGCTTTGGAGAGTGAGCTGGGAGTGGGAGCACCACCTGTGGGAGGACACCCAGCCTCCGGCGGAATCTGATTACCCCTCGGCACCCCCAGGAAATGGCAGGCGGGTGGGTGGCGGGGGCGGGCAGGGGCGCCAGAGGTTGGGTTGAGAGCTCTTCCCCGGGAGGCACAGATGGTTTTTTTTTTTTTTTTTTTTTTTTTTATCAGAGTCAGCATTGGCTTCTTTCTGCTCTGATGAATAGATTCTAAAGAGGCAGTGACATTATTCGAGATAACAGAGGGAACAGAAAAAGGGTCAGCAATGGAGAGAAAATGGCAGAGCCAGCAGATAAAGGGGAGGCCGGCGGGGGCGGAGTGCCCTGGCTGGGGTGCCCCCCCCACTATGGTGATGCCCCCCACCACCCCCAAGCCCCTCTCCCTGCGGCGGGGGGCTGGAGCACCGCCCAGACCAGAGCAGGGGAGGCCCAGCCAGCTGCCGCCCTGCGTGCCTGCTCGCCCCGCATCCCGCCTCCGTGGCCCGGCTGCCCATTCCGCCTTTTCAATTCCATTCAATTAGGCCTCCCCGCTCGGAAGCTTGTCTCCTCTGATATCCAGTTTAACTGACAGGGGATTAGAGCTGTTTGTATTACACACACACTCTCGGGCCCGCTAAACCTCCGGCGGGGCCCAGGGACCCGGGTTATTTATGGAGCCCACAGTACCGTCCCTCTCAGACCTGCTTCCTTTGGGGGGTGCCAGGGGCCCTGCTGTCTGTTGCACAGCCCCGCCCCCTCCCCAGACCCCTCCACTCCAGGCCTGAGCAGTAGAGGGAAAGAGTCCAGATAGAACTGGGTCCAAATCCCAGCTCTGTCACTTGCTGGCTGTGTGGCCTTGGGCAAGCCCCTTCACCTCTCTGAGCCTCAGCCTCTTGTCAGACCATCAGCCCATAAGGTGATACGTGGGGATTAAGTCAGGTAACAGGTGTAGGGCACTGGGCGCGGTGCCTGCGTATTCACTCTGTATTTGCTCAACAAATGTGACTGCGTAACAACTCTGTGCCAGGCGTTGGTCTGAGTCACCGAGGAGGGGGCCAACCAGACCCCGTGCCTACCGTCGAGAAGCTCCCATTCCAGTACAGGAGACAGGAAATAGATTCATGGGGCTACATGAGTCCCATAGGGAGGGCCGGGCAGATGACAGCAGGGACGGTGACCATGAGGGTGATGATGACAGTGACAATGATGATGGCAGAAATCTGCCGTTTCCTCTTCCTGGAACACCCCCGCCCCTTCCCATCTCTCCCTTTGACATATTTCCAAACCCTGCAGTCATCTGTTGTTACATCACCTGTCACCCCAGTAAATTGCCAGCCCCCTGAGGGCAGGTGTCACGGCTGTCTCTCTCACTGCTGTCCCCCCTGAGTCGAACACACTACCTGGCACTTAAGAACTTGAGGTTTTCTGAATGAATGAGTGAACGAACAAATGAATGAATGAATGAGGAGGAGGAGGAAAGTAGAAAGCAGCCCCTCTCGCCTGCAGTAGGGAAGGCTACCCCGCTCGGCTTAGGAGACTTGGCTGCCCCAGCCCTCCAAAGGGGTTTTCTGGGTTTGGGAACGGGTGGGGGTTGGGGTCTTGGTTGGAAAGGGGTGGGGCACTTCCTTTCTTATCTTTTCTTCACTCAAAGGGAAAGAGGGGCCTCCACAAACCCTCCCTCTCTCAGCAGCTAGGGCACCGGGGAGACAAAGAGCATTTCTAAAGTCCTTTGAAGGGCTGGGCTGGAAGGCCCCCAGCACAGGAAACGCCCTCGGCACAGGAAACGCCCCCAGCACCGGTCTGTGCCCCCTTCCTCGCTCCATTTACCAGGCTTTGGGGGCCCCTGGCCGTGGGGCGGTGCAGGTCTGGCCATTCATCAAACGTGGTGCAATAAAGTAACAGCCATCGGTCCCTATACACGTTCCCCATGGCGGGCTTGACATGCACAAGCGCTCTTCCTTCTCAGCACGGTTCTCTGCGGCGGGCGATGTCCCCATTCTCCAGAACAGAAACCGAGGCCGAGTTGTGGTGGGGCATGCCCAACCTCACCCAACCGGGAAGGAAGGGAGCTGGATGGAACCCAAGACTGAGGTTAGACACCTGCTCATCTAGCAGAAGGGAAGACTGAGGCTCAGAGAGGGGAAACGGCTGGTCCTCAGACTCACGGCCTTGTTACAGGAGGAACCAGGTGGAAACAGGTCTGCCCGACTCCAAATCCCGTTTGCAGTCTCTACCCTGCAGTTTCCTCCTCAGCTCAGGTGCCCAGATTGTTTCGGATTTGTATTAGGTCCAGAGTGGGCAGTAAGGGCTTCAAATTGACTACGCAGCCACTGTTGAGCCCTTCAAGGGCCGATCCTCGCTGGTAACAGAGAGGTCATCCAGTCGGAAGGGTAACATATTAAGATGTAAAGAGTTATAAGAATTAAATGACAAATAGAAACTGCGGACCCTCTCACAGGGGCGCATGTATGGTTCATTTTTCTGAGGAGTTGGTCGGGGAGGTTGGCCTTGAGGAACCCACGGATTTGGGAAATGGAAGCCCATATGATATCTTACAATTACAATGAATTAATCGTCATTATAATGACAGGAACCATTAATAATCGCTGTAATCAGACCCCAAGTTAATAGGTCTTACTGTTCCCATTTCACAGATAAGGATGCTGAGGCTCAGCGAGATGAGGTGATGTGCCCGAGGCCAGCCAGCTGGTAAGTGGGACTGAAGCCCAGACCCTTTGACCCCAAAGCCACTTTCTCTCCCTCTACCCTGGACAATCTCACAGGATCTCACAAGCAAGCGACTGTCTGGCCCGGGTCTAAAAGGCTGGGCCAACATTGCTTCCCAGAGCATGCTTCTTGGTCACGGAACCCAGGGGACGTGCCACCTGGCACTGGGGTCCCAGGGGTGAACAAGACCCATCCTTGCCCTCCAGTGCTCACAGGGAAGAGCCAGATAAGCAAACTGACAATGACCGTAAAGATCAACAGGTTCTGAGTTACCCTGGGAGCCCAGGAAGGGGTGGGACACATCCCATCTGGTGTGTGGGGATGGGATCAGGGAGGCTTCCTGGAGGAGGAGATGCCTGGGCAGAATTTTGGCTGAGTTGGGAGGTGAAGGAGGGCGTTCGAGGCAGCAAAGGCACTGAGGCGAGCAGTGCTGGACCATGTGCAGAGAAGCCCCAGGTGGTTTGGTGTTCAGATGGTGCCCGGAGCCAACATGAGGCAAGGTTATCCTGAGAGCCCTGGGGAGCCAGGGTGGGAAGTAGGCACCCGAGGGCAGGTCACAGCTGTGCTTTGGAAAGTCCCCCAGCTGTGGCATCATGAATGCATGGAGAAGGGCAGTGGGAAGTGAGGGACGGCAGCGTCTAGAAGGTAGCAGTGGCATTAGGGACAGATGGAGAGGTGGTGACCGATGGGAAGATAAGCAGGGTGCCTGGAGGGACCTTCTGATTTGGGGGTCCAATTTGTCTCCTCTGTTCAGGGAGCAGATACACTCCTTTTTTTACCAGTCTCCTGCCTCTGCTGACTCCCTAGTTGGCCTGGGTGTCTTTTATGCCTTTTCTATTAGTGCCCTAGGGCTGCCATGACAAAGTGCCACAGACTGGGAGGCTGGAAACAATACAAATACTTTCTCGCACGGTTCCGGAGGCTGGAAGTCTGAAAGCAGGGTGTCAGCAGGGCCACGCTCCTTCCACGACTCTGAGTGGAATCCTTCCTTGACTCTTCCGGCTCTGGAAGTGGCCGGCAGTCCTGGGCATCCCCCGGCTCACAGCTACATCCCTCCACTCTCTGCGTCTGTGGCCACACAGCGGCTTCTCCCCGTGTCTCCGTCTCACGTGACATTTCCCCTTCTCATAAGGACACCAGTCACACGGGATCAGGGCCCACGCTGATGACCTGATCTTACCTCGATGACATCTGCTGTGACCAAATAAGGTCACATTCACAGGTACCAGGGGTCAGGGCTTCGCCGCGTCTTTTGGTGAGGGACACAACAGAACGCCTAACACTCTGAAGGGCAGGCATTTTCCCGGTTCACGTCTTCAGCTCCCAGCCCTCGCCCAGAGCCCGGTGCGTGTCAGCACTCAGAGCGGGAGGTCACGGGACAAACAACGAGCCGATGGAGTCGAGGCGTCCGGCCTCTCCTCCGTGATGACCCCCACTCCTCTGACAACGCAGCAGCCCCAGCCCAGCCGGCATCTGGGCCACACAGGTCTCCAGGGCCGCCTTTCCCGTGGGTTGTTCTCTGAAAGAAGTGGTGTTGATGTCAGCAGATGCCTGTCACTTTCCTTCCCCAGCAAAATCTCAACTGTCAGAGTAAGTGAAATAGTCATTGCCTATCCCCGCGTTTGAGATTTTATTGACAGTTTCATTGTCACCCAAAAAAACCTCCTTTCCTCCGTTGGCATTTTTATCAGGTGATTCTGGGGGCAGGAGGGGGATGAAGGGCTGGCTCCTGAAAACGGGTTTTGGCAGGTGGTGGGGGCTGGTTCCCCGGCCTGGGGGCAGCGCGGGCAGAAGACCCCCACGGTGGGCTCCACCATGACTCGACTCCCGCCAAAAACTGCTGGGTACCCCGTCCAGGGGGCAGGAGGGAAGTGAGAGATTGGGGGGCCCCTGGAAATAGCCACGGTGGCCGAACGGGGCTGCCCAGTTTGGTGGGTCTTTAGGCCCCTCTCCTGCCTTCCCCAGTGGGCACTGGGGAGGCATCCGGGGGCTGGGGTGAGAGCATTCAGAATCAGACCACGTGGGTGCAGTTCTCAGCTCAGCGATATGTACTTTAGGGCAAGTACTTTGCCCCACCGATCCTCAGTGACCCCATCTGTTAAATGGGGTAGTAGCAGGTAAATTCCATTGGCTGAGGCTTCTTTGGACTGAGTACCCATTACCTGGTTCGGTCCTCACCAGAATCCAGACAGCCGGATGCCCTCAGGATCTTGACTTTAATGGTGCAGAGAGGCAAGGTGGCCCGGCCAAGGCCGGCCACCCCAGCCGGGAGGTGGCGAGAGTGGTTTGAACCCAGAATGTGAGCCTCCCAGCTCACCCGTGACTCCGCCCCGTAGGATTTGTGGCAGAGTGCAGGCAGTAACGTGACACCGCGCTGGCACCCAGGAAAAAGTTGTCTGCTGTTCTGATCGTCATTGTTGTCATTGTTGTCATTGTTGTCGAATGGGCCCCTCGGCAGCCACCCTGTCCCTGGGGCTCGTGGGTGGGTGTTGGCCCAGGGGACGTGGAACGAGCTCAGGGGTTGCACGGGGGCCGGGGACCCAGCCAGGAGTTCCACCCCGCTCCGTGCCATGACCCCCTCTGCGTCCCCCCTCCCCGGCCCCCAGCAGTGCTGCAGGTGGGACGGTCGGTTACCAAGCGGGCAAGGGCAGCTGGCTAGGGTGGCAAGCCCAGGCCTTGCAAAGCTGCTTCGCCGCATCCAAGCTGCGCAGATGGGAAACGAGGCCCGGAGAGCCGCCCCTGCCTGGGGCTGCCCAGCCAGGCAGGTGAATACAGCAGTGAAGTTAAAACAACGGATTCTCGAGTCAGCTGGATCTGAGTTTGAGTTCTGCTGCGCCCACTGTGCCTGGGACGAGTCTCACTGAGGCGCAGCTTCCTCCTCTGTCCAGTGAGGTGACCTCAGTGACACTGCACAGAAATTAGCACAACGGGGGCGCCTGGGTGGCTCAGTCCGTTAAGCGTGCGACTTCGGCTCAGGTCATGATCTCGCGGTTCGCGAGTTTGAGCCCCGCGTCGGGCTCTGTGCTGATGATAGCTTGGAGCCTGGAGCCTGTTTCAGATTCTCTGTCTCCCTCTCTCTCTGTTCCTCACCCCCCGCCCCCGCACTCTGTCTCTCTCTCAAAAATAAACAAAGATTTTTTTAAAAAATTAAAAAAAAAAAAAAAAAGACCTCAAACGCCAAACCCCTCTGGGTGCCCAGGAAGAGAGTGAGGCCCAGGGAGAGAGAAGACTTTCCCCGGAGGAGCCGAGCTGCAGAGCTGGGCTGGCTTCTCCACCTCCAGACTCCTGGCCCTGTGCTGTTACCACCTCCCGGCCCGGCCCACCTCCTCCGCTGAGCCCCTTCTGGCCCTGGCCTGCCCTCCTTCCCGTGTCTCGGCTCCCGTGGCTTCGAGAGCCCGTGCGGCGGGGCCCGCGGCGAGAAATGCCATTCTGCCTCTCCCCGGCACACTGAAGGTTTTGAAAGTTAAAGTATTACCGTCGGCTTTGTTGTTGCCTAACTACGACAGACAAATTGAGAACCAGTTGTCAAAATGTCAGTGCACAACAAATCAACATGCAGAACGAGTCATAGCGCTCCGTGGTGTATAATTAAACAAAAAATCCCTTTTAGAAATTTCAGCGAGCGTTGGTTCCACTTTATATTTGTCTGTGTGATTAATAAAGGCGGCTAATTTTCAGACTTTAAAAACAGCTAGAAAATAGCTCCTAATTACATATTAGGTTCCTAGCGGCCCCCGCTGAGCTCCGCCGGCATTGGTGGGCCGAAGAATTTGGCAGATCCTTAATTGCATTCTGAGCATCATCTAATTTTAGTTAAATGTAATGTAATCAGCAGCAGATGTCTGAAATAAAATATGAATTATGAATATGATAAAATTTCATTCTTGAATAAAAAAGTAATTTGCTATTTAGTTCATTAAAGTCTTAGAGGTTTATTAGGAACAGGTATCTCCAGCCCCGCGAGGTGGTGTGTTAAATGACATTTGGGAGAAAGGGAGACGCCCTAAAGGGACGGGGGACTTTACCCAGGAGTGTCCAGTTGGGATTAACGACCATGGGGCGTCGGGGAGGGCCCTGCGTCCACCGCAGCCTGATGACGGGGTCGGGGTGGGGGACTTGCCACCCAGAGCTAGTGTTCCCTGGCCTTGGAGAGGGGCGTGTGGGGGACTAGTTCCCGGTGACACGGCTGTATGCCAGGCACTCTGCCAAGCTCGGTGACACCGTGGGAGGCGAAGATCGGCATCCCGGCTACCGAGCAGGATTTCAGTCTCGGCCTCTTACTGTCTGTGCAACGTTAGGGCCTCAGGTTCCCTTTCTGTAAAATGTGGCTAATGATAGCCCCCCTCAGACATTCTGAGCGGTACCTGGAATGTGGCAAAGCCCCCGCTGGGGGCGTCGGTATCATTAGTTGCGGAAGTCCTGGTAAATCAGTGTTAAAACGCCTTCTTTTGTTTTGTCTTTAGAAGCAGCCCGGTGATGCGGTGATGCGGAGACGACAAACTCTATTTTGTTCTTCAGCTGAGACTCAGAGAAGTTCAATAACCCACCAAAGGCGGCACAGCTAGTAACTGCCGGAGCTGGGATTTGCACCTGGGACCAGCCCTGCTCCTAGTGTTTTCCCCTGCATCCCAGGGCAGCTCTGGGAGAGCTGGCCCGGGGGTCTTGGGCTGAAGATTCTGGAAGGGGGCTGGGCAGGGGGTGGGGGGAGCAGGGCCCATTGCCCCCGATTCAAGGTAGAGAAAGGCCAGTAAGGCGCGGGAGGCAGGGCAGAGGGTCTGGGCTGGTACCCTGAGCTCTGCTGGAAGCCACTCTGGGCCGCGGCGGGGACGGAGGCTGCCCCTTATCCCAGCTTCACGCAAACCAATAATTTTCCACAATTATCTGGAAAAGATTAATTAGCAAAGTGCACCATATTGACTCAAGGCTGCCCTGGCGATCGATAAACTTGGGAGAGTCTCCCAGGTGCCTGGAGAAAGGACCAGAACTTGAAAATGGGGAGGGAAGCCCGGCTTTGACAGATCTGAGCCTCATCTTGCAGCCCTGGGGAGAGGAGAGCAGGCTCCCCAGGGGGTGTAGGGGGCCAGTGGGACGGCTGCTGTGGAGGGAACCCCTCTTCTCTCGGGCTCCACTTCCCTTTGCTGACGTGGCAGCCTGCTGGGGGCTGAGGGAGCTTAAAGGATCCGCCGTGGCTGCCTTTTCCAGGGTGAACGAGGACATCTGGTCTTCGTGAAGAACCACAGAAGGTCCACTGGTTCTGGTTGGGGCAGAACTGAGTGTGGTCAGAAGGGCAGGCTTGGGCTCAGGTGGACCCACCCCCCACTCCCTGCTGGGTGCCCCCCACAGTCTCCTGGCCTCTCTGGGCCTCGGTGCCCTCCTCTGAGACCCAGCGGTTGAGAGTTTTTTCAGTGGGCCGGTGGACGCCCACAGCCCAGCCCTGTGCCCGGCCCGGAGCAGGTGCGGGGCTAACGGAGGCCGCTGTCACAATGGACCAGATCTCCACTCGTCCTGCATCCGTGAGCATCCCGGCAGGACCCAGCGAGCCGCTCGGAGGGCACAGGTGAGGAGAGCTCCGGAAGGGGAGTTCTGAGGAGAAAGGTGCGGACCCTCAGGGCCAGGGAACAGCAGGGACCCTTAGATCTGAAGGGACAGAAATGGAGCTACAATAGCCCGGTAGTTGGGGAACCACAGAGGGAGTGCCACCGGGCGGGAGCCGTGGGCTCCAAGGGACACAGCCTCTGCCAATGAGTCAGGGCAGGAGTGTCCCCAACCTCCCTTTTTCCGCCCCTCCCAGCCTCGCAGGGGATGATCCCTCCTGGAAGCCAGAGGCAGGGGGGAAGCCTGTGGAGGTCAGCTATCGAGGGCACAGGGAAGAACGCGGGGACGGGTGGAAAAGGGGAGAGCCCACCATAGCCCCCGTCCCGGGAATTTGGAAAGCTTTTGGAGGGGAGGTGGAGAAGGCTTCTGGGTGGGAGTAGAGACGAGGGAGTCCTAAGCCGGCATGGTCTTCACCCCATGTGGCTAACACAGGGTCCCACGTGCCCTCTCCCCAGGGCTCCTCCCCTCTCTCCATGGGGCCTCCCCCTGTCCATAAGAATCTCACGCCACATCCAGTGCTCCCAAAACAGTGCTCCCTGGGAGTTGGAGAGGATGGCCGGACAGGCCTGGGTTCACCAGTTCCCAACTGACTTGTGCCCTGGGCTTGGCACTTCACCTCTGTGACGTTGGAGAGGCCACGTCAGCCAAGTCAAAGCACAAAGCGAGATGCTCGACGTATAGGAGGAGCTCTGGACCCCCATTGCCTTCCTCCCTCTCTCCGCCCTCTTTCCAATCAGCCTCCGTGACGTCACGCGTTCGTCTAATAGCGCCTGGGCTCCTGCCACGTGCCAGGCCCACGCCAGGCCCCGACCCAAGCTGCGGAGAAACTGAGAATCATTTGTCCTGCAATGAAAACTGACAGAGCATCTCCTATGAGCTCAGCTCTGGGGACACAGTAGTGACAAGACCATGCTGGACTCTGCTCTTGTGAGGTCCACGGTGTCTCAGGGAGGCTGACTTCAAGCTGAAGTTTCTGGAGCCTGGGTGCTGTGTCAGGGTGACCCAGAGGGCTGCAGGATGGGGGGTCAGCCGTGCATATCGAGGAAAGAGCCCCCTCTTGTATTCTCAGCCCGGGAGCTGGGAGGCTGTCCCTGGATGGCAGGCACAGTGTGCAAAGCCCCAGGAGATGGGCCCGGGCAGCCCTAAATCCTGGGCATGGAAGGTCCCCGGAAGGCTGGATGCCTCATTCAGGTGCCTTCCCCTCCCCGTGCCTCCCCTCACTGGTCTGTCCCCCACTGCCTCACCTCCTTCCAGGCCCGGAGGCCGCCTGCCTGCCGCCCCCTGGCCACTCCCCAGTCCGGGTCAGCCGCCTGTCCCCGCTGTATTCATCAAGGGCATGACAGCTAAAATTCATTTGAAGATGAAGAAAGTGCCCGCTAATCCGTTCTGCGAGACATTGATAGACTAGCAGCTCAGGGAGAATTGCACAGCAGTAATGAAATTAGGCTAAAACTGCTGGCGGATTGCAGATAATTGCCCTTGTCTGTCACTCGGAATAACATCTCCCAAATCCAACACAAGGATTGTTCAACTTGCAGGAATTTCTTTTCTTTTCTTCTTTCTTTTCTCTCTTTCTTTCTTTCTTTCTTTCTTTCTTTCTTTCTTTCGGAAAGGCAGGGGAGGCAAAGCCAGTGGGGGCCTTTGTCTCTCAGAGGTCTGAGCAGGTGGAGCTCGTATCACCGTGGTGAAAAAGTCCCCGGCCCCGGAGCCCTGGCCTCCACCGCTCAGGACAAGGGGGCGGAGAAAGGGGCTGGGCCACAGTCCCAGGACATTCCTCCCAGGGCCCCTTGTGGGTCTTCCCCCCCCCCCCCCCCCCCCCCCCCCCCCCGAGCCTTGATGTCTCCTTCATGCCCACCCCCTTCCACCAGTAGGTTCTAGCCGGCAAAGCCCTAGGTGGAAAGTGGTAAGCAGGGAACTCGTGCAGAACTGGAGCTACAGTGAGGCGCCTGGGTGGCTCAGTCGATTAAGCATCCGACTTCAGCTCAGGTCATGATCTCAGGGTCCGTGGGTTCAAGCCCCACGTCGGGCTCTGCGCTGACAGCTCGGAGCCCGGAGCCTGCTTGGGATTCTGTGTCTCCCTCTCTCTCTGCCCCTCCCCTGCTCACACTCTGTCTCTCAAAAATGAATAAATGTTTAAAAAAAAAAAAAAAAAAAAAGAACTGGGGCTATGGCAACGGATTTGGGGAGGAAGCAGAACCCAGTTAGAAGAGCAGTCCCAGGGATTGTGTTCAAGTTGCATTTGCCTTATGCTGAGGCAACATCAGTCCTTCGGGTAAAAGAATGGACAGACTCTGGGGGATGGGGACAGATGAAGTCTCCCCAAGCCCCTCTCTGGGGCTGCCATGGGGATCCAGGCTCCTGGAGAGGAAAGTTCCACGAAGGGACAGTTTATGGACCCCAGGGCTGTTGGCATGACTGGTACAAAGCTCGCACTGGACCCCGATGTTATAGAGTGTTCGATGTCAGCATAATGGGCCTTTTCATACGTTAGCATGAGAAACTGATGGCAGTCGCACTGGGTGATGTTACACAACATTTGAATGTCAACATCATGCTACGTTTGATTGTCAGTGGCCCAAAAATCGTGAATGCTCCTCTCCTTCAAAGCTGAAATATCAACATCATGGGCTCTTAGCCCATGAATATCATTGACCTGGAAAATTTGGGAGCTGTAAGGAGTCTTTAGGAACTGGCCCAAACTTTTCATTTGATAGATGAGGAAACTTAATCCAGAGAGATTAAGTGATTTGTCAAAGGTCACGCAACAAGAAGAGCCGTAAATGTAATATTCATTAAGGTCACAGTTTTGTCCAGGTCGGTCCTTGAAGAACGTATAACTCTTTCCTCTTGTCCAGGCCTGGCCCATCCCCCCCGCCCCGAGGGTGCTGGTGCCTGGTGCTCAGCTCCTGGGGGTGTGCCTAATGTTCTGGGATTCATAGCAGGATCTCCCAGAGCCCTCTGGCCTGCTGACCACTGTTAGCCAGTGTCACTAATCAGCCCCAGCCATTGGCTGAGCCCCACTTTCCAGATCATTCCTTTGGATCGACCTGGGTCTTTTAATGTTTATTTATTTTTGAGAGAGAGAGAGAGAGAGAAGGTCAGAGAGAGGGAGACACAGAATCCGAAGCAGGCCTCCGGCTCTGAGCTGTCAGCACAGAGCCCGACATGGGGCTCGAACCCACAAATCATGAGATCATGACCTGAGCCAAAGTCGGACGCTTACCCGACTGAGCCACCCAGGCACCCCAAGCATCACCTGGGTCTTTCAGGGGCTGACCATGTCTGTCTGAGGCAGCATGCAGGGAACAAGGTGAGGCTGGGAGGGAGATACTGAGTCAGAGGAGGGACATATGATCTCCGAGGGCTTGTATTCAGGAAGGCATCAGGAAGACCTTGACTTTGAAGAGGGTTTTGAAGGAGCCAACAGGTTTTCATTAGCAGTCTCGGAATTGGGGTTGAGGGAGGAGCTGGGCATGGGACCGGGGACACCTGCCCCCAGAATGGGGAGGAGGCCCCAGAGGATGGGCGAAGGATGCTGGTACCTGATGAGGTAGGGCATTTCACGGAGGTCTTTTCAGCCGCATCTTCCAGAACCCTTGGCAGCCCTGGGGCTGATCATCCTGAATCAGTGATTCTCAAAGTGTGCCCCACAGACCTCTGGGGGTCCCCAAGACCCTCTCAGGCTACCCCTGAGACCAAAACCACATTCATAATCATACTAAGACATTATGAGCCTCTTTCACTGTGTTAGTGTTTGCACTGATGCCGTAAAAGTAACAGGTGGATACACTGCTGGCCTCAATGTCATGGCCACGGGCACCAAACCATAAAACCATAATGGAGCTCATTGCTTTCTTTACCCCAAATACTCTCTCGGTTAAAAGTTAAAAAGCCTCTTTCAGTTAAGCATGCTCCTAATGAAAAGTAAAATTTATTGATTTTTTTTTTTTACAAAAATCTCAACCTTCAAGTGCACATCTTTTATTTACTTATTTTTTTTAAATGTTTCTCTGAGAAAGCGCAAGCGGGGGAGGGGCAGAGAGAAAAAGGGGGACAGAGGACCCGAAGCCGGCTCTGCGCTGACAGCAGGGAGCCCAGTGCAGGGGCTTGAACTCAAAAACTGCGAGATCATGACCCGAGCTGAAGTCGGACGCTCAACCGACTGAGCCACCCAGGCGCCCCCTGAATTCGCATCCTTTAAATATGCCTCGTGACGGAAAAGGAAGGATGGCTAGGAAGCCCTCTGCCCTACCATGGGTTGCTCCAGAAAAACACTGTGTGACTGTTGGAGTCTCGAGCGGCACCGGCCTCTTTCTTCACGGAAGGCCGTTTTCACGCGGAGTGATGACCAACGGACAAACGGTATGTGGCAGATATTTTCTCAAACACGAATAAAGTTGCCTGTCAACCGATTTGTTGCTCAGGATAAAATTAGACTTTCAAGCAAAAATTAGGGTTTTGGAGAACTTGTATCTGCCACCGTGGGCTTGACGGCTTCCTACTTGAAGTCTTCCCTGAAAAGAATGTGACTTCTCTCTCTCTCTCTCTCTCTCTCTCTCTCTCTCTCTGATACTGTATGGCGACATATGCCAACGTTTGGCAGGGCTGCGTAACTCAAGCCGACCGCTATTTTCCCAATGGCTGATACGTAATGTCACAAGATCAGCCAAAGATCCATTCGAAGTGCGGAAGAGACCGATGGGTTTTACTTTCTCAGAGTGTGCGAGTTAAGGGATGTGCTTCCAGGTACCACATTACACCCGACCTCGCGGGGAGTTTTGTTTCCGTACCAAAGAAAGAACGCTCATAATGATCTGAGAGAGAGAGGTCGGAACGCTGCCGTTTTCTGAGCTGTGTGTCTGCGCGAGGCCTCGTGTTCTTCGTCTACGTCAACCAGAACAACGTGCTGCGGCAGATTGAGTATGCGGAAGCAGATGTGAGAATCCAGCTGTTAATCTTCCGTTCAGCCAGACTCTCTAAAGAGGTTCGCAAACACGGACAACTGGAAACGAATCCCCGTTTCACAGATGCAGAAACCGAGGCCCAAGAGGCCTTGGGACCCCATGCCTTTCCCTGTCTGGGCCCAGGTCTCCCATTCGGGTCGCCAACTTCCAAGAATCTGCTGGGCGTGGGTCTTCCCACGGCTCCTGTCCGGGCATCTGGGAGCCCCACTGCCCATTTTCCATCCTGCTGCCCGGGGCGGGTGGGAGCCGGGCCCGGGTGGCCGGCAGCTGGCCCCACATCCCTGGGGCAGGGGAGGAGGTGACCAGGGCCGTTTGTGGTAATGGATTGCGGGCGGGTGGCGGCAGGGTGAAGGAGTGCGCCGGCCACGGCCCGTAATGCCTCACGAGCCGGCTCTGGCACGGGTAATTTACTGCTGCCGACAATAACATATTTCACTTCCCGTCGCCCCGATGAAGATTAGTTGTGTTTGAAAGTGGCTGAGTACACAGTCAATTCCGCTTAAACGTTTACAGTCAACTGAGCACAGATAATGCCCCCTCCGAACATGTGTCTGGGCCTCCTGTGGCTTGGGGAGGGGCTCTGAGTGGGGGCAGGGGTTCCCCCCCCGAACCCCACCCCAGGAAGGGGCTGCAGCTGTGCAGAGGGAGGGGTTCCGGAGCTGGGGGCTGGGCAGAGATCTAGGGCTTCCCTCCGTCCCACTTGTCCGACTGTCTTTCAAAATCATTCATTCAACAAACGCTTCCCCGGGACTGGCCAAGGACGTCTGTGTAGGCTTTGGGTACAGACAGAAATCAAAGCCATGGTTACGTTTGATCCCAACCACAGCCCTGGGAGGCGGGTTTTATCTCCAGTTTCCAATAGAACCGAGACTCAGAGAGGCTCATTTTAGATTTCTGGATGCCACACATTCAGGTGGAGTTGGGATTTGAACCCAGATCCGTTGGAATTTCTGAGCGTCGCAGGGTTCCTTGTGACCCTGATTGTATGAGCTTGAGCCCTGGGCCGGGTGGAGTCGTCCGTTCCGTCCAGCAGTGGCACAGGGCTCCTGGACCAACTCTGGACTCACATCCGCTGTGCACCCAGGTTTGGGTTGACCAGCAGGCTCCAGGGCTCTCTGGCTTGATATCCCCAGTCATGTGGGTGGGGGTGGGGGATCCCATGGCAGGACTGGGAAGCCATGAGCCTGATGGGACTTGAGGTTAGACAGAGTCCCAGGCCTGGAATGTCACTTGTTGGCTGCAGGAAGTTGCTCCTGATAGACGAGCTTCTTGCTGTCTTTGGGAGACAGAGTGTTTGAGGGTGGCCGTGTCCGGTCCTGGGCCCAGACCCCCACCAGACCTGCCTGTGATACTCACTGGGGTCCAGATGAGGGTGTAAATGGGGCCCCAGCACCAGCCCCCCAGGCTTCTCTTCCCAACTCGGGCTGCATCCAGGCCTGGAAGGCCATTGTCACACACATCTAGACACCAGCCTCTCAGGCAACCTGGAACCATCCTGACCCCCCTCAAGTGGCCATACCTTGACTGCCCCTCGGGCCTGAGGGTGCCCGCATTGGTGGTGGCTTTGTCTTGGGAGGAGGGACCTCAGATGAACCGTGAGAAGAGGCCCTCCAAGCCTTGGAACCGGGGTCCTGGATTCCTGCGTGGGGTCAGTGGGGGCACAGGCTTCCCATGGGCACATCCCCTTGGCCCATAGACTCCTCCCCCTGTGGGAATGGGCGTGGTCGGGCCCCTAAGGGCGCATGGCGCACTTCGGCCTTGCTCGAAGTGGGTGAGTGGGTGGGTGGACCAGCCTCTCCCCCCCTCCCTCCCTGCCACTCCCGGCCTGAGGCCAGTCCCTGAGATCCTGAGGGGCTTCTGGCCCCCAGAGACTATGCAGTGGACTTCATGTCCAGAGCCTGCCACGGACAACCAGAGGCTCGCGTGCCTCACCCGAGGCTCTGCTTTCTGCACACCTTTATTAAGCACCTGCTGTATGCCAGCCCTCTGCTGGACCCTGTGCACTTTTTTTTTTTCCGCTCAGGCTTTACAGTAACCTGGTGGGTGGTGTTCCCTCTCCCTTTTCCAGAGGAGGAGACAGAGACCCAGGCCGGGAAGGGGGACACACAGAAGGAGGGTTGGGGCCAGGATTCAAACCCAGGACTGCATTCCTCTGAGAGGTCCTGGCCTCTCGGCTCCGGACAGGCGGTGTGAGGGAGAATGTGAAGGTACGAGTGTGGTCGTGGCCACATGTGCCCCGTGTGACGAATGGGGTATGTCCCCCCCTGTGTATGATACTGTGCCTGGGGAATCATGCGGGGGAGGCCATAGGCACTGCATCTACGGGGATGACACGGTTCCAGTTGTACTGTTTATCCGTGACTGTAGGACGTGGCTGTGTGGCACCATCTACCTGCGTCTCGTGACACCATCTGGGTGACCTGCGCGTGTCTGTGCGACACCCATCCATCTGTGTCTTGTGACACTGTTGGGTGACCTTGTTGTGTCCAGGCGGTGCTGTCCCCTGGGAGGGGCTGCGACCGTGCGTCCTCAGGCTCAAGAATCCGCGCTGGGCACTGGGTGCTGGCAGAGCTCGGTGACAGATGGACCCACCTCTGCAGCCCCAGCCACTCTGCCCAGCCACCCAGCCATGCCCCAACTCCGAGCGGCCACGGAGGCCACACAGACCAGAGTGCCTGCCGCTGGGCAGGGCTGACTCCAGGTCGCCTCGTCACCCCTCCACACAGGGGAACGTGTCTCAGCAACACCCTTTGTCCTCAGGGGCAGCAGCAGTGGGGCCCTTCGTCCCGGGCTAGACCCCGGCACGGCCATTTCTAAGTCTGGTGCCTCTGTGGGGCTTCCGGGACCCTCCACCCCTCCACTTCCGGATCTGCTCTGATAAGTGGAGCCTGTCGCAGGCACCAGGGGATTGCATCCGATCAGGCCAGGAGTACGTGCCCCC
This sequence comes from Panthera leo, assembly GCF_018350215.1. Lineage (NCBI taxonomy): Eukaryota > Metazoa > Chordata > Mammalia > Carnivora > Felidae > Panthera > Panthera leo. The sequence continues at coordinate 18,387,363 of NC_056690.1, forward strand.
ATCAGACCGGCCTTGGCCACAGACCTGCTGCCCAGCCTCCGCCCCACAGCATGGCCGAAGCCTCCTGTGCCGGGGGGAGAAGGCGCTGGGGACAGGAGCTGTGAGCCTCTCGCTGTGTGACTTCACATACATTGCTTAACTTGTCTGTGCTGAGACGCGAGATGGCCTAAGAAAGGACTTGACGGCTTGGAAATGCAGCAGAAACAGCAGAATGCACGGCAGGGCACAGAGCTCTTCGGTGTCCACTGCCTCCAGTGGCGAAGGAGAGGACAATTTGGGCTCAGCACACGCCTGGGGCCAGCATTTGCATGCTGTACCTCCTAGGAGCAGGCTCTCTCTGTTCACACCGACGTCTTCTTTGTTCTCCCTTCCCTGAGGTAGAAGCAGGTTGGGAGAGGGCAAATGACTTGCCCAAGGCCACACGGCAAGAGATTAACAGAGTTAGTTACCTCTACATCCCCCTGCCGTTGTTTCCAATATGGATGAAGCTCGGCAGGAGTTACCATCCATTTTACAGATGGAGGAAACTGAGTCCCTCTCAGGGGATGTGATGTTTCGGGGTCTCTGGACTTCCAGGCCAGTGCTCTCTCCCGCCCCCTGTTCCGTCTCTCCCTACCACCCTAAGTGCAAATCGCTGCAGCGGGGTGGGGGAAGGTTGGGCAGGCTAAGGGAGAGGCTCTGTCAGAGACAAAGGGCCGCTGTGGCTGCACAATGGTGACAATCAAAGCCAGATGATAGACACTGGGCTTCAGGAGCAGCCTGGAGCCCACCTGCAGCCTCCTCCAGACAATGGGGAGCCTGTGCTCCTGGGAGGGGCACAATAGGCGCCCTGTGTTGGGGGCTCTGCCTCTCCCTGCACCACTCTGAGGACAAGGGATGGCCATGGTAGCCAGTGCCCCACCTAGGAGCAAGGGAAGAGAGGAAGGGGGGCTCACATGTGGTGGTGGGAGAGGGGAAACGGGGAGCCCACCCACATGATGCGATTTGGCTAGACCTCTCTTTCCTGGCCCGCACTTTGTCACCATGCCTAACAGCAGATAACTCTCCATTGCCTTGCCTTTGGACAAGCAACATAAACATCCCAGACCCTCAGTTTCTCCATCTGTAAAATGAAGACGATAGACTTTACTTGGCAGAGGTGCTATGAGAATCAGATGAAGGAGACACAAAGGGTGGTACATAGTGGTGGCCTGAGATGTGTTCGTTCCATGATGGATGGATGCTGGATACATGGTGGGTGGAAGGATGGGTAAATGAGTGGGTGGATGGGTAGATGGGTAAAATGAGTGGGTGAGTGGATGGATGGATGGATGGATGGATAGAAGTGTGGATGGATGGATGGAAGGAAGGATGGAGGGGAATGGGAGGAAGGAAGGAAGGAAGGAAGGAAGGAAGGAAGGATTAATAGAGGGAAGGAAGGAAGGAAGGAAGGGTGGATGGATGGATGGATGGATGGGTCAAAGGATGGTTGGAAGGAAGGAAGGAAGGAAGGAAGGAAGAGTGAATAGAGGGAAGGAAGGAAGGAAGGATAGAAGTGTGGATGGATGGTTGGATGGATGGGTGGAAGGATGGCTGGAAGGAAGGAAGGATGGAGGGAAGGAAGAGTGAATAGAGGGAAGGAAGGAAAGAAGAAAGGAGGGGAATGGGAGGAAGGAAGGAAGGAAGGATGGATGAGACAGTAGATGAGTGGAAAGATGGACAGATGAATAGGTGAGCAGCTGAGTGGATGGGTGGAGGGTGGATGGCGGGATGAATGGATGGCTGGGTAGGAGAATAGATGAGTCGAAGGAAGGACAGGTGGGTGGATGAATATGAGGTTAGGGTCTGGGTAGCAGGTGGAAGAGTGATGCCAGAGGTAGTCAGGAAAGGCTTCCAGGAGGAGGCAAGGTACACGTAAGCAGCAGGGAGGGTACTGCATACTCCTCAAGGGCAAGCAACGTTCATCTCTCAGCTCTGAATCCCCAGCTCTGGCCTAGGTCCCCAGAGAGGACAGGTGCTCAGACATCCTTTATCGAATTAATGTGTGCTGTGCTACCAGCGGGCCAAGGCAGGTGGCTCTGGGTCTGAGTTCCAGCTGCACCGCGTACTCGCTGTGTGACTTTAGGCCCATCCCTTCCCCTCTCTGAGACTCAGCTTCCTCTACTGCACAAGGCATCGCATCCTGACCTCACGCTGCCGTCGTGGGGACCGAGAGAAATGATGGGGAGGGAAGCTCCCAGCACGCAGTCAGATGCACGGTAAGAGTCTGGCTGAGGTGTGGGACAGGGGAGAAGCAGATGGCAGGGAGGGGCTCAGGCCCCAGAGCGCCTGCTGGGCCTGACCTTCGGCCTCCTGAATCCTGACACTCCCCTAACCTTGGTCCTCCAGCCCCTGAACCGGAAGGAGCCCTTGGGACATTTCATAATTTAAAGAGAACGAGCGGGGGTCGGGGCGGGGTGGGGGTGGGGTGGAGAGTCTTGAACCACTGCCGCCTCTTAATGGAATTACCGAAAAGGGCTTTTTAATTAAAAACAAGAAGTTAGGGACAGGTTCGGATCCATAATTCAGGGCCCTGGCGCTGCGGCCGCCTATGGTTTCATTTTCCTCTATGTCTCACTCGCAGCGTGATCTATATTGTTAAAATCCTGCATGAAAAATGGGCCCGGCTTTTCAGGTGGAGCCATAAATATTTACCCTGCGTAACGCGGGTCCCCCTGTCGAGGGAAGCTTAGGGGCTTTTAAATGCAGCTTAAGACATCCCAGCGATGTCTCATTAAAATTTAGTCTTGCTTTTCCGTCTGCTGTGATTAATGCTCATGGGGCACAGGAGGGACAGCTGGCAGGGGGACCTAGAGGCGTGTACGTAGGTCAGGGGGCCCTGGCTGTGCCGGCCTAGACACCCTCCCTCCGTGGTGAGGGGGGGTGTCCTCAGGCACTCCAGCCCAAGAAGGGCCAACAGGGCAGGGGAGGTGGCTCTGCCTCTGGAATGGGGATCCCCAGAGCCCAGGGTCGGCCCTGTGGGCCTGTGGCTTCTCCATCTCAACCCCTCAACTCCCTTCTTATGGATCCAGGGGTCCCCCCCTGTGTCCCTCCCTCCATCCCTCCCTTTCTTCTGAGCAGGCCACACTCTCTGGAGCCTCTAGGCTTTCACATCTGCTGTTCCCTCTGCCTGGAATACTTTTCACTCCTGAGTTGCTCTATTTCTTTTTCACTTCTTTGGGCCCCTGTCTACACATTGGTTCTTTGGGAGACCGTCCTGGGCCAGAGCTGAGTTAGGGACCCCTCCTCTCCATGCTGGCCCTGATGATAGCAATGTCCCTTCTGCCTACTGGTCAGCCCCACCCTCCTCCCACTGCTCCTCTGTCTGTCTGTCGGCTTCTGGGAGGGAGGGCATGTCCCTTGGCCCCCATGGAGTCCCCCACTCCAGTACAGGGCCTGGAACATGGAATGAATTTTGCGTGAAGGACCAGGTTCAGGATTGGTCTCCGGCATTGGGTCCCTGTGTTACTTCCTGGGCTGTGCTAGGCGGACCCCTGCCCAGCTTGGAAGGGGAATCTGAAGGCCTGGGCTCTCCCCTGACAATGCAGCCGGGGAATCACAGGGACTCTGGACAGGGGCCCACACACCGGCGCATATTGGGTTTTGTTTCTTGCAACAGCTTCAGTGAGATATAGTTCACACATCTGAAGGGTATCCAGGTTTTGGAACTGGTACCACGATTTTAGAACATTTCATCATTTCTCCTAAAAGGAAACACCTCCTCATAAGCACACACACACACACAAACACACACAGAGCCCCTGGCAGCCACTAATCTTTCTGTTTCTTGAATTTGCCTATTCTGGGCATCAGCCTGTAAATCATACACTAAGTCGTCTCTTACTCGGCACAATGTTTTCAAGGTCCATCCGTGCGACACGCGTTCGTGCCTCCCTCCTTGTTAAGGCTGTATAATGGTCCACTGTATGGCTGTTCCTCAGGTGGGACCCCTGAGGGTCGTACCCCTTTGGGGCTGTTATGAATAATGCTGCTATGAATATTCACGTGGAGTCTTGGTATGGTCTTGGGCTTTCACTCCTTGATAACAAGGAGCAGAATTGCCGGGTCATGTGCGTGGGTTTGCCGATGGCGTTTCGGCAGCTCTCCTGGGTAGAAGGGCTGGGTGAGGAGGTGGAGAGCAGAACAGTTCTGAGCTACCTGCTGTGGCCTCTGGGCAGGTCGCTCCATCTCGGAGCCTTGGCCTCCCCACCTGCCAAACAGGGACCATGACGGCACCTCCCGGAGTTGGCGGAGGCCGCATGAAATGACAAGGCCGGAGGGAGAAGCCTCACTGGGAGCCGTTCTCCTTCGCCAGGTGGGCGAAGGGTCCAGGAAATGCCGTGTCAGCTGTAAATGCTGCGGCTCCTGCCAGCAGGGATGGAGCGAGAAGAGCCCTGACTCCATTGCCCTGGGTAGGGGAGGTGTCACTAGGGTGCCCATTTTGCAGCTGGGGACACTGAGGCCTTGGGAAGTGAAATCACTTGCTGAGGTCACGGAACCGGCCTGCAATCTGTCAGATTAAGTCCCTCCCCTCAACCTACTCGCAGCCTGGTCCTGCCTCCTCCTGGCTGCGGATGACATGCGACCAAAAGCCAGGCCCTGTTTGTGGGTGTGAGTTCCCCGAGAGCTGAGACTCTGTCTTGTCCCCTGATGTGGCCCCAGTGCCCAGGATAGCCCCAGACACAGAGCAGACACGCGGCAATTTTTCCAAAAGGATGCATGATATAGTGACTTCGTTTCCTCCTCTGTGAAATGGGAATGACATCTGACCCCTCAGGGCTTGTGAGGCACAGGGCACATGGCCTGAGCTTTGCAGATGGAGTTTCTGCCTCTCCCTGATCCTCCATGGGGATCGCGTAGGGGCACGCATGGGACACCGGCCCCCTTGGAGGCTGGGTCTCCTGGAAGGAGACAGCAGTGACGGTCACCATCCAGGGCAGGTCCTGCCCTAGCAGAGCTTGGGAGGGCCCGTGTCCCGCTGCCGCGTCTCCCTTCCCAGCATGGGGACTGTCAGTCAGCTCCCGCGCACCTATTCGGGGTCTGCCTGTCCTGGGGGTGCTGAGTGGGTGCTCCTCTCTACAGAGATGCCTTGGCCGATTTTCCAGCCGATGGGGCTAGCTGTGTCACCAGGTCTCACCTGTGATTCCATTGTGACAGCCAGATTTTTCTGAGTAATCTTTTTTTTTAAGTTTACCTATTTATTTTGACAGAAAAATGCATGAGCGGAGGAGGGGCAGAGAGAGAGAGAGAGAGAATCCCAAGCAGGCTCTGCACTGTCAGTGCTGAGCCCGATGGGGGGCTCGAGCTCACAAACTGTGAGATCATGACCTGAGCCAAAATTAAGAATTAGACATTTAACCAACAGAGCCACCTAGACGCCCTTTTTTAAAGTAATCTCTATGCCCACTGTGGGGCTCAAACTCACAACCCAGAGATCAAGAGTCACATGCTCTACTGACAGACGGGCCAGGTGCCCCGAGGGCTGGATTTTAAAAGCCCAAGTTAAATGGGTTCCTGAGTTTGAGCCCCACGTGGGGCTCCTCGAACTGATGGCGTGGGGCCTGCTTGGGAGTCTCTCTCCCTCTCTCTCTGCCCCTCCCCCACTTGCATTTTCTCCCTCTCTCTCTCTCTCTCTGTCTCAAAATAAATAAATAAACCGAAAAGAAATATTTAAAAGTCCAGATTGTCAGGTGCCCCGCACCGGCCCTCACTCACCCAGAAACGGCAGCAGAGGGAGGGGTCCAAAAAGTGGGCGTGGTCAGAGGCCTGGCCCGGAGGGGGCCGTGGCTTCGCTCCGCCCACCCAAGGCACGGCTCTGCGGGGGATTGGGCCCCTGGCCCGTGCAGGCTGTGGGCTGGTGGGGAGCGGAGGGGGTGCGAGCTGTCCCCTAGACCAGACTTTCTGTCCCTGCATCAGCTCACAGAATCATCATAAAGGCGGCAGGGTCAACGGTGGAGCTGAAATCCCCTGGGGCTAAAGGCTCCGAGCCCATGCTTTGTCAGCCTCAATGACAGGTCGTTGCTGTTATTGCGTTATTATCGTCAACATCCTCCACAGATGCGCTTCGCAAAATGCTGCCTGGCAGAGAGAGAGAGTCGTGGACTGGGAGTGAGGTCCTGGCCCCTATCTGCTGCGGGGGGCCCGAATGACCTCGACAACTCCCACCACGCCACCAAGCCCCTGCCCCAGGGTTTGAGTGGCCATCTGCACAGTGGCCAAGGCTCGGGCTGGGAGCCGGGCTCCCTGCAGGTGACCTCCTGCAGGTGGCTTAGGAACTCAGAGCCTCCATTTCCTCATCTGTAAAATGGGAACATAGTAGTTCCCACCCCCTGCATTGTGGTGAAGATCTGGGGGCGGGGGGCGGGGCTTAAGAGGGCAAAGCCTGGCTCCCGGCAGCACTAGCAAATCTGGACAAAGGTGGGAGCCCGGGGAGGGGGGTTTGACAGGTGGAGGGGTGTTTGAGGAGCTGCGGTGTGGGCAGAAGCAGGCCTGGCAGAAAGGAAACCACAGGCAGACCTCTGGCCCGGGAGGTGAGGCAGGCTGGGGCGGAGGGCTGGCGCTCCTGGCCCTCTGGACCCCTTGCCTGCGGCGGCCACACAGGTAGATGTGTGTCTTTCAGGGGCTGCCACCATTTGTGTCATCTTCCAATCTGCCACGGGGAATCAAAGGCTCTGACGGGCCTGTTAGCCCCATTCTCCAGGGATCACTCCGACAATTTCCGCTGCACTCGGTGACAATGGGCTGTAATTAAGGTGTCAGCATATCATTTAGCCCTTTCAGTGCAAAGCCCAGAGACAGGCTGGGCAATCTTCAGCCTCTTTAAAGAGAGATGCGCACCGGGAGAAGGTACGAGTGCACAGAGGGGGCGCACGTCCCCCAGATGCCTTCGCTGGTCCGTGGGGACAGCTGCTCAGGAAGCAGGGGCATCCGAGCGGCCTCTGGAGTCGTGGAAGTGAGCAGGAGATGGGATGGCCCGGGAGGAGGAGCAAGGCACAGAGCACCGAGGACAGGCCACGTTGGCTGCATCAAATGTGCCCGCAGACGCGCGGAGCCCCGTGAACGCTCTCATGGGGCTGCTTGGTCAGTGGCTTGTGCGGCCTCACTCTCCTTGAAGACAGGGCTCCTGCCTGTCACCCGTGTCTGCATCTCTCCAGCACAGAGCCTGGCGGAGAGAGAAGCCCAATAAATGCTTGAAGGTAAGAAAGAACGAGGGGCGCCTGGGTGGCGCAGTCGGTTAAGCGTCCGACTTCAGCCAGGTCACGATCTCGCGGTCCGTGAGTTCGAGCCCCGCGTCAGGCTCTGGGCTGACAGCTCGGAGCCTGGAGCCTCTTTCCGATTCTGTGTCTCCTTCTCTCTCTGCCCCTCCCCCGTTCATGCTCTGTCTCTCTCTGTCCCAAAAATAAAAAAAAAAAAAAAAAAAAAAAAAAAAAACGTTGAAAAAAGAAAGAACGAAAGTAGGAAGGGAAGAGGGAGAAACAGACAAGGGGAGAGGTAACCAGACAGGCAAATGCTGGATAGTACACGGGATGGGGTGTGGAAATGATAGAAGCCTGATAGAAAGGTACAGAGGAGAAGAAGTGTGTGTGTGTGTGTGTGTGTGTGTGTGTTGGGTTGAAGTGTGTCCCCCAAAAGATATGTGCCATCCTAACCTCCAGTTCCTGCGAGCGTGACCTTTGCCAATGTCATCAAGTTAAGGTGAGGATGTGAGGGTGACCCTAATCCATTATGTCTGGTGTCCTTCGAAGAAGAGGAGAAAAGACACGGAGGCACACAGGGAGAATGCCATGTGACGACAGAGGCAGAGACCGGAGGGGTGTAGCTGTGAGCCGAGGGACGCTGTGGGTTGATGGTCATCACCGGAAGCCGGGAAGAGGCAAGGAAGGATTCATCCCACCCAGCATCTCAGAGGGAGCACAGCTCTGCTGACCTCTTGATTTGGGACTTCTGGTCTCCGGAACTGCAAGAGAATCCGTTTCTGCTGTTTGAGGCACCCCGTGTGTAGTCCTCTGTTATGGCGGCCCCAGCACGTGAGTACAGCCTGTGTGCACAAGCGTGTGTAAGAAAGACAGGAAAGACAAGAGAGTAGAGAGGCAGACGTGCAAGGACGCAGTGTGTGTGTGTGGAGCCTCAGGGAATCTGAAGCTTCGGCACGGCCTGATCTAGCACGCTTTCTGTGTTGAGAAATCTATTAACAGGAGCACCCCCGGTCCCCATGGTCACCATGGCCATCAGCACCACGGGGGCGCCTGGGTGGCTCAGTCACTTAAGCGTCCGACTTTGGCTCAGGCCATGATCTCTCAGTTTGTGGTTTAAGCCCCTCATCAGGCTCTGTGCTGACAGCTCAGAGCCCGGAGCCTGCTTCAGACTTTGTGTCTCCCCTCTCTCTGCCTCTCTCCCTCCCTCCCTCTCTCCCTCTCAAAAATAAACAAACGTTTAAAATTTTTTGAAAACAACTATCATCATCGTGACCGTCATCACCATTGCCACCACCGTGTGTGGAAGGAGGAGAAAAGGGGGAGCAGGGCAGAGCCCTGGGGAACACCCGCATTCAGGAGGTAGGGCAGGAAAAGAGGAGGCCACCCGCACAACACAGAGCAGACAGGACGAAACACGGGGAGAAGACACCCCAGACTCAAAGGGAAGGGAGAGTCGCGAGGAGGGGGTTAGAACGGTGTCCGATGCCCCAGAGAGGCCCAGTGCGTGTCCAAGATTGAGGGGGTCGCTCTCGGGGGACGAGGGCGAGTCGATGGCCGGGGAGTGGGGAGGAAGTAGGAAGTAAGAGTGAAGATGCCCCAGTTGCCGGGGGCAGGGGGGGGGGCGGGCAGAAGAGCTTGGGGGGACGAGCCTGAGGCGGGGAGACTCAGAGGCGCTGGGGCTGGTGCGGTCCTCCAGGTGGGTGGCAGTCCCACGGAGGGCTGAGGCTCAGGAGCATTGACGGGAGAAGCCCTGACCGGCTGGCCGGCTAGACAAGCGCCCCCAGTCCTACCGGCTCAGCTCGCTAGGGCTGTCACCAGCGAGCCTCACAAACTGCGTGCCTGATGACAACAGGAAGGTGTTCTCTCCCACACCTGGGGGCCACGGTCTGAAATCAAGGTATCGGCAGAGGCGGTGGTTCCTTCTGGAAGCATCGGGGTCAAAACCGTTCCTAGCTTCTGGGGGTTGCCGGTGGTCCCGGGCCTCCCTTGGCTGGTGGGTGCGTCGCCCCCGTTCTCTGTCTGCGCTGTCGCATGGCGTTCTCTTCTCTGAGCCCGAATTTCCCCCAACTTGTAAGGACGCCAGTCACTGGGTTTAGGGCCCACCCTGATCCCGTATGGTTTCGTCTTAACTCGATTATATCCGCAAAGATCCTTTTCCCAAAAACGGTCCCATTCACAAGGACCAGGGGGTGAAGACTTCAACATATCTTTCTACCCACTACAGCCGCTGGCACACCGTCCATCACTCCATGACTAGTGACGTCACTCCATTACTACTCCATCGCCCCCAGAGGGGCCCAGGCACACGGCCCCTGGTCTCACGGAGCTTACGGTCCGTGACCCAAATATGTGGCACGAGCTTTGGGGAGTGGGGCTGGGCTCAGCAGGGCAGGTGACACCCGGGGCGGTGGCGGTGGGGGGGGGAGGATGGGGGCACTCGTTGGCTGTGCTCAGAGCAAGGCTAGGAAAAGGAGGCGGGCGGGGGAAGGGGCTCCAGCCTCGGTCTCCGGCCCTTCCCACCTTCCCTGGCATTTGGATAAACCCACAGAGGAGCCCGTGACATCTGGAGCCTGTGTAAACGGAGCATAAATTAGCTCTAACAATCACATCTGCAGCCTCCACGCTGCAGTCTGTTTCCTGCCGAACCCTGGGTGGGCCCGGGGCGGGCGGGCAGAAGCTGGTCCCATACATGCCTGAAACCCCCACCGTCAGCCTCACCGTTTAGAAGCTTCTGCTAAAGTGTTTGTGCTCGTGACACATGGGGCACCGGATTCTTTTCCTCGGTTGTGGAATCAGGGTATGAACAGATGTGGACGTAGAAGAGACCGGCTTTGTAAGGTGGGGACCTTACAAAGGGGACCCCTCCTGGGGGCGAGGGATAGTGAGGGCTGATCACGTGGCTAAGAGGGCTTTGGGGGGGAGGGGCACAAGCCACAGAGTCACCGGCCCACCCTTCCACTTGCTTCCTGTGTCCCCCACACCAAGTTGGGAGCCCAGAGCCAGCAAGACAGTGGGGAGCAAGGGGCCGCCAGGGGCCACGCTGTTACACAAATTAACTCATTTCTCTTGACCTCATCTCGACCGTGTCCTTATGAGGGGCATTTTGTCTCATCCCCATTTCACGGATGAAGAAACTGAGACCCTCCCATTAAGAGGTATCTGTGTCAGGACCCGAACCAGGCGCTTCAACCCTTCCTCTACCTCATTGTCTCTCCCTGCACCTGACCCTGTCACGTGTGCATGAGCATACGTATGTGGATAAGTTTAGAAGAGCGTCTGCGTGTGTGTGTGTGTGTGACCATGTGTGGGGTCAGCCTCTCCCCCCCGCAACCCCAGGTCAGAATGTAGGAGCCAGGACATCCTCTTCCCCCCCCTGACCCAAGCGGCAGGGCCACCAACAGTGGGCATCACCCGGTATTGAGCACCTACTGTATACAGGACCAGCACTCCACCCTCATAGCCACACACCCACTGATTCATTCAGTTTCACAGGCCATTTCTTGAGCCATTTCCTGAGCCAGGCCCTGCACACCCGTCACTGGGGACACCGGATGAGTGAGACACAGTCCCTGACGCTGAGGTGCACACTCCCCAGTGGGGGAGGCAGCCGTGGAACCGCTGAACTTGGAGGCAGACTGCGGTAGGCATCCTGAGATTAAGGAGGTGGGTTTCCAGGAGGCGGCGTTTGGGAATTTGCTCCTCGGGCACAGGGACCACGTCTGTCTGGTTCGCGCTGAACCCCACCTCCCGACACAGTGCCAGGCCCCCCACGGTCGTGCCGTACACGTTTGCTGAATGACTATTTTTTTTTTTTTAGTCAAACTACAGTTGACACACAATATCCTGTTAGTTTCAGGTGTACAATATAATGAGTCGATGTTTATGTACATGAGGAAATGCTCGCCACGATAAGCACAGTTACCATCTGTCACTATACAAAGTTATTACAATATTATTGACTTTATTCCCCACGTGGCCCTTCTCATCTCCGTGGCTTATTTTACAGCTGGAAGTTTGTACCTCTTAGTCCCCCTCCCCTATTTTGCCCATTCTCCCCCTCCATCCTCCCCTCCGGCAACCACTGGTGCGTTCTCTGTATTTACGGGTCTGCTTCTGACTTGTGTTTTGTTTGATTCGTTTTTCGGATCCCACGCGTAAGTGACCTCATACGGGATCTGTCTTTGCCTGACTTAGTTCACGTAGCATGACACACTCTTGGTCCGTCCCTGTTGCTGCAAATAGCAAGATTTCCTTCCTTTTTAAGGCTGAATAATGTTCCACCGTCGGTATGTACCACACATAGCTTCTTTATCCACGGACGGACACTTAGGTTGCTTCCCTATCTCGGTTGTTGTAAATAACGCTGCAATGAACATAGGAGTGTATATATCTCTTTGAAGTAGTGTTTTCACTTCCCTTGGTTAAATGCCCAGGAGCTTCCACACCATTTTCCGTAGCGGCCGCACCAATTTACATGTCGCCCCCTGCCTCTCTCTCTCTCCCTCTCTCTCTCTCTCTCAAAATAAATAAATAAACTTAAAAAAATGATGATGGGGTATAGGAAGAGGGCTGCTTTAGTTGCAGTGAGGGAAGACTCCAGGAGGAGGTGACCTGTGCGCTAAAATCTGACTGACACTTGAAGAACATTCCAGGCAGAGGGATGGGCCACAGCTGACCTGGGATCCGGGTGAACATCACCGCGATGGGGATGTGGGGAGAGGCAGGAAACAGAGGTTCTGATGTGACCATGAGAGCAACAGAAGCCGCCGGAGGGGGTTTAAGCAGAAGAATGGCATGGGGGGGCGGGGGTTAGATCTCGACTCCTCGAAGATGTCTATGTCCTAATTCTCCAAACCTGTGAATGTGTTACCTTACATGGCAAAGGGGACTTTGCAGGTGGGGTTCAGTTCAGGGCTTTGAGATGGGGAGATTATCCTGGGTTATCGGGATGGACCCAGTGTCACCACAAGGGTACTTAGGGGAGTCAGTGTCAGAGAAAGATGTTATAACAGAAATAGAGGTCGGAGTGACGGGGGGGGGAGGGGAATGAACCAAGGAAAGCAGGTGGCTTCTAGAAGCTGGAGAAGACACAATGGTAGCTTGCCCCCTAGAGCTGTCAAGAAGGGTGCAGCTCTGCCCTTGATTTTAGCCCCAGGAAACCCAGTTTGCACCCAGTAAGATAACAAATGCGCATCATTTCAAGTCACCAAGTTGGTGGTCATTCATTACAGCAGCAACAGGCACCCTCACATTTTCATCTTTCTTTAAAATTAAAAAAACATTTTTTTAAGGTTTATTTTTTGAGAGAGGGAGGGGAGGGGCAGAGAGAGAGGGAGACACGGAACCCGAGTCAGCACAGAGCCTGACGTGGGCCTGGAACCCATGAATTGAGCTGAAGCCCAAACGACTGAGCCACCTAGGTGCCCCCAGATTTTCATTTTTAAAAGAGCCAGGGCACCCCCTTTCTAGAGATATGGAGATGATGTGCCACCTGCTGTGGATGGAAAACCCTGGACTGGGCTCTTGCCCTCTCCATCCCTCTCTCTGCCTTGACGGGTCCCTGGGATCTCATCCTGTCTCCCGCTTTCACCATCATCTTTGTGCCGGATGCCCCTCGCCCCCAAGTGCTGGGGGCGCCTTGTCCGGCTGGTTGCAAACTTAACATGTTCCAGACTGACCTCTGGACGCCTCCCAGCCCCGCCTTGCTCCCTCCACAGTTTTCTGCCTCCCAGCCCTCCTCCGAGGCCCCAACCTCGGCGTCTTCCTTGACTTCCCTCTTTGTCTCCTACCACACAGCCAATCCATCTGTAAATCCTGTCCTCTTGTGCCTGGTCACCGGCCTTCCTGCTCCCACCGTGCCCACCTCCCCTCCCCCCACAATCGTCAGATGGAGCCGTGGGGAAACATGCCACTCTTCTGCTCAAAAACCCTCCTTGGCTCCCATCTTCCTCAGTGATCATGAAGCTGGAGTCCATCCAGTGGCCCTCAGAGCTCCATTGCCCTGGCCGCATCCACCCCTCTGCCCCTGCTCACTCTCCCTTAGATTCTGTCCTGTGCCTTCATAACCTGTGACTCCAAACACTTTTTTAAATTGAGCTGTAACTGACATAAAATTCACGCTCTTAAAGTCTACAGTTCCGTGGCTTTAGTATGTTCACAAAGTTCTGCAACTCTCACCAATGTCCAATTCCAGAACGTCTTCATCACCCCCAAGAGAAACTCTGCCCCCATCAGCACCCACTCCCCATCCTGTCCTCCCCCCACCCAGCCTGTGGCAACCACTATATATCCACCCAAAGCAAGGAGTGAAGTGGACCTTTGGAGGAACTTCCAGCCCCAGCAGGGCGCCCCTTCCCTCCTATAGTGCCTGGGATCCCCTGGAGTGTTAGCCTGCAGTTAAGTGTGGTGTCCCCAGGAGGCCCCGTGGGAAGATGGGGAGGACCCATGGTGCCTGGTCCCGGGAGCTGTGAGTGTGCAGAGCACAAGCGGGCTCTTGTCCCCTCCCTCTCCGGGAGGCCACCGCGGCGGGCTTTGACGCTAGGCCCACATTTCAGATCGCGAAACTGAGGCTTATTTGTCAAGGACGGGATCACAACACTGAGCGCCTAAGGGACTTGCCTGAGATTTCCCTGCCGCTTCTCAGAGGAGCCCAGACGCAAACCCAGGGGTTCTGACTTCAAACCCCATTGTCTTCATCCCACACCACTTCTCTGGACCACCTTTGGGTCCCAGCCCGACTATATTAGATTCACGGAGGGAACTGCTTTGAAAAGGCAGAATCCCCGGCCTCACTCTGGAGACTGTTTCAACGGGTCCGGGTTGGGATCCAGGACCCTGCCTTTGTAGCCAGCTCCCAGGGCGAGTCTGATGCTTCGGGAAGGGCGAGACCCACTGTCCACACTCTGCTACTTGTAAGGATGTGAGACACGGGGCTCAGGACCCAAAAGTTTGAAAGCAAGAGTGGAGTGACGGGGTCTCTGCCTCCCTGACAGCGGCTGGTCCCCGCCTCCAGGGCCCCCGGAGCTCGATGGGGACCCGGGCTTCTCTGCCTCCTCCCGCCTCCCTCCAGGGGGGCTGCTGCTGGAGCCCACGGCTCTGCTGGTAAAGTCTTTATCGGGAATGTCGCCTAATGCATTCATATCAAACAATAGCGCCTCATACATCATCCCTGCCAGAGGCCAACTCCGCTAGGACAAGCACAGTCCATTACCCTGACGGGCGCAGGCCGTGCGCAAAACAGATAACGGTCCCGGCTGTGCGGGGGGAGTTGTCATGGGCCCGGCGAGCACCAAGGGGGCCCTGAGCAGCTGCCACGCCGGGGAAGTTGGGTCACGGGGCGTCCGAGGCCCCGACCTTACATGGCGGGAGATAGAGTAGCGGTTAAGAACCTAGCTCTGCATCCTCAGGGCAGGGATGACTTCTCTGAGCCTCGTTTTTCCCATCTGTAAAAGGGGGCTAAGAATAACTTGCGTCGCCAGAGCCGTCGGGAGGGTTTAAGAAGAGGAGGTGGGTGAAGTGTGACGCATGACGCCCGGGGAAGGGGAGACGATCTACAAATGTGGCCCTGACTGTCCCTCTATTACCAGGGCCCCCTCCAGGGCACCTGCCGCTTTCCGCAGACGGCTCTTAACAGTCCTCGCTATCTCCAAGCTCCCGTAGGCCGGGAGGGACGAGCCACCCGCTCCAAGTGCTGGTTCCCCGGACCCTGAGACAAGGGTTCGACTGCAAGTCAGAGGCTGACACCAGGATTTCTTCCTGGGGAAGGGGGGCAGGGAAGGGGGCCGCCAGTGAAAGGTGCACACACAGCTCCAGGAGCTGAGAGCCTGGGTGTTTACAGATCAACCTCCACCATCACCGGGATGGCCCTGGGGGCACGGATTCCCCAGCACTTCCGGCTACAGGTGACCAAGCAGGCTTCAGGGAAAGTCTTCCGGGGGAGGAATGTAGGTTCTGGTAGCTAGGGGCTGGACTAAGGTGCAGCCAGTTGAGAAGGGCTGAGTTTTGTATCCCTCCCCCCCCACCACCAATTCATATGTTCAACCCCTAACCCCCAGGACCTCAGTATGTGACTGTATTTCCTTTACGTAGGGAACTAACGTAAAGTGAAGCCATGTGGGTTGGACCTGCTCCAGTATGACTGTGGTCCTTATATGAAGATTAGGGGGGCGCCTGGGTGGCTCAGTCAGTTAAGTGTCCGACTTCGGCTCAGGTCATGATCTCACGGTTCGTGGGCTCGAGCCCCGTGTCAGGCTCTGCACTGACAGCTCAGAGCCTGCTTGGGATTCTCTCTCTCCCTCTCCCTCTCTGCTCCTCCCTGACTTGCGCTCTCACTCCCTTTCTCTCTCAAAATAGATGAACTTTAAAAAAAGGCCTGGTGGGGGACGGCGCCTGGGTGGCTCAGTCGGTTGAGCGTCCGGCTTCGGCTCAGGTCATGATCTCACGGCTCACGAGTTCGAGCCCCACGTTGGGCTCTGTGCTGACAGCTCAGAACCTGGAGCCTGCTTCGAATTCTGTGTCTCCCCCCACCCCCTCTCTCTCTGTCCCTCCTCTATTCGTGCTCTGTCTCTCTCTCTCTTTCAAAATTGAATAAATGCTTAAAAAAAAAAAAAAAAAAAGAAAGAGGGAAGTGATTAGGACATAGATGCACACGGGGGATTCCACGTGAAGACACAGGGAGAAGAGGAACGTCTCTACAAGCCAAGGAGAGAGGCTCCGAGGAACCAGACCCGCCGACACCTTGACCTTGGGCCTCCAGCCTCCAGAACTGTGAGAGAATACGTTTCTGTCACGTAAGCCCGCCGTCTGGTATTTTGTTATGGCCACTGAGCTGACGGCCACAGACACCAGTGTGCCTCGCCAGCCAGCCCCTCCTCCCTCGCCACTGGCCATTCACCCTCTTTTCTGGCCGAGAGTCACAAGGCCGGTCCAAGGGACAATGGATGGTGCTTGTCCCCTGCCCTCGATCCAGCCCCTCAACCTGTCTCTTGACTTCCCAAGCCTCCTCAGTTCCTTTCCACCTCAGGATCATTGCTCCCCCCTCCTGGATTGCACAGCCACACCTGGATTGCCGATCCCCCGGGGTCTCCACTGGGCTGGCTTCCCAGCCTCAGGTCTCAGCTCCCTGGCCTGCTCCATGCAGAGGTCCTTCCTGACCCCTTGATGGCTCCCTTTCACGTCCCCCTGTTTTATTTTCCTCCGTGCACTGCGGTGGCCCCTCTCTTGCTGTCCTCTCCCTTCACCGAAGGCGGGAACCCCGAGTGTCCCGTTCTCTGCTGTACCCTCAGTGCTCACCGTGGTGCCACATGCATATTGGGGTCTCGGCAAGTTTCTGGTGAGTCAACGTGAGTCCAGGAGCAGAATCCAGCCGGTCCGTTCCCCACGTGACAGTTTTGTCTTTCTGGCGCGTGGTGCTATGGGCTAAAGTGTTTCCTACCCCTCCTTGCCCCCAAATTCCTTTGCTGAAGCTCACCTGCCAGTGGGATGGTATTTGGAGGTGGCTTCTTTGGGAGGTGACGAGGTTTAGATGAGATCATCGGGGTGGGGCCGTCATGAGGGGTCAGTGCTCTTACAGGAAGAGACCCCAGAACTTTCTCTCTCTCTCTCTGTCTCTCTCTGTCTCTCCCTCTCTCTGTCTTTCTCTCTCTCTCTCTGTCGTGTGAGCACACGACGAGAAGGCAGCCGCCTCTCACTGGAAGCCGGCCATGCTGGCACCTTGATCTTGGACTTGTAGCCTCCAGAACGGTGAGAAATAAAGGTCTGCTGTTTAAGCCTCCCAGGTCTACGGCATGTGGTTGCGGCAGCCCGCACCGACACCCACAGGAAGCCAGTCCTTGAGGGCGCTTCAAAGCCGTTTGCATCCCTCCTTCCATCCAGCGCTGTGCAGGCACCCAGTAGGTGCACAGCCCATCATTTTACAGAAGGAAGGTCTGCGAGGGCGTTTGTCTTTCCTTGCCTGCATGGCTGGGAGGGTCTCCCGTTTTTCGCCTGCAAAGGTCAACGCTGTGGGCTTGCCCTTCCTGCCTCCGCTTCCACCAGGAGGGGGTGACCAGATGAGTACCCAAGGGGCAAGGAAGCAGAACCCCACAGCTCAGGACCAGGAGTACAAAAGGCCATTCGATTCTATGGAGGGGCTGGGGTGAGAAAAATAAGCTAGATTAGCCGCTGAGGGCCACGGGAGGTTCTGCTGATGCTCCTCGGGGAGGTTGGTGACATTTGTGCCAGGCGGGGGTGGCAGGGGCGGGGGGGGGGGTGCGGTAAGAGCTCTGCACCTGCTCGTCCTCACTGAATCTTCACTCTAGCTCCGGGAGGCAGCTTGGGCTGGCTGCCGCTGTGGGGACTCTGGAGCCCCCTCTCCTGGACTGCAGTCCCAGGCCTGCAATTTACTGGCCGTGTGTCTTCGGGCAGGTGCGTGAAACGCTCTGGGCCTCAGTTTACATCGTCTGGGAAATGGGGTGATGACAGCTGCCTCCGATGGTTGTCGCGAGGACCAAAGTTAAAAGCCCACGGCGTGAGACTGGCTCCCGCAAACTCCCTGGGGGTTGGCTCTCGTCATTTGCTTAACATCGCGCGTGGCTTTGTAGTGTATGCACTTGAATACTTTGGCCCCACTTTTCAATACTGTGGCCGGCCTTTGGCTGCGTATAGAGCATTCGCACAGAACTAAGTAAGTGCTAGCTATGATTGTCATTAATCCCATTTGAAAGGTGGCAATCTTTCTGCAGCCGGCAGAAGTCCAAGGGCAGGAGAGAGCATTTGGGTGCCCCCTGAAATATGAGGACCGGGGGCTTCCGATATCTCAGCCCTCCCCAGGGGCTGCTGGCCAGGCCCGCGGGGCAGCGCCTTCGATACTCGCCCTGGTCTCCCCACATCAGCCGAGCTGACTGAAGGCTGCACGATCATAAACCAGAGTTTCATTAGCTGCCCTACTGGGGGCTGGGCTGAGCGGGTCTCCTCCCTCTGGGCCCAGATGCCGAGAGTTGGACCAACGACCACTGCCCGTGCAGCCCCCTAAGCCCCAGAATAATCTGGGATGTCATACCTAGAGCAGACAGAAATGGAGGCTGCCTTTGGGGTTCCACCGCAGCCCGAAGAGTAGGGGAGTGGGCCAGGCTCTTAACAGCATGTGATTAAAGACCCCAGTAATTGTGTCTGACGGGAGACTCATCCCCAGGGCTGAACAGGAGGGGGACCCCAAAGCCCAGATGTGGCCCGGGGTCGGAGGCTGACAGGAGTGGGGGAGCATTCCCTCGGAGCCCCTGAGCAGTGAGTCCTGTGGTTCTAGAAGATGGTGCCATACATCACACGACACGCCTTTCCGTGGGACCGGCCTGGCTGACAGCAACCATTTATCTGAATGTCATTGGCAGTAAACTGGTGCAGGGGAGGGTGGTGAGGAAGGAGGGGTGCAAGGCGGGAGTGAGGGGCTCCTTGGGAATTTCCTAGAGGCCAGTTCACAGCCCCAGCCTGGGGGAGAGGGACAGTTATAAGGCACGGTGGCAGTGCGACTCATTCTGTGGTTTTGAACCCTGTCTGGCCCCTTTCTCACTGGCGATGCTGGGGGTGGGGATGGGGGGGACGGTAAACTTGGGGTGTCCCTGGAAGTCAAATAGGACCTGGCGCCACTCCAGGGGTGAGATAGACACTCCGGCAAGGAAATGGAGGTGACAAGGTAACGCTGGTGGTCACATGGGCATGGAATTCGGAACCATAATCCTGGTGCGGTCATCCATATAAAGCATATTTACTTATCAAGAGAAGGTCCCCCAGGGCATAGACCCTGCAGATGTCAGTCCGTAGTCAGTCATGCAGCCTAAGGTAAAAATTTCAACACTAGCTGTGTGACCTTGGGCAAGTTACTTAACTTCTCTGTGCCTCAATGTCCTCATCTGTAAAATGAGGGCAATAATCACGGCCACTTCAGAGGGTGAGATGATGTAATCGAAGTGCTGAGAACAGTGCCTGGCTCATGGAAAGTGTGCGGTAAGTCTTAGCTACCATTACTGTCCTCATTAATACTACAAAGTGTACAGGGAGCTCTAAGAGGCAATAACAGAGGGAGCCAGACTTTGTTCAGAGAGCCAGGGGAGGCCTGAAGGGTGATGAAGGCTTGTGTGCCGGAGGCTGTAAGGTAGTCCAGCAAAAGGGGACGGCGTGTGCAAAGGTCCTGAGGCAGGAAGCGGGTAGGACTCCTCAACCAGCTGAAAGGAAGACAGAGGCACGGAGCCTTGGTGGGTGGGGGAAGAGCCTCAGTCTCCTAATCTGTTAAACCTTTTGCAGAGCTGTGAGGGGTAAAAGAGCAGGTGTTCAAAGTTGCCAGCACAGAGCCTGCGCGCTGGCTCAGCGTGATGATTGGTTAGATTCCTGGTTCTGACCCCAGGGAGGCCAAATTCTACTTGCCACGCCCCTCATTAAAGCTTGAAAGGACATCAGAGGCCATTCATTTGGCACGGGGGCACCGAGGATTTAGAGGCTCCACGCCAGGGAGGCTGCTGGGGCTGTCTGCTCCGGCCTCATTGGGGCGGGGGGTGGGGGGTGCGGTGGAAACAGAAAGGGCTTGGGGGGGGAGGGCTAAGGGCTGGGGTTAAGTCCTGACTCCAGTGCTACCTGTTGGGGGGTTTGGTGTGATGGATATAAGCTGGAGGCACTCAGTTTCTTCATCTATAAAATGGGAATAGTAACACCACCCACAAGGCATTCGTGGTTATAAGAGGGGTGAGCACTCGGGTGCCCGCAGGGCCCGGGCAGCGATGCAGAGGGAGACAAGAGGGCTGAGTGGGACATGGGACACAAGGAGCAAGCTCCCGCTGCGCACCCAGCCAGCCTGCGGGCGAGGGGGCTCAGCGCTGCCTGGTGCTCTGACTCCTCAACAGAACCCGAAATCCTGATTTTATGTAGGATGTCCCTATTTGTAAGTGCCAGAAAACAACTGAGGCAAGCTTTTTGAAAGCACAACATGGGCTGAAGAAACCATGCTTGTGGCCCGAATTTGATCTGTGGACTGCCAGTTTGCAGCCTCCGGTGGAGAGGAGTGCACTTAGTAGGTGTTCAATAAATGCCATTCCTTTCACTGCAGCGGCCTCCCTGCCCCCAGTCTCCAGCGCCTGTCAATCTAGGACGCCAACTGCCTGCTGGGAGCCCAGACCTTCCTAAGTCAGGCTGGGGCCCGGGACCCTAGACCCAGAGCCTTTATGTCCAGGAAGGGACGCACCCACCCCCCCACCTCTCCCCGTCCCCCCGCCTGATCTCAGCCTCTCCCCATTCACACCCCACCTCCGTCCCCGCCCTGGATGTTGCCGTCTTGCCAGGAAGGCGCTGCCTGCCAGGGTCCCGAGAGCACGAAGCACGCAGGTGGCCGGTGTGGGAGGCGCGTGTCACAGCCCTGTCACCACCACGGCTGCTCCCTCCTCCTGTCGGTGGCGTCAGGAAACCCTGGGAAGCAGGTGACACTGTTCCCCAGGGTCTGCACCTGCCTCAGGGAGTGGCGACCGTGGCTCAGATATTGATGGATGTGCTGGTAAAACAGTCAGAAAGAGTGACACGAGGCCAGAGCTGCGTGGGGCCTTGGAGGGCAGACCGACAGTGCTCAGTGGGGAAACTGAGGCCCAGAGGGATAGTCACACAGCAAGGTGGTGGGGTCCACGTCCACTGACTCATGATTAAATGCTCTTTTTTCACGCCTTCCTGCCAGACCAAGACCTAGAGCAGGGACATTGGAGCCTGGACCTGGCCTTCTGGGTCATGGGACGAAGTTGGTGCTGGGGGCCGGCAGACTGTGCTCCCATCCTGGTTCTGCCACTTACTGTGCGTCCTTGGGCAAGTCTCCTAGCCTCTCTGGGCCTCAGTTGCATCATCTACAAAGTGGGAATAAACCTCTCGCCAAGGTCAAACGAGAACTTGCATAAAATCCACGCTTCATAATGGATGCTTAAAAGCCTTTTTTAAAAGGTACTTAGAGCCGGCCTCGTTTCAAAAAAGGCTTAGAAATGGTTTACAAATATACACCGCAATGCCCAAACAGAAAGGGCCTAGATGAGCGGACCAGGATGGGGACATGACGGGATAAGTTCCTGTATGGTTGTGACCAGTGGGCTCAGAGTTTCCTGGCAGCCAAAGCAAAGAGAGAAATGTGACCACGATAGGACTCAGTGTCCATGAGAAACGAGTTTGTTAGGGAAACAAATTCGGCTTTGGGGAGTAACGAGATGTGCACCATTTCTCATGTGACCTTCAAAAAAAGGGCCCTGTGGGAAGAAGTGTTCTTTCTCTTTCCTCTCCACTCCCGCAGGCCCTTACCCGGCTACTCCCTGGGATCACCCAAGCCCTACAACCACAGCTGACAGCGTAATGATTAAGAGGCCAGGTCCTGAAGACAAAACCAGTCTCTACCACTGTGCAACCCTGGGCCAGAGACCTTCCCTCCCCGAGCCTCAGTTTTCTCATCTATACGATGGGGGGAGGGGGGATTAATAACTACCTCACCAGCTAGTCCTGAAGATTAGAGGAGGAATCTTCCCTAAAGACCTAGTGCTGGGGTGCCTGGGTGGCTCAGTCAGTTGAGCAACCCACTCTTGATTTCTGTTCGGGTCCTGGGATGAGCCTCACAACCAGGCTCCTTGCTGAGCACGGAGCCTGCTTGGGATTCTCTCTCTCTCTCTCTCTCTCTCTCTCTCTCCCTCTCTGCTCTCTCTCTAAAATAAAAACAGAAACAAAAACCCAGTGGTGTCTGGTATACAGTAAGTGCTCAATAAATGGTGGCTGCTCTTCTTCCAGCAGGAGCTCAATAAATACCCAGCGGATGAATATCACAGGGCAGCGACGGCACTTTAGCTCCCAAACCGTTCCCCAGGTGCGTCTCAGCAGCAGACTTTCTCCCCCAACCAAACTGTAACTGCGTGTGTGTGTGTGTGTTAATCAATTCCGCGATTTGTGGGAGCCAAAAAGCCCAGGTTAATGGAAGCCGGCTGAATCCCCCGTGAATTTCAAACCCTCCTGGAAAGGCCCCTGCTTTTTCCTGCTCAGCCACTGGGAAGCCGCTGCCTCCACTCCGGGTGGAGAAATTGAATAATTGATGCAATTTGAATAACACTAGGATTTGTAATGATATTGAAATGTAAAGATAAAAAAGGGGCGTGAACGGGTGCCGATAGCGGAAGCGAAACGTTGTTAATAGGCACTTAGGGGCTCGCGTGGGGGGGATGCTCCACTGGAGACGCGCTGGAAAGGCATTTAAGAGAGGAGGCGCTGGGAGGGGGTGGCTGGGAAATCTCCACCCGGTGAGGGGGAAAAACCATATTCATAAATAAGATGCGGAAATTTCTCCCGACTCAGCAGCACTAACAGTTAGAGAGTGGATAATTATTTAAATGCCAAATCATTCCGTTCATTAGAATCCCAAATCATATCTGAAGAAACTGATTGCCCAGGGCGGGCCTGGGAGGGGGCGGGGGAGGAGGGACGTGGCTAGGAAGGTCTCCCCACCCTGTGGTCCAGGCTAAGGGGAAGATGGGGCGGAAAGGAGGGTAGGATAGGGGAGCGAGCGTGGGCACGTGGGCTCCTGAAAATCAGACAGACCCAGGTTCAGGTGCAGGATCTGATAACTTCCTGGCTGTGGGCCTTGAACGTGGTGCCTTCCCTCTCTGAGCCTCGGTTTGCCTAGCTGAGAAATGGGGCTAATGCCAACGTTTACTTGGCAGGCAGTGAACCTGGAAGGCAGGACTGAGAATGAGTGGGGGAGGGAATTGGACCAGCGCTAGGGAAGATGGGGGAGAAGCCTCAAGCGAGCCCCAAGTCGGGCTCCTTTCTTCTCTCCCACCTCCGGCCCCCAGGCGGACCCAGGAGCTGACTTGAGGGACCCAGGGAGGGACAAAGGGACCCAGTAAGTCGGTGGCAGAGCCAGGGACGCCCAAGTATTCACATGTCCTATAATCCCCGTGGACCCTCCACTCCCAGCCTGTTCGGGCCACCGTCCAGGGTGCCAGGAGGTCTCCAAGGTGGGAGCCAGTTCAGCGCCTGGGAGCATTATCATGTCTGTGGCCAGAGTCACAAGGGCACGTCGGTAACAATTCAATTATGCTGAGTGATTCCCGACTGGCTGGCGCCCCCTCCCAGGGTGGGTGACCATGCTGCCCCTCAGACACAAGCAAGTGAGAACCCTGGAGCAGGGAGGGCCACAGGAAGCCCCGCCTGGGCTCAGCGGGGACAGGAAACCCTGAAACAGGTAAGCAATGTGTGCTCACAAGCTCCCAATGTAACAGTCGGAACGGTGACAGACCACAACACAGCCGTCAGCACGATAGTGTCTGTGCTAAGGACAGGCCCTGTGCTAAGCATTTTTTAGCATTTAATCGGTCATAAGAACCCTGGGAGCAGGGACAATGGGGAGACTGAGTCCCGGCCAAGTGAGGCGCCTAGTTCACACAGCCCAAACGCTGTGCAGCTGGGGTTTGAACCCGTCTGCCTGAAACCCAAGCCTCTCAGAGTAACTCTGGGCTGCACTCAAGCCTGGGGGCACGGCCGGTGCCTTGCTGTCTCCTTCACCATGGCCGTGGGAGGCCCCTGAGGTGCCTGGTTTCCAGGTGAGAGCCTGCCTAGCCCCACAGAGCGCTGCAGAGGGAGCCGGGATTCAGACATAGGCCGCTCTAATTTCGATCTCTTGCCTTCTGTCTTCCCCTCTCCGGAGCCTCAGAGCCGTGTTCCAGCCCCCCCTTGCTGGCCGCCCTCCACCCCACCCCACCCCCATGGCCCCACGGTCCATGCCGAGAGCTGTCCAGTTGCCACCGGATCCATTCCATCAAATAGGACTTCAGACAGCGACTTGCCCAGTCCAAGAAGCCTGACGAACCAGCCACGGCCTCCTAGATGGGCTCCCCACACGCCTGTTTAAGGGCCCCCTGGTACTCGCACGTCCAGCTGAGGTTGGGGACCAGGCCTGCCGGGGTGTCCCCAGTAGTAATTGAAACATGAGCCCTATTAATATTTCAGCGGCCCGGTCTTGGCATGTGACTCCTGTAGCTGCGAGCAGGGTCCTCTCCCTTCCCATGGGGGCCAGGCGGAGACAGCCGGGAAGCCGAGGCCTGGGGCAGTCAGAGGATCTGGGTTAGAGCCCGCCTGCCTCTCTGTGTGGTGTTGATCAAGTCCCTTGCTCTCCCTGGGCCATGTCTGTAAACTGGAGACGTCCATCCTGCCTAAGTGTTACTGGGAGTAGCTGGGGGCCTGGAACATAGCAGGTGCTCAGTAAGCGTTTGACAGTATTCCAGAGACCAGTGTTTTCCAGGGAGAGATATCTGATCTACCCACTTCAGAATCATATGGGGCTCTTGTTACAAATACAGACTCCTGGGCCCCACTCTGGGGTGCTGGGGCCCTGGAGCCAGTATTTGTGACTAACACCCCAGTGACTGTCCATCGGGCACCCCCGAGCCCTAGTGAGGTAGGGGGAGCCTAGGTTCTGGGGCGGGCAGCTGAGCCGTGCTTTTTCTTGTATGTAAATTGGCTTCCTTGTTTGTAACTGGGAACAGAGACGTTCACCTCTTGAGGCTCCTGGGGAGAACGAATGAGATGCGGCGGAGCCTGGCGCATAATAGGTCTTCAATAAATGAGGGTTATGAGTCACCACCCATAACCCTTTGGTGGAGGACGGGGCGTCAGCCCCCGAGAAAGGGGGCGAGAGGGTGTCCTGCCCCTTGGGAGCCTCGTCAGCAGGGCCTGTTCCAAATCGATCTTTTTTCCCCCCGTTTTCGAACACGGCGTCAGCATCTCTTGGGGCGGGCGAAGAAAATGCCAACATCAGCAACCACGTGCCCCAGCCAGACACCGCTGCTCTTTATTAATTAACCGCCAGATGTTAGTTTTGCATCTTTTATCAGAGGGAGGTTTATCACTGGGACCCTGTATGTCAGGCCATTAGGGAGAGGCAGGCAAACATCCCTTAGGGAGCCATGGAGTGGGCGGGGTGCCAGGTGTCAGGGCCCCTCCCCTCTGGGGCACACGGCCGCCGGCCCAGAGCACCCCTGTGCCTGTCTCGTCACATCCGCGGCCCTCCAAAGGGCATCCGTGAGGCGGCTACTCCGGTGATGCACCCGAACACCGGGACCACAGTGGCGAGCAAAACAGACACGGGCCCTGCACGCCGAAGCTCCCGGTCCGCCCGAGATGCAGCCGCAATCCAGTAAACCCAAATAAATAACATTAGGACAAATTGTGATCGGTGTCATGAAGGAAACTGACAAGGTTCCGAGAGAGGGCAAATAGCTGGCAGAGGGGACCTAATTTAGATCGAGCAGTTTCCCTGGGGACGTGACATTTCAGTACCAGCGTGGAAAAGGAGCCAGGGGCAGAAGGTTCCAGGCAAAGGGCACGGCAAGGACAAAGGCCCTGGGGCAGGAACCAGCTTGGCATGTTTAGGGATCTGAATGAAGATCTGAGAGGCTGAAGCGTGGGGAAGGAGTCAATGGCCAGGCTGCTGAGGTCTGCACTGGGGGGCCTCGTGGGGCACGGGGAGGAATGTGGATTTCTTTGTCTGGAGGGCATTGAGGAGCCACGGCAGGCTTTTGAGCAGGAGAGCCACGTGATGGTGGGATTTTCACGTTAGAAAGGGCCCTCTCGGGGGCTCCTGGGTGGCTCAGTCGGTGAAGCATCTGACTCTCGATTTTGGCTCAGATCATGATCTCAAGGTCTTGAGATTGAGTCCTGCATCAGGCTCTGCGCTGACAGCACGAGCCTGCTTGGGGTTCTCTTTCTCTCTCTTCCTCTCTCTGCCCTCTCTCCTTGTCTCTCTCAAAAATAAATAAATGAGCATAAAAGAGAGATTTTTTAAAAAGAAGAAGAGAGAGCCCTCTCTGCTTCAGAGGGTGAGGAACGAATCGGAGGGGACAGAGAAAACGCAGGGAAGCTCGCTAGATGTCAATCCGTGACAGATGGTGAGACCCGGACCAGGGCAAAACAAGGACAGCATTTACCAGGCACTTCCAGGGTGCCAGACAGTGCTCACATTCAGGAAACACTTAGGAAGCAGAAACGGGGTGCGAGGAAGAGAGAAAGGTCTAGGGTGACTCCAAGCGCCTCTCTGTAGACACGCCTGACCCTGCTCGTGTTCCCGACACCCTACAAGACTGGAGCCATGATCGCCTTCGTTTAACAGGGGAAGAAATGGAGACCCAGAGAAGGGCGGCAGCGTGCTCAAGGTCACACAGCGAGTGGCAGCAGATCCTGCGTTTGCACCGGGTCAGCCTGACGTCCAAGGTCTTTCCTGCAAACAGCTGTCCAAGCTCAGCAGGCAGCAGGTAACCGCTAGCCCTCACCCTCCTATTTTCTGAACGCACAATTACCTGGTAAACGCCACTGGGCGAACCTGACCAGGCAGGGGATCGGCGGGCCCCAGGGCCAGCCCTTGACTTGTCCAGGGTGTGATAAATCCAGACCCAGGTCTGGGTCAGCTCCGTCCAAACAGATACAGCACCATTACCCCCAGCTTATTATTTTCCACCCGATCTGCACACCATCTGATAAACAGGTGATTACTTCTCCCAGTTCAGTTTCTGATTTGCATACAATAAATATCATCCCCAGGAAGTGTGTGTGTGTGTGTGTGTGT
This sequence comes from Panthera leo, assembly GCF_018350215.1. NCBI lineage: Eukaryota > Metazoa > Chordata > Mammalia > Carnivora > Felidae > Panthera > Panthera leo. Next base: position 18,414,168 of record NC_056690.1, read on the forward strand.
ACGTGTGTGTTGGGGGTAGAAAACAGGGCTCATGTCTTATTTATGAGAAATAAACAGGAGCACAAGCTCACATAATCAACACATATTTAATCTGGCCCTTACTCGCCCTTTTGACTCTAATCAGGCCGGGTGTATGAAGGGCCATTTTGTACGTGTGTGTCTGTGTGTGTGTGTGTGTATACATGCTTACTCACAGGCTGCAGGAGGATGCCCTTGCCAAGATCCTCATTCCATTCTGATCAGGGCTGATGGTCAGGGCGTAAGATGCCCCCAACCTTACCAGCCCACCCTGTGTGTATGCTTCTCAAGGGGCAGCTTGGGAATCCAGGGTCAAGGCATGGAGGGTAGCATTTGCTCCCCACCGACAACTTTGCAGAAGGAAAAAAATTTTTTTTTATTTTTTTTAACATTTATTCATTTTTGAGAGACAGAGAGAGACAGAACACAAGCGGGGGAGGGGTAGAGAGAGAGGGAAACAGAGAATCCGAAGCAGGTTCCAGGCTCCGAGCCATCAGCACAGACCCCGACGTGGGGCTCGAACCCACGAACCACGAGATCATGACCTGAGCTGAAGCCAGACACTTAACCGACTGAGCCACCCAGGCGCCCCTGGAAAGTTTTTTTTTTTAATATTGCCAAAACAAGGGGCCCTGGGTGGCTCAGTTGTCTAGGCGTCTGACTCTGGATTTCGGCTCAGGTCATGATCTCACAGTTTGTGAGTTTGGGCTCTGCATTGACGGTGTAGAACCTGCCTGAGATTCTCTCTGTCTGCCCCTCCCCTGCTCTCTAAATAAATAAATAAATAAATAAATAAATAAACAAACACCAAATATTGCTGAAACATGTTTGAACCATCAAGAGTACCAGCAATATAAATTGTGCAGCGTTAGCCACAGCTCTGTTTGCAATGACATCTAACATCACATATTTTTCATCAAGATAGAAAAGTAAAACTGGAGAAAAAAAAAAAAAAAAGCCAAGCATTGTGTGGGGGAATCAAGGTCACATGCTCATAAATGCCACAGCCAAGACTTAAACTTATGACCCTGACTCCCAAGCCCGACTTATACCTCCTGTGACACTGCCTTCCAGATAAGGCAGGTGAGACATCTGGGGGAAACCACCAGTGTGATCACTTACTGCCATCTGGCCCCTGTTCCACACTTTGAAAAAGTGAGACCAGAAAAGTAAAGGGACTCGCCCATGGTCATGCGCAAACCATGTGAGTGTGTGTGTGTGTGTGTGTGTGTGTGTGTACAACGATTTTTTGTGTATGTTGACCAACGCAGGACACAGCAAGAACAGCTTATGTTTGCTCACCGATGACTGAGTCCTAATTTGGGGTCCTTGAATGATGGATGAGTATAGGTGTCTGGGTCCCCAGGTCTGGCTGTCAAATGAGTCTCTTTGTTCTTCTCCAAGTTGCATATGCTGGGGCTGAGCTATCCAAAATGACTCTTTCATTCATGTATCTGCTGCCTGGGCTCCATGACTGGGCTGCGGGAGCCAGTGGGATGTCTCCTTTCTCTCTGTGCAGCTCTCCACTTAGCTAGCTTGGACTTCTTTGCAGCATGGCGGTCTCAGAGTAGTCAGACTTCTTTTTTTTTTTTTTTTTTTTTTTTTTTTTTAAATTTTTTTTTCAACGTTTTTTATTTATTTTTGGGACAGAGAGAGACAGAGCATGAACAGGGGAGGGGCAGAGAGAGGGAGACACAGAATCAGAAACAGGCTCCAGGCTCCGAGCCATCAGCCCAGAGCCTGACGCGGGGCTCGAACTCACGGACCGCGAGATCGTGACCTGGCTGAAGTCGGACGCTTAACCGACTGCGCCACCCAGGCGCCCCAGTAGTCAGACTTCTTATGTGGCAGCTGACTGTCACCAGGATAAGCATCCTGAAATGTTGACTTGTGTTTTTTTATTTTGGTATGTATGCTTGTTTGTTTTTACAAATACATCATCTTTATACAAACACCTATGAGGGATATGGGGTATACAAATTCAAACAATATGGAAAGTGCAAAGATTCAAGAAGAAAATCACTCACAGGGCAGCTGGGTGACTCAGTCGGTTAAGCGTCTTACTTCGGCTCAGGTCATGATATCGTGGTTTGTGAGTTTGAGCCCCACATCAGGCTCTCTGCTGTCAGTGCAGAGCCGGCTTAGGATCCCCTGTCCCCTTCTCTCTCTGCCCCTCCCCTACTTACACGCTCTCTCTCAAAAATAAAAATAAACATTAAAAAAAAGAAAATCATTCACAATTCCACTACCCAGAAATTAATATTTGGTGAACCTTAATCAATGGGTCGGTCTTCCTACCACAGAAAATAAAGAGAAGGATGGAAAAATGGATGGATAGATGGATAGATGGATGGATGGATGGATGGATGGGTGGATGGTTAGATGGATGGATGGATGGATGGATGGATGGATGGTTAGATGGATGAATGGATGGATGGATGGATGGATGGATGGATAGATGGATGGTTAGATGGATGAATGGATGGATGGATGGATGGATGGATATTTGGATGGACAGATAGGTAGTGATGGGTGGATTGACAGATGGATGAATGGATGTGTGAAGGATGGATGGATGGATGGATGCATGATAGATGGATGCGTGGATGGGTGGATGGATGGATGGGTGAGCGTTGGATGGATGAATGGTTGGATGGATGAATGGGTGAGTGTTGGATGGATGGATGGATGGATGGATAGATAGATGGACAGATAGGTGAGTGATGGGTGGATTGGTGGATGGATGAATGGATGTGTGAATGATGGATTGATGGATGGATGTGTGAATGATGGATGGATGGATGAATGAGTGATAGATGGATGGGTGGATGGGTGGATGGATGGATAGATGGATGGACGGATGGATGGATGGGTGGGTGATGGATGAATGGTTGGATGGATGAATGGGTGAGTGTTGGATGGATGGATGGGAGAGTGATGGGTAATGGATGAGTAGATGGAGAAAATAAAAGAAGAAAATAATTCTGACTGTTGAGGGTCTAAGAGTTAGAGGGAGAGGCAATTAAGGTTCTGGATGCTGGAAAAGTGGCATTAGAGAGGCCCATCTCTCCAGACCCTCACTCCATCCACACAGCAGCCATGACTGCATCTGACTGGCTGCAGAGTCTAGTTGCTAATGGCGGGGTGTGGGGGGGGAGGATAGCCTGGAAATGGACCACTTCCCTCAGGTGAATCACCTAAGAGGAGACTGTCAGGAGCAGGGGCCCTAGGACAGGCTCGCTCCCCACCTGCCTCCATTATCGGTCACCTTCCTAGGACTTCTGGAACTCAAACTGTCATCCTTCGCTTCCCTTCAGTGGCCCCCTCTGCCTACGGGTTAGACTCGGGACTATTAGAACTGTCACCCACCACTGTCACCACTATCGTTACCGCCATTGCAATTTCCGCTATCAGTGGGCTCAAACCCACGAACCAGGAGATCGTGACCTCAGCCAGCTATGCACCCCCAGTACTACTTTTTCTTCTCCCTTTTTTCCTTCCGCAGAATTGTTACTGTTAGTTTAAAATCCTTGTTAGAAAGGCAACACGGGTGCATTAGAGACAATTTAAGAAGTCTGAGACTTCAGACTTCAAAGAGAAATCAAAACTCACCCCCAAATACCGCTAGCAGAGGCATCAGCCCCCATCCGGTCCCCGTTCCTCAGCAAGGTCCGCAGGGCCCTCAGTGGCAGGCCACTGGTCACCTTCCCACCCGTCCCCACTCTGACCGTGCGTGCTGCTGTCAGATCAAACCTCTGATGCCCCCAGACCCACCTGCCCTCCCTCTTGTCCCTGGGCCTCTGAATATGCTGTTCCTTCTGTTCAACAAGTCTTTCCTCCTGTACTCTGTCCGGTTCACCCCCACACACTCTGGGCCCTGGACATTGACATAGGCCCTCTAGGGAGCCTCCTCTGAGTGTCCCACCCTTTAGGCAGGGACAGAGGCCTCCTCTGGGCCCCCAGCATCCCTGCTGAAGCACACGTCACCCTGTCTAGGTCCTGTTGACCTGTCCAGCGTCACCATGTAGAAAGCGGGGAGCATGTTGAGCCACCTCTGTGTGCCCAGCACAGGCCTGCCGCATAGCAGGAGCCTCCATGTGTGTTTGGGGAGTGAATGAGTGAAGGGTTTTCCAGAAGATGTGGCATTCGAGCCACGCTCTCGTGGTAGTATCGGGAAAGAAAGCAGTGAGGGTGCAGGGCCAGACGGCATTCTCTGCCCCAAACGATGCGTCTTCTGCATTGACTTCTGACCTGAGCTGTCGCTCGGGTCCAGGAACCCCACGCCTGCACACCCCCCAGCCTCCCGGTGGCATGTTTGAGGAGGCCAGGCGGCTCCCACCCTGTCCACACCACTAGACAGACAACCTCGGACGCGAGGAGCACGATTCCTCTGTGTGCTATCAATTTTTCATAACCGCCCGCCGACAGACAAGGTGAACAGTTCACTTTTATGAATCCTTGTTAACAGTGTGTCGAGAGATATTTCACTTTAAGTGCCCCCTTTTTGCTGAAAAAGAAAAAAGAAAAATAACAGAAAATGTAAATTATCTCATTATGGAGAGACGTTGAGGGGTCTGAGCTGGGCTTTCAGAGGAGACAGAGCAGAGACCGGCTGGGACGTGAGGAGGAGAGGCTCCCTCAGGCGGCCCAGGGGCCTTCCCAAAGCAGAGGGGCTGGTGGGGAAGCCAAACCTCGCACACGAAGTGTGGCCACAGAGCTGAGGGTGGGGTAGCAGGTGGTTAGAGCCTAGAGGCAGACTCTGTGCACCCAGATAGGCAAAGAGAAAATACAGGGATGTTCATGGCAACCCTTAAAAAAGAACAAACAAACCAGGGGCGCCTGGGCGGCTCAGTCGGTCAGGCGTCCGACTTCGGCTCAGGTCCTGATCCCGAGGTTCATGGATTCAAGCCCATGTCGGGCTCTGTGCTGACAGCTCAGAACTTGGAATCTGCTCCGGCCGGATTCTGTGTGTATCTCTCTCTGCCCCTCCCCCACTTGCTTGCTCGCTCTTTCTCCCTCCCTCTCTCTCTCTCAAAAAATCAATGAACATTAGAAAAATTAAAGGGGCACCCGGGTGGCTCAGTCGGTTAAGTGTTGAACTTCAGCTCGGGTCATGACCTCACAGCTTATGGGTTCGAATCTTGCTTCGGATTCTGTGTCTCTGTCTCTCTTGCCCCTCCTCCACTCTCTCTCTTTTTCTCTTTCTCTTTCTCTCAAAAATAAATAAACATTTAAAAATTAAAAACAAAAACAAAAACAAAGCATAAAGCTGGAAACAACCTAAGTGTCCATCAACGGGGGACTGGTTAAATGTAAATTATAATGTGGCCATTTAAGTGGAATACTATGCAGCTGGGAAAAAGAATGGGCTAGTTTGGTGCGGAGCAGTAAAGAAGAAAGTATGTGAGCTGTTATTGAGTGGAAAAAGCAAATCACAGGACAATTTCTAGTGTGCTGCCATTTACGTAAAAGCATAGACGTGTTTTGTATGCATGAAAAATGTGGAAAGAACTACACAAGCATCTATTCAGAGTGATTCTCTCTAGAAAGCGAGAATGAAGAACGGGATATGGAGACGGCTTTTGGGTTTCGTTTCACATATTTACGTGCCGGTTTCATTTACTTTGTACTGTGTGCAGTATGATTCTTACAATTTTATTTACTTATTTTTTAGTATTTATTTTGAGAGAGACAGAGACAGCACAAGTAGGGGAGGGGCAGAGAGAGAGAGAGAGAGGGAGAGAGAGAGAGTCCCAAGCAGGCTCCACACTGCCAGCGCAGGGCCCGACGCGGGGCTTGAACTCATGAACCGTGAGATCATGACCTGAGCCCAAATCAAGGGTCGGAGGCTTAACCGACTGAGCCACCCAGACGCCCCTGACTCTTATAATTTTAAAAGTTGAAAATCTTTCTTTAAGCTTATTTATTTTGAGAGAGAGAGAGAGAGAGAGCATAAGCAGGGGAGGGGCAGTTATTGTGGAGCCCAACGTGGGGCTCGAACCCACGAACCACGAGATCATGACCTGAGCCAAAGTTGGACACTCAACCGACCAAGCCACTCAGGTGCCCCGGAGTTTAAAAATCTTTTAGGGGCGCCTGGGTGGCTCAGTCGGTTAAGCGTCCGACTTCGGCTCAGGTCACGATCTCGCGGTCCGTGGGTTCGAGCCCCGTGTCAGGCTCTGGGCGGATGGCTCAGAGCCTGGAGCCTGTTTCCAATTCTGTGTCTCCCTCTCTCTCTGCCCCTCCCCCGTTCATGCTCTGTCTCTCTCTGTCTCAAAAATAAATAAACGTTAAAAAAAAAAAAAAATTAAAAAAAAAAAAAAAAAAGAAAAAAAAAGTGGAAAAAAAAAATAAAAAAAAAATAAAAATCTTTTAAAATGTTCAGTGTAAGGAAGTAGTTTAATTTTCTCCTTTATATGCTTCCCCATTATTTGAGGTTTTTTTTTTTTCACAACAACTGTTATACCTGTACATACAAAAATACACATTTTTTAACCAAGAAAATATTGGCTTTGATGTCAGGCAGACTTGACTCTTGTTTTCAATCTTCCCTTCATCAGCTGAGCGATATTAGGCAAGTCACTTAACCTCTCTGAGTGTCAGCTTCCTGCAGCAATTTTGGGTATGAATAGTATACGCAGAGTAAGTGTGCAGTAACTTTATCATGCTAATGGTTATTATCCCATAGAGAGAGGTGGTAAACTCTCACATGCCGTCCCAGTTGGTAAATTAATGCCCGTCCTTGTTAAAGACCCTATGAAGCTCTTTAAAATGTTATAGGCCAGTGGTCCTTCAAACGGTCTTTAGGTATAAAATTCACTGACAAATAAAATCTTAAGCGGGAACCCAGTATGCATAAAACAGGAACCAGAACATTTTAGTAGCATTCAACGTGTGACATTTACAGCCGGTGATGTGTGCAGCGTCCTGTCTCCTTCTTTTGGTGACAATAGCCCAATCTTCCCTTGAACGGATTGTTTACCCCCCACACCAGAGGTGAGCATGGACCCAAAGCCAAAGACATCTCCCTGCGACAAGGAAGGGCTCGGGGACCAGACTGCGACCAGTGTGGGCCAGTCTTGTGAGTTCCATGCAGACTGGAGAGGGAGAGAAGGCCCATTTGCTTCTGGTTTTGAGCCTCGGATGGGGGCAGGGCCACCAGAGCTCACCCACCGTCAGAGTCCAAGAACAAAGCCAACACTGTGTAAGGCTGAGAGATGGCAGAAACTTGAGCCTTGGTGACATCACAAGAGCTCACAAGAGTTTATTTAGGGTGAGGCTTAGGTGCCCAGACTCTGGAGCAAGACGCTCTGGATTCAGATCCCTGCTCTGATAGCTCCACTGCTGTGGGATCTCGGGCAAGTCAGTTAACCTCTCTGAGTCTCGGTTTCCCAGCACCCACCACCCCGGAGGGCTGGGAGTAGCAGATGAGTCAATACACGTGAAAGCATTTAAATAGTACCTGGCACCTGGCTTGGGTGAGCTCCCGTCGCAATTCTGCCACATTCCTACTCATAGGAGCACCTGCATGCTGTGTTGGGCTGACAGCTTCACTGGAATAAAACTTCGCCTGCCGCGTGGGTCTCATTGATAAATATCCTGACGGGGCCCGGCAAGCTTTTGCAAAACGTATTGGCAACTGCTTATCTGTGGTTTAGGATTTTGACCTTGGAGCCACGCTGCAAGAGCACGGCGATCCCTAGAGAAGTTTCAGGGAAGGGAGTTTGAGCTCAACATGTGGAATGTGTTTCGGGGCCCGGAGTTGTCTAGAGACGGGCCAGGCTGCCCTCTAGGCGACGAGCTTCGCGTGTCGGGAAGGAGTTTGCAATGAGGCTGGACTCCAGTGCCGTGAACATCCAGAGGGCGATGCCAGTGCCAGGCGGAGTTGAGACTTCGTTCACTCGTGCATTCGTTCATCATTCACCATGGCCCCGGCACTGGGACGAACGTCCCCGCTGACTCTTAGGTCTTTTCGTAAATGATTTCTTGCTAAAGGTAGAAGGGACTCCTTCGGCCAGCCTTCTGGGGGCTGTTTTCATTTTTAAGAGAGACCAAGTTTCTGGGGCGTCTGGGTGGCTCCGGCAGTTAAGTGTCCAACTTCAGCTCAGGTCACGATCTAGTGTTTCACGAGTTCAAGCCCTGCATCGGGTTCTGTGCTGACAGCTGGGAGCCTGGAGCCTGCTTCAGAGTCTGTGTCTCCCTCTCTCTCTCTGCCCCTCCCCTGTTCGTGCTCTCTCTCTCTCTCTCTGTCTCAAAAATAAACATTAAAAAATTTTTAAAGAAAAAAAGATCAAGCATCAGTGCTAATGCTAAGGAACGGGTTCCTAAAGGTGGACTCAGGTGCTTTCGCAGCTCACCTGGGTGGAGAGATGGGAGGCGGCCCCACTCACCTTGCCTCGTATCTTACCTGGACAAGGTGGGCGGAGTAAGGGAGAGGAACACACCCCACACCTTCCAGGTGGGGTTTCAGACCATAATGGTATTAATGCGACCAGCTAAGCGTGGGGCACATGTGAAATCTCATTTCATCTCAGCTGCGCTGGGCGGCTGTAGGCTTCCCCAGGCAGGCAGTTTGGCCTCAGACAGTCCTCCCCTTTATCCCCCATCCCCGCCTACCGGAAGTCCTCGACTTCCCCCGGTGCTGGATGAGCAAACAAGCTGGCTGGAGAGCACACAGTGGTGCCAGTGACGGGGACAGCAGATCAATCAAATGGTCTTCCCTGGAGAGCCCAGGTCTTGTGCATCAGGCAAGGGGCAGAGCATAGGCTCCAAGGGGTAGGAAGAGAGGGGGGAGCAAAGGCAGGGGAGGGGAGCCCAGAGGCCCAGGAAGATCCTTTCTCCCTGGAACAGAAGCGACTCTCTGTCCGTCGAGCATAATGATAGCAACAGCAACAACAATAGCTGGCATTTAAGTGCCCGCCGTGCTGCACACCCGGCCGAGACCTCACAGCACCTCCGTGAGCTGACACACTTACCTCCCCATCTTCAGAGGAGGCTGAAAACAAAACGGTCCTATCCAAGGGGCAAGCCTGCCTGGCTTCAGAGCCCCTGCCCTATCCACTCTGCTGCCCCACTCCCACGGCTCCCTTAATCCTGCCAGACACCCGTGGGTTTTATGACCATTTCACAGGTGCAGAAACAGAGGCCCAAAGAGGCAAAGTCACTTGCCCAAAGTCTCAGGTGAGCTGAGCCAGCCCTCGGCCCAGTTCTATCAGACCCCGGATCCTGGGTTTCCCCCTCCCTTGTCATCTCTGTAAGCAAGACCCTGAAGGAGACAGAGTGGGGTCCACCGGCCCATTTCTGGCTCAGGGGACAGTGTGCATAGTGGGGTTGGGGCTCCAGGACCCTGGTAAGAAACCACTGACCCTCCTCTTCCTCTGGAGCCCGGAGAATATCTCACCCCCGACAGAGGCTGCTACTATAGCTAATAAACCTCTATGCTTCTCCCTCTAAATGTAAATGACGGGTGAGTGGGATGTTATGGGTTTTGGAAAAAGAAAAGGCAAGAGAAAGGTAATTTGCATTAGGTATGTGTGCAGCTTTTGACACAATCTCAGGAGACGAGGATTCCCCAGCTCTGGGTCAAATTCAGGGCCCCCACCTTGGAGGGTGGTGAGGGAGTCTTCCACAGAGGAATGCTCGGGGCCCTCACTTCCTACCACCTGGCAGGCCAGCCTCTCCCTCCCTAACCTCTCCTCCCTTTCCCAGCTCCCAGCTCCCAGCTCTTCTCTCTCCCCAACCCCCAAGAACCCTGCTGGTGTGCTGCACTGAGAGGCAATTTATAAAGCAGATGTTTATTGCAAGGTTTCACGCGAGCTTGGTGCCTCGCCAAACGTTATAGTAATTGGAGGCTGCGTTTAATTACTGATCAATGTAGAGTTGGGACGAGACAGGCCTGGAAACTGCCTTTGGTCTAGACTCTCCTCCCTGCTTCAGAGAAGGCAGGAGCTCCTAACCCTCCGTGGCTCGGCACGCCTGAGCCAAAGCCTGGGCAATGGCAAGGCAGGAGGATGTGGGTTCCAGTGGCTGCTGGGGTACCACCAGATTCTGCTACGGCCCTCTCCTTGCCATCACATCACATTATTTGTTGATGCCTAGTCCGTGCCAGGAACCGTGCTGGGCATTGGGGTCGTAGGGATTAATGAATTTCTCCCAGTGCCCGGGCTGAGAGCTTTGCATACACTATCGTGCAATCCAACACAAGGCAGGTGTCATACCCAGGCTCCAAGGTGGCCCCCAGTGATCCCTGCATCCTGATATCCACCTGTTGTGCAGTTCTCTCCCACACGAGGGGAATGACCTGTGTAACAGCATGGCTGACGTGACAGCTCGTGACTTCTGAGGCTCAGTCATTAAAGACATCACAACCTTTGCCTTGTTCTCTTCGCTCACTCGCTCCAGGGGAAGCCAGTTGCCATGTCGTGAGGACACTCAAGCAGTCCTACAGGGAGATCCACGCAGGGAGGAATTGAGGAGCCACCTTGGGGAGTGGAAACTCCGGTCCAATCAAGGCTGTGGATGAGACCACAACCTTGGCCAACATCATGGCTACAATCTCATGAAGAGACCCTGAACCTGAACCACCCTAAGCCACTCCACGACAACTATGAGATTCTTAAATGGTTATTGTGGGGGCGACTGGTTGGCTCAATTGGTTGAGTGTCCAACTGCGACTCAAGTCATGATCCCACGGCTTGTGAGTTTTAGCCCCACATTAGGCTCTGTGCTGACAGCTCAGAGTCTGGAGTCTACTTTGGATTCTGTCCCCATCTTTCTCTGTCCCTCCCCCTCTCACGTTCTGTCTGTCTGTCTCTCAAATATAAACATTTAAAAAAATCTAAATGGTTATTGTGGTAAGCCACTAAGTTTTGGAGTAATAGATAACTAATACAATAGCCATGGGAAAGAAGGAAACATAAGGAAGACTAATAAATAGGAAACACAAACAAATGTAGCAAGAAAGAAGACCGCCATAAAACATGTAATTATATAATCACTCTATGTACATATAGATTTTTGAATGTGCAGATATATTGGTGATATATATTTTATGTGTGGTATTATAATATAATCACAATAAATGTGAATGAGTTAAATTCACCAATTAAAAGAGAAATCTTCATTCTTTCCTCAAAATAATTCTATGTGACAGGCATTATTACACCCATTTTACAGATGAAAGAGTTGAGGTTCAGAGTAGGGAAGAAACTTGCCCAAGGTCTCTCAACTCAAAAGTGATAGGGTGGGACTGAAGCTGGTCCTTCTGACTCCAAAGCCCTAAGCTGTATTGTACTGTTTTGTATTGTTAGTGTTTGTATTGTTAGCTTCTTTGGATAGAAGAGGAAACTGAGACTCAGAAAGGGTGAGTGACTTGCCCAGGGTCACACAGCAATATTTCAAAACGAGAGCCAGAAGCAGGCATCTGACCCATTGATGTCTGCCCCGTGACCTATGGAGCTCTGTCATCAAAGCACAAGAATCTCAGGGGTTTTCTGTCTTCATACCTGCTTAGGACAGCTAGACACACTTGGCTGTGGCCAGAGAGACCCTCTGGGGTCAGGTGGATGAGCATCCTCAGCAGGAGAACACCGGCACAAAGCAACTCGCTGGGGCACAGGGTGGGGTGGCTCGATGCATCGAGCTGAACTCTGGTAATTACATCAGGGGCCGGCAGCGTAATTTGTATCTGGGTGATGAATGTCTGTGTTTTCGGGCCTGATTGCCCTATTTACATTTGGAATTTGCTGATCTATTATTAATGTCTCCTGGAGGCCAGGGCGATGAGCGTGAGGAGCTGAGGAGTCCCCTCCCCCACCAATCCAGGGAGCACTAGCTCTTAGGCCCTAGCTACCCAAAGCCCCACCCTAGCTCCCTTTGTGTGACCCCAGTTTTCATGGGGCTATTGGACTAATCGGCAGAGGGGCTGACCTGGGATGAAGTTTCTCAGCCTCTAATATACCCACGTACACACACTCGGATGTACATATGTGAGGCCATGTACTCATGTGTATATACATCTACATCTTTATATACCCACAGGTACTTTCATATGAACACACACAAGGAAATGCACACATGGACAGGCACACACCTTCATGTGTACGTGCACGAGTGTGCACGCATGTACGCAATGATGTATTTTCCCCACCCCAAATCCGTATGTTGAAGTTCTAACTCCAAATGTGATGGTATTTGGAGGTCGTACCTATGAGAGGTATTAAGGGCTAAATGCGGTCATGAAGGTGTGGCCGTCATGAAGGGATTGTGCCCTTATTAGAAGACATGCCAGAATCAGAGCTCTGTCTTCTCTCCATGCAGGTGAGCCGAGGAAAGACCATGTGAGTCCACAACAAGAAGGCAGTTGTCTACAAGTCAGGAAGAGAGCTCTGCTCAGAAACTGAATCAGCTAGCACCTTGATCTTGAACTTCCTGGACTCTAAACAGTGAGAAAAGCAATTTCTGTTGTTTAAGCCACCCGGTCTTTGGTAGCTTATCGTGGCAGCCCAAGCTTAGACACACACTCACCCCATCACGTGTCCAGTCACGCTGGGAGCAGCACACCTTGAGAGTGGTACGGTTGGATCCGTGACCCATGGACCCAAACGGCCTGGGTTTGAGTCCCAGCCCTGCCACTTCCCAGCTGTATGACCTTGAGCAAGTCACTTCGCCTCTCTGTGCTTCTGTTTCCCCAAACGAAAAATGGGAACAATAATGTTACCACCTCCTAGGATTGTTGCAAAGATAAATTAATAGAACTCATTTGCCTGGTGCACCATAAGCACTAGACCCATGTTTGCTATGCCCATTATTATTGTTGTTATTTATGTGCCTGTCACATAAGAGGCTGAGGCATTTTGTTGCAAGATGATGAAACGCACCATGCTATACCCATACGCTTGTAACACACACACACACACACACACACACACACACACACACACAGAGGGAAACTTCCAGGGCCCCATGGTTTCTCCCTGAAGCTCCTCCCAGCTGCTCACTCCTCCACGTCTACCTCAAGCCTGCAGGCAGGGTGGGACTGGGGAAAGACCACTGGATTTGGCTTCTCTAACCAAGCATCAGACCTCGGCTCTGCCACTTGCTGGCGACATGACGTTGGCCCAGGAATTCTAAACCTCAGTTTCGTGATCTACACAATGGGGGTAATGATAGAAATGAGCTCAGAGAAACTGCACCTCAGATGGCTGGCTGACGGCGGAGTTACGGGCGGTGTAGGAATCGACACACATTTTCCCTGCCCAGGAGGGGCCCTGGCGCGTGAGTGACTGCGCTGGCATGCAAATAAGTATGCAAATTAAACTCATTCCCTAAGACTGTGGGAAGCCAGGCACGCCCCAGCTGAAAGGTTCCATTTCCAAGCAGCTCTTTGTTGAATGGTCCCGGCTAGGGGTGAAAGAGCACTGGACAGGGAGTCAGAACATGCGCCCCACGAATGACCCGCCCAGGTGCGACACGCGCTCACAGGTGGCGTGCACATCTCCTTATATCGGCACCTCCGCGCAAACACACACACAGGCACAAGAAGGCGCGCCCGTGCAAGGACATGCGAATACTTATGGTGCATCCACACGGGAAGGGTCTGGACCTGGAGGCAGGTGGTGCTGTGTGGCCTTCTCCGAGTTCTGTACTTCTCTGGGCCTCTGTATTCCTCCTTTGTAAATGAAGTAAGTTATACTTGGCCCCTATTTGGTTGTGGTGAGGACCGAATGAGACAAATAGATGGCAAGCGATGATCGTGGTGCCCGGTATACAGTAAGCACTTAATACCTGGCGACCATGTTATGAGCATCCTCATCTATGAAGTGTGAGGCTGGAGGAGGTGCTCTCTGAGCTCCCGGTCAGCTCAAGGGTCCTGTGGTTCTGTGAGCTGCACCCATGCCCCACTCAGAGCCTGTCAGCCATCTAGGCCGGAGGACCGTGTGTGTGTAGGTTCCAGAAATTGGCCCCAAAAGGTGATTCTATTATCCTTCAATCCAGTTCATACTGGAACTTCTGGCCCATGGCAAGTATGAATACTACGCTGGCTGCCCTGTGACAAATGTGGTAAACTGAGGGAGGGGTGTGAGTCACCAAGGCCAGCTCAGAGCTGGAGGCAGGACCAAAAGCCAGAACCAGGCTCCTGGTTGCTCAGGGCTGGGCTCGTGCAGCCGGTGATTTCTGGGGCCTTCTCTGCTCAGAGCAGGGCCTGGTGGCCAAATCTGAGTGTGCTTCTACTTTAAGATGTGGTCTGTTCCAGGGTCACCAGGCCCCAAGCAGTGGCTCCAAATGATAAATAAATAAAATCCGATGTGAAACCCCCAGGGCAGCAATATATGGAGTATTTACTACACAGATCATTTCCAGCTGTTCTACCTCGTCCAGGAGCCTGAGACAAAGCAGCTTACATGCTTAAAGTCATGTAGCTCAAAAGTAGCAGACGCGGACTCGAACCAGCATCCCTCTGACTTCAGAGGCCCTACCCTCAGCTCACGCGCCAGCGCCTCCCCCAGAGAAGCAAGGCGGAGAAAAATGAGTTCGCCAACTGCAATAGGCCAGAGGCCTCGGTTGCTCCCACGGGTGACGGGAGGGGATGTGAGGCCCAGCAGCTCGGGCACCGCGCCCTCCAGGAAGCCACCCGCACCCCGCCCCGGTTTCCCTGCGATCCCAGGGAAGGTCAGCAGCCAGCACATTAAATAAGGCCATAAATTTGTCATGAAGGCCCGGAAATGAACGAGGCTCATCATTTATGGATGGAATAATTAAGCCACTGTGCTCAGTGGTTCACTGAGGCCTGTGCCCGGGGACCAGTTTGGAGATCTGGCTGTCACCGTCCTCACCCCCTGGCATCTCAATCCGGACCCTGGGGCGCGCAGACTCCACCAGCAGCCGCAGCTGCCCACAAGCGCGGCGCGGCAAGAGCTCCGCCCTCATGATGTCACGACCGCCCAGGCCAATCCCAGGCAGGCTTCTCTTGAAGGTCCGCCTCTGGGGTGCCCAGGCCCTTGGATGGAGGTGGTGGACCGGCTTCTCCTTGGGGTGTAAGTCGGCTTCTTCATGTGGTAGAAAGTGTGAGAAATTTTTTTTAATGTTTATTTATTCTTTTTTTTTAACGTTTATTTATTTATTTATTTGAGACAAAGAGAGACAGAGCATGAACAGGGGAGGTTCAGAGAGAGGGAGACACAGAATCCCAAGCAGGCTCCAGGCTCCAGGCTCCGAGCTGTCAGCACAGAGCCCGACGCGGGGCTCGATCACAAACTGCAAGATCATGAACTTGAGCCGAAGTCGGACGCTCAACCGACTGAGCTACCCAGGCGCCCCGCGAATGTAAGAAATTTAGACTGACTTGGATTCAAATCCTGACCCTTTCACTCCAGCTCTGTGTGTCTGGGCTGCTCACTTCACCTCCCTGGGCCTTTGTTTTCTCCTCTCAGAAATGGGCAGGGGTGCCTGGGTAGCTCGGTGGGTTGAGCCTCCGACTCCCGGTGTCGGCTCAGGTTATGATCTCGCAGTTCGTGAGTTTGAGCCCTGCATGGGGCTGGGTGCTGGCGGGCAGAGCCTGCTTAGGATTTTCTCTCTCCCTCTCTTTCTACCCCTACGCTGCTTGCAGGTGTGTGCACGCTGTCTCTCAAGAATAAATAAATACAGGGGCGCCTGGGTGGCTCAGTCGGTTAAGCGTCCGACTTCGGCTCAGGTCACGATCTCACAGTTCGTGAGTTCGAGCCCCGCGTCAGGCTCTGTGCTGACAGCTCGAGCCTGGAGCCTGTTTCGGATTCTGTGTCTCCCTCTCTCTCTGACCCTCCCCCGTTCATGCTCTGTCTCTCTCTGTCTCAAAAATAAATAAACATTTAAAAAATTTAAAAATAAAAAAAGAATAAATAAATACACATTTTTAAAAAAATGGGCAAAATAGGGGTGCCTGGCTGGCTCAGTCAATAGAGCACGTGACTCTTGATCTCAGGGTTTTAAGTTCCAGCCCCACGTTGGGTGTAGAGATTACTTAAAAACAAAATATCTTGTTTAAAAATGGGCAAACTAATTATTTTAGGGATTATGGGGAGGATAGAAGTAAATAATAGTTATAAAGTACCATGGGAAGGTCTGGCATATGCGAAGTGCACCACAAACCCAGCATTTCCTTCCTTTCTCCCAACAGAACAGTCAGGCAGGCAGGAATCAAGAAGCTCAGAGAAGCAGAGAGATTTGACCAAGGATACGCAGCGTGAGCAAACAGTGGGCGCCTAGTGCCCAGAGCTTCACCTGGAGCTCCTGTCACCTATCATGTGTGGAAGGCGCAGCCCGTTCTCCAACAAAAGGTTGAGGCCCCTGACCCCTCCCTGCCCCTGGCTACCCCAGGTCTGCAGAAGGAAGAGGTATTTGTAAAGGGGACCAAAAGCACTAACATTTATGGAGCTCTTGCCGTGACCAGGCATTTTCCTAAGGGCCCTGCAATTATGATTTCACTGCATTCTCTAGAGGACCCTTGGAAACAGGTACCATTATTATTGTCTCCATTTTATTTTTTTATTTTTTTAACGTTTATTCATTTTTGAGAGACAGAGAGAGAGCATGAGCGGGGAAGGGGCAGAGAGAGGGAGACACAGAATCCCAAGCAGGCTCCAGGCTCCGAGCTGTCAGCACAGAGCCCGACGCGGGGCTGGAACTCACGAACCGTGAGATCATGACCTGAGCTGAAGTCGGACGCTCAACCGACCGAGCCACCCAGGCACCCCCATTGTCCCCATTTTAGAGATGAGGAAATGGAGGCTTATGCTCAGACCTTGGAGACACTCAGCCAAGAGGTAGAATTTGTGTGTGGTTTCCTGGGCCCCAGCAAAGCCAGGCTTGGGAGGAGGGTGGCAAATTGAAGACTATTTGGAGTTTGAGAGAGATGTCACTTGACTAGACCAGCCATGTTCCAGAATTCCATCTCTGTTATTCCATGCTCTTCAATGGGTTCAAGCTCTCATTTTACAGATGGGGAGACTGAGGCCCCACCACCAGAGGCAGAACCTTGGGGCCTGCCCACCAGCTCTCCAGGGCCCGTCCCATTGGTCATGGACACCAAGGCTGGCCCAACTAGAGAGGTCTCCGGCACCTGCCTTGGGGAGGAGTCTGGACCCTCCTCCCCTCGCTACCCCACCCACCCTCCATCACCATGGCAACCATGCAGGTGAGTCTCATCACCGCTAATCCTCTAATTACCAGCCACCTCTTCAATCGGCTGTAATTACTTTGGGGACACAGTTAACCTCTCATTAGGAACGCACGGCCGCTTTCTCCAAAAGCGCAGCGGTGACAAGCCTAGTAATTTACCGCCCCGGCTCGTGGGGCCGCTTTGTGTTTAACTCGGGCGCCATCGCATCCCTGTCATTACTCCAGCCTGGTTGTCATGACGATTAATCATTCAATCCCTCATCAGCAACTTTTGCCAAATGTCACCCCGCTCTTGATCAAAATCCATCCTGCAGCCCGACACTGGGGGACTAATGACTTGGAAATAGGCTTCTCCATTCCCGAGAGCTTTTCCCCAAGACTCCTCAGCTCCCTCCAGAAAGGAAGAGGAAGGTCTGAGCTCAGTGTGGTGGTGGGGGCGGGGGGGCAGTAGTGGGAGCAGAACTGGCCTGCGTTGGGTGCTTATTCTGCACCAGGCACCTGAGGGGCATTGTCCCTCATGACAACTCCCTGGAAAGGGAAACTGAGGCTCCGAGAAGCTGGTGGTTGGACAGCAAGGAAGTATGGAGAGATTCTAACTCAGACCTGTCTAACTCCAAAGCTGAGCTCTTTTTACCAAACTTCGAGGATAATGCACATCGCCAGCTAGCAAGATCCTGGAATATCACGGTTTGGGCAGCATTGTAGAAATGAGCCGGCCCATTAAATTCAAGGCAGAAGGACTTAAGAGACAACTCTGGGCACTTTCTGATAAGGAGCCCCATCTAGGGTGAGCAGCTAACTGTCATGAACACCTATGTCCCAAACGACAAGCAGCAACATCCAGCAGAGAGTGACCTCACAAACCAGGTGGAGAAATAGACTGAAACACAGCGGTAGTAGGTCCGTGAAATGATCTAGACTGAGATTCTAGGCCTGGGGTCATTGGTGCTTAATAATGGACTTCAGTCGCCCGTGAGCCCCCTGAAAATGCAGGATACATTGTGATTGGATGTGAGCATGTGCATTTTTCTAGGGAGATGCTACAAAAAAATGTTAAGAACTACTGCTCTTATCTTTCCCCATATCCTTATCTTATAGAAGGGGATACTGAGGCCCAGAGAGGAACCAAGACTTGTCCAGAGTTCCAAAACAATGCAGGATGGGAACCACTGGTCCAAGCAGGTGTGAACTCTTTCTCAGGTGCCCAGGGCAGCCAAGTAGGTCAGTGCAAAGGGAGGAATTCCTACTCCTTCAGAGTGGCTTCCAACCCCCCCAGCCCCCAGCCTCCTGAGAAAGCCCAACCCCCACCCTGCTAAAGGAATCTTTCCGAGGCCCCTCCCAGGGAATGTTCCTGCTGGCTGGGCCGCCAGCATGTGTGAGACATAATTACAGCACGTTGTAAATGGCATTAACAGACTGTCACAGCAGCCACATGGTATTAGCAAACGGCTCTGTCTTCATCATGCAGTCCCCGCAGCCTCCGGGCTGGAGCACTTCCCAAGGGGTCTCCCAGGTCCAAGTTGCAGAAGTCTCCCGGCAGGGGACTGGGGGTAGGGGCAGTGATGCGGCTCACAGAGGCCTGGAGATTCCCCCAAGACTTTCTGAGGTCTCAGCAAAGAGCTGAGTAGAAAGTTAGGAAATCTGATTTGTAAACCTGTTTCAGCCTCGACAAACTAGCCTTTATCAGGGAGCTACTTATGAGCCAGCCTCTCTGGAATGTAATCTTGTTTATACCTTATAACCACAACCTAAAAGATTATATTCTTCATTCTGCTTTATAGATCAGTTGACTGAGGATCAAAGGGGAAAGGTGATTTCCCCAAGTCCTTTCAGCTAATGGGTGACAGCTGTAGGATTCAAAACAAGTTCCGATGCCTCCGGAACTTCTGGTTTTCCATATATCATGCTGCCTCCTTGGAAAGGTCTCTGATCAGTTTTCTGTCGATAGATACTATAGCCTTGAAGATAATTCCCTAAAGCTACCAGCCCACCAGAAACTTACCAGCCCCTGAGCTCTGATCCCTGGGGTTTCTGTGGGAGCAACATAGTAACAACATAATAATCATCACTATTGTAACAAATATTGTTTATTTCCATACAGTTTCTTCTATGTTCTTTGTAGCGAATCCATGAGGGAAAGAACAGCTCTTTCTTGGAGTTGAGAACTAAGGCCCAGAAGGGGAAAGTGACTCTCCCAAGGCTTCACAGCAAGTTTGTGGTGGAGCTAGAATGAATTCCCCTTGTCTCCTTGATTACCGGTTCTGGTTCTTTTCCGTAAGCCACTGAGAAAGTGTCCATAAGCCTGAGGCCAGGGAGGGGGCATTTACTCTTTCAGGTGCCTCCTGCCCTCTCGCCTGCCCTGTGGGCACCAGTGATTTATTCTTTATCCAGGAGGCCTCCAGGCTGCAGGCAGCAGGATGGGCTGCCTCCCGACTGGTAAGCAAATCCCCTGCTGAGCAGGTCATATTTTATCCGGGCCGCCACCTGCCAGCTCATTTGCTTACAGATACAGGTGCTTCATCAGGGAGGAATTAGCGATTACTTAGCCCAGAGACCCTGGCAGACGGAAGGGCAAGCCAGGGCCATAGCTGGGGTGGGAAGTCAGAAGCCTATCTGTGAGGTCTCTATCTCCTCCCAGGCCACTTAGCTCTGCTCTGGAACCAAAGAGTAGGAGCTAGGAAAGAAGAAAGGACCTCTCTGCTTTGGGGAAAACTGACCTCCCACTCCCAACCTATATTTTACCAGTTCTCCAAGGGTGGGTGCCAGTAGCCCCATTCCCTGCAGCCTTCCCAGATCCTCCACACCTGCCAAAAATAACAAGATAGTAAGTCTAACGGTCCCACGATGCTTATTGGTGCCTAGGACTCTATATGCATTGCCTCATTTAATCCAAATCAACTAATACGGCATTTTTAAATCTCCATTTACAGATGAAGAAATAATCTCAGAAAGATTAACCAGTTTGCTCAGAGTCATGCAGTAGGTGAGTTACAGAATTTAGCCGTCTCTGATTTCAGACCTCTTCTCCTAACCAGAACTCCTTGTCTCCCCCCAGGCTGTTCCCCAAACCCTGTACCTCACTTGCTGAATTTTGTTCACTTGTTTCTTTATTTACTTATTTTTAAAATAATTTTTAATCTCAGAACAATTTTAGACTTACAGAAAGATTACACAGATAATACAAAGATTTCCCACATGCCCCACACCCAGTTTCCCCCATTATTAACATCTTACATTTGTCACAATTAATGAACTAATATTGATACATTATTATTAACTAAACCCCATTCTTCATTCTGATTTCTTTGGTTTCTACCTAACGTCCTTTTTCTGCTCTAGGATCCCACCCAGGATACCCCACTGCATACAGTGGTCACTTCTTCTTAGTGTCCTCTTGGCTGCGACAGTTTCTCGGATTGTCCTTGTTTTTGATGACTTTGACAATGTTAAGGAGTACTGTTCGGGTATTTTGTAGAATGTAACTCAACTGGGATTTGTCTGATATTTTTCTCTTAATTGGACTGAGGTTATGTGTTTTAAGAAGAGGTGAAGGGCCACTCTCATCCCATCAGGGGCACATACTATGAGTTTGAGATATCACTATCAAGCTTAATGTTGATCACGTGGCTGGTGTAGTGTTTGCCCAGCTTCTCCACTTTCCCCTTCTTTGCATATTGTATTTTTAGACTGAAACACTGGGGAGTTATGCTCCCCCTCCTTGAAGGCAGAGGATCTACATAAATTATTTGGAATTCTTCTGCACAGGAGATTCGTATATTCTCCCTTTTGTTTATCGGTCCAGTCATTTATTAATATCGGTATGGGCTCGTTGGTATTTATTTTATACTTCAGCTTATAATCCAATACTACTCTGTTTTTTAAGTGACACTTGGTTCTTTTTTCCTTGGTGTATCAGCATTTCCCCAATTCTATTCTGAGACAATCTCATTCCATGGGATTTTAACAGGCAATCCTCTTAAAATAGGTTCTAGAGACAAGTCATTTGGGGTAATAGTGGTTGAAAAGGGTTGAAAAGAGATCTTGACTGTAGGACTTGTCAGATCTTTTAATGTGCCAATAATGTGAGTAGTGAATCACCCAGAGGGGGATCTAATAGGCAACATTTCCCACATTTCTTTTCCTGACACTCTGGGGTAGGGTGGGGAAGACACAGATGAGAAAATAATCTAACTATGTATCTCATCTTCCCCTGGAGACCAGAAGTTCTTAAAAGCAAAGATGATGCTTTATTCTCATCTTTATCTCTAGAAATTAGCACTGAGGAGGTGCTAAGGGAATGTTGTTGGATAATGGAAGGATGGATGATGAACAGATGGATAGATGGGTGGATGGGTGGGTGAGATGAGTCCGAAGGATTTGTAGTTGGTAGATGGATCTATGAGCAGATTGGTAGGTGTATTGGTAGGTGGATGGATGAATGGATAGATGGATGAGAAGGTTGATAGGTGGATTGGTAGGTGGATGGATGGATGAGTAGATTGGTAGGTGGGTGGGTGAATAGGTGGGTGGATGGATGGATAGATGAATGGATGGGTGGATAGATGAATGGATGGATGGATAGACGGATGGATGGATAGATGAATGGATGGGTGGGTGGATGGATGGATGGATGGATGGATGAGCAGGTTGGTAGATGGATGGGTGAATAGGTGAGTGAGTGGGTGGGTAGGTGGGTGAAGGGATGGATGGATAGATGGATAGACAGATGAGCAGGTTGGTAGTTGGATTGGTAGGTGGGTGGATGGATGGTTGAATGGATGGTTGAATGGATGGATGGATGGATGGATGGATGAGAAGGTTGGTGGGTAGATGAGTGAATAGGTGGGAAGATGGATGGATAGATGATGAATGGATGGATGGATGGATGGATGAGCATGTTGGTAGGTGTATGGGTGAATAGGTGGGTGAGTGGGTGGGTAGGTGGGTGAATGGATGGATGGATGGACAGATAGATGAGCAGGTTGGTAGTTGGACTGGTAGGTGGGTGGATGGATGGATGAATGGATGAGAAGAGTGGTGGTGGATGAGTGAATAGGTGGGAGGATGGATGGATAGATGATGCATGGATGGATGAGCAGGTTGGTAGGTGGATGAATGAATAGGTGGATGGATGGATGGATGCATGCATGCATAGGTGAGATGGATACATGGATAGATGAACAGACAGAAGGAGCAGAAACACCAGGCCTTGGCTCCCTTCTTTCTGTAAGCTGGGCATTTGCCCATGGGGAAAAAGCCTCTGCCTCGACTAGTAGCGGAATAACTTTGAAATCAGACAACAAAGATGCAAGTCCTGGCGCTGTCACCAGCTGTGTGATCTTGGACAAGTCTTTTAGACTCTTTGAGTCTCAGGTTATTCATCTGTCATAAGGGACTAGTTACTATATCTCAGGATTGCCAAGAGCCTTAGATGAGCTAATACATGTAAAGTCAGCTCATTAGATGCCAATTTCCTTCCTTCCTTCTTCTCTTCTTGTCCTGTGGAAGAATCCAGTGCCCTGACGCCCCCTCTGGAGGTGGGAGAGCAGAGCCTCTGCTTGTAGGGTGGGAGTTTTTTGGGGTCCACGGATAGGTTTTACTGTGTTCTGGAACCCCTTGAATAATACACAAAACTGTGTGTGTGCAGATGAACTTTTCTCTGGGTAGGGAGTCCATAGCTTCTAGCAAATGCCCAAAGGGGTCCATGACCCCCAAAAAGCCAAAGACTCTGAGGGCTGGGTCTTGACTCCTGTCACATGCTGCCCCAGACCCAGCCTTCAGGCCCAGTCCTCAGGCCATCCACCAGGCTCACTAGTCATCGGACCCCAGTCCGGTTCTTCCTCTGCCACAGGGAGAGAGATGGGCAGACCTGGATCTCAGGAGGGTGCAGGCCAGGATCTGGACTGGTGCCAGGGAATCCAGGCCCAAATATGTACGGAGACCTCCCCACACGTCATCTCCTTCAATCATCCCCAAGCCCTGGGACAGAAGAGCTGTTACCATTCCCATTTTGGAGATGTGGAAACAGAGGTCCTGAGACGGGAGGGGAAGGGCACACACAGAGCTAGCGGCAGTGCAGGGGTTCAGATCCAGTGCTAGCTGATTACGGAGTCCATGCTCTTTCCATGGTGTCGCAGGGGACCGAGGCAGTCCCTGGGGGTGCAAAGGTGGGAACAGGGCTGCAGTATACCCTTGTCCAGCTGTACTCTACCCACAGGCACCTGGTTGAGGCGGTGGGATTGGAGGTCAAATGTATCTGAAATTCAGCTTGATGTCCACTAGCTGAGGCTTATACCAAGAGCCTTCAAGAGCCTAGAGAAAATGCAGCCTTTTGGTAATTGTTGTACCCAAAAGGGTGATTTTTCCTAATTGGTCTGCCCGAATGGGATGCCTTTTCCTAATGTCAACAAAGCCTCCACATAGGCTTCCTGAACTCTCAGTGGAAACACATTTTAAAAGGCAAGCACAGGGGCCCCCAGGCGGCTCAATCGATCAGTTAAGCGTCCAACTCTTGGTTTCAGCTCAAGTCATGATCTCATGGTTCATGAGTTTGAGCCCTGCATAGGGCTCTGCACTGACAGTGTGGAGCCTGCTTGGGATTCTCTCTCTTTCTCTGCCCCTCCCTCACTCCCGCTGTCTCTGTCTCTCTCAAAATAAATAAATAAACTTAAAAAAAAAAAATAAATCAAAGGCAAGCACATTGGCAGGGGCTGAGAACCCAGCTTCTAAGATGACACTTTCCAGGTAGGATCCCCAGGGCTCTACGTGCCAGGAACAGCCAGCCCAGCTTCAGCAGGTGAGAGACAGTTCCTGACATTCTCCCAGAGAAGCTGGGGCCAGCGAGGAGGGGAGATGGGACTTCATTCAGTCTGCTCAGCTGCCCTAGAACATCCCCTCCTACCCCACTTAGCCCCTCTCTTCCCCCACCCCCCACCTTCTGAAATCCAGGTGTGGAAGGCAGGGCCCCGTCTGTGGTCATTCCCTGAGCCACCTGGATCTCAAAACTAGTACTGTCTTTCTAGGGAAGGGTGGGCAGGCCCTCCTGATCTCCCAGAATGACTCCCTCCGCTGGCATCTCCCAGGAGCTATGGCTGCTCCTCCCACTGGCTGGGTGGCCACTTGTAAGGAATGATCCACCCGGGTCCTTCAGCCCCGTTTCCACTCCCCTTCCTATCCTCCCCCTCCCTGCCACCGCCTCTGGCCTGATTAATTCCCCCCAATCCGCCATGCCACAGGGACTAATCGGGCTCGTGCCCTGCTAATTGGCACACGAGAGACCTGACAAATGGCTCTGTTTGTGGGATTCCCAGGCTGGGCTAGGTTAACCTGGCACGCCCAAGCCACCCCAGGTTTGCCCCTGAGATACGTGAGCTGGAGCCCTGGGTGGGAGAGGAACGCAGAGGACCCAGGACAGAGGGAGGTCCCCACTATAACCTTCGGATTAACCCAGCCCTGCCACTTCCTGGCTGTGTGCCTTAGACTAGGTTGTCTCCCTCTCTGACCTTGGCATTCAGGCTCCTGCTCTGTCTGCACCGGGCCTC
Source organism: Panthera leo (assembly GCF_018350215.1). Lineage (NCBI taxonomy): Eukaryota > Metazoa > Chordata > Mammalia > Carnivora > Felidae > Panthera > Panthera leo. The sequence continues at coordinate 18,438,881 of NC_056690.1, forward strand.
ATCTCCAAACTCAGCTCCTCAGGTGTGCTGGCCCTTCCTCTCCATCCGGCCTGCCGATCACAGAAGCTTAGTCCCAGCTGTCTGGAGAGAAACCTGTCTGCATGATAGGTGCGTGTATGTGCCTAATTATCACTTTCACTGATACATAGTGTATTGATATTGACACGTGGCACGCAATTTTAAAATAATAGCAAAATATACACTTGTCTTTACTGTAAATTCCTAGAATGAATTGATCCTCGTAAAACGTTTTGCATTGATTTTTGCCAAACTCTGGCATCAATAGGCAGCCTATAGTCGGACGTGTTGAACAAAGGGTAGCTCAGCCTTGAATCTCGGTTGCTATTTTCACGTAAGTGCGAGTGGGCAGGGCTGAAAGTGGGACAGTGAAGGTGGACATCAAAACTTCACTCCCGTGTCGGTGACGTGAGCAACTTCTTCGCTCAATTGCCTAATGGTTTCTGAATACTGGAAGAATATCTCTTCAGCTTCTTTGCGCTATTCCCAGCTCGTGGCTATAAACAGAACACACTTTTTTTCATCTGCGTTAACATTGTCTCCATTACTTCCTGTCCTTTTTATTTATTTTGAGAGAGTGTGTGCGCGTGAGTGGGGGAGGGGCAGAGAAAGAGAGAGGGGATTCGGAGCAGCCTCCGCACTGTCAACACGGAGCCCACGCCAGGCTCAAGCCCACAGACCTTGAGATCACAACCTGAGCTGAGGTGGGACGATCAACTGACTAAGCCACTTCCTAAGGGTAGACGAGCAACCTACGGCTGAGTTAAGGCCCCATTCATAACACTTGCCATCTATCAATTATCTGCCGATGGTCAGATACTGTGATTTCAAACCCACCAACATGTTGGTGAACGTGGGCTTGGGGAGAGACGCACAGATTGCACCGTATAGCATTTCTGTTATAAAGATGCAATAGGGAAAAATAACTTCAAATGCATACAAGTAGCACAATGTAGTTAAAGCATTAAGGGGGCACCTGAGTGGCTCAGTCGGTCGCGTGTCCAATTCTTGATTTCAGCTCAGGTCATGATACCACGGTTGTGAGATTGTGCCCCACGTCAGGCTCTGTGCTGACCATGGAACCTGCTTAAGATCCTCTCTCTGTCTCTCTCTCTCTCCCTTTGTCCTTCTCCCCCACTCATGCACGCTCTCTCTCCCGCTCTCTAAAATTAAAAAAAAAAAAAAAAGAAATGATGAGTTTTGAGTATTTACTAGTTATGATATGATTGACTTAGCTGTAAGTTTATATAATTTAAATGTCAGTAATCACTGTGTGTTGTGTAAAAAAAAAAAAAAGTGGCTGAACTTTGTCCCTGGTTCCTGAGAGGAAGACTGAATCCTTGGACTTTCTGAAGTGATGGGGAGAATGTGTTATTTGTGAGCCCCTGGGATCACACCGGAGTTGATGCTAAGAGATGGGGTGACTCAGGATGGGGCCGGTCACCAGAAAAGACCCACCATGTGATTAGAAGGCTGGGGCTTTCAGGACCTCTTCTCCAAAGGGGCAGGGGGAGGCCTGGAGACTGAGCTCAATCACACGGCCAATGATTCGGTCAGCCCTGCCTAGGCAACGGGACCCCCATAAAAACTCTGGACGCTGCGGCTCAGTACAGCTTCCTGGTTGCTAAACACACTGATGCGCCAGGAGGGTGTTGAGCCCTGATTCCATGGGGAGAGGGCGCGGAAGCTCCGAGTTTGGGGCCCTCCCGGACCTCACCCTTCATTGGGCTGATCCTGATTTTATCCTTTATAATAAAATTGTAATCTTGAGCATAGTGCTTTTCTGAGCTCTATCTGCCATTTGCTCCAGCAAAGTCTCAACGCTGAAGGGAGTTTCGAGACTCCCCGAATCTGCACCCGTTTGGTCGTGACCTTGCCGTCTTGTTGGGATACATGCCCCTCTACCCATCGGGTCTGACGCTAACTCCAGGCGGTTGAGCGTCAGACCTGGATTGGATTACGAAGCACCAGTTGGTGTCAGAAATACTGTTTTGACAACTGGCTCGCACGGCTTCTAACAATTGAACGGTTGGTTCCTAGTTCCACTCCTGGGCCTTCGTTTATGTCATTCCTTCTGGCTGAAGGCTCTCCCTCCGCTCACGTTCATTCCGGGGCTCATTCACTTACTGACCGAGTCTTTCTTGAGGGCACGCTCCGTGCCAAGCACTGGACTAGGTGCCCGGGGTAGAGAAGAAGATAGACATCGCCTGCAGCGGGTACAATTAGTGCCCCGCTCAGATCCCCCTAGGGTCCCTTTGGCCATTTCTGTGTGCCCCTCCACCAGCTTCTGTGTGCTTTCCTTCCATTTGCCTACGTTTCTGACTCCTTTAGAGAACCATCCTCCAGCTGCCGGAGACACTTTGCTGGCACGTGCAGAGAGCCAGGGGGTTAGAACCCCCTCACCCCCAGGCTGGGGCGGTTCTCAGTCAATGGCTGGCAGTGGGTGAAGGGCCAGCTCCCTTGACTCAGGTCCCGATAACTGTGTGGTGTAACTCACACTCCCAAGCTCCTGTGTGAGATCGGGCTGAAGCCACCCTCCATGGGGCTTTGCCTAAGATTGCACCCTCCTTGGCTTTCTCCTATCCCCGGTCCTGCTCCCCCCACTCCCTTACTCATCTCCCGTGGGATCACTTCCTTAAACAATCCCTTGCATGCCAATCCTTGTCCCAGGGTCCAACCCAAGACCTGCCCTATGGAGCTTATAGTCTAGTGGGGAGACAGGCATTATTCACAGAGTCCTAAAAACACAAATTTCTTCATCAGTGAATATCAGTGCTTTGAAGGGAAGCAACAGAGTCAGAAACAGAGTCTCTGAGAGCTGTTACAGGGACATGCCCCATCAGAGTGATCAGGGAAGGCTCCCTGGAGGAAGTAGTGCTTCTTGTAGGATGAAGTCTGAAGGATAAAGGGGAGCTTAGCAGGGTGAAGGAGACAAGGGGGAGGGAGGAACTTTTGCAGGTAGATGGCATAGCAGGTGCAAAGGCCCTGTGGCGGGGGAGAGAGATCACTGTAGCTAGAGCACAGAGTGAGATGAACCTAGAGGAATTGATAAGGGCAGAACTGTGCAGCTTGGCGGTACAAGTGGGGATGTGGGTTCATTTTCTTTCTTTCTTTTTAGTGTTTATTTTGAGAGAAAGCAAGAAAGCATGAGTGGAGGAGGAGCAGCGAGGGAGAAAGAGAGAATCCCAAGCAGGCTCTGTGCTGTCAGCACAGGTTCCTTGTCTAAAAGGAGTGGAAACACATCTAAATGTCAAGTAGAGGGCTGACCTGAGAGATTTAAATTTTGAATTTTTTCACGCTTTGAAGTGCAAAGATTCTTTGACCCCCAGGAATTTGCCCTGTGAATAAGGCCACTTTCTTATACAAGGATGTTCACTACAGTGCTGTGGAGGATACAAAATGAAACACAGAACCTACTAAAACATCCATCAAGAAAGGACAGGTTTGGGGGCGCCTGGCTGGCTCAGTTGGTGGAGCGTGTGACTCGATCTCAGGGTTGTGAGTTCGAGCCCCATGTTGGGTGTAGAGACTACTTAAAAATAAAATCTTAAAAAAAAGAACAGGTTTAATAAATTTGGCTCATCCCTTCAGTGGACCCTCATACAGCCTTTAAAAAGTATGAGGGAGGGACACCTTGGTGGCTCAGTCGGTTAAGTTTCCGACTTCGGCTCAGGTCACAATCTCAGGTCACGTGGTTCGTGAGTTCGAGCCCCGCATTGGGCTCTGTACTGACAGCTCGGAGCCTGGAGCCTGCTTCGGATTCTGTGTCTCCCTCTCTCTCTGCCCCTCCCCTATTAGCGCTCTCTCTCTCTCTCTTAAAAATAAAATAAACATTTTAAAAAATTTTAAAAAAAGGGTAACTGCCCTGGTGCTTGGCACATAGTAGATAGTCACTAAATATTAGTTGAGTGATTTCATGAATGAATACATTGTTGCTTCTGCAGAGAAGAATTGAACTTAAGAGAGGGTTTTGCTTGTTTCCTTTTCAGTCTCATGTTCTTCCAGGAGGATTAGTTTTCTACTTGCTGGTGGGTTTTTTTACTGTAATCGTTTCGCTTTCTGGCGATGTGATTTCCACACAACGAAATTCACTGACGATAAGCGTGCAACTGGGTGAGTGTACAAATGTATACAAATGCATATAACTTGGGGGCGCCTGCGTGGCTCAGTCCGTTGAGCGTCTGACTCTTGATTTCAGCTCAGGTCATGCTCACAGGGCCGTGGGATCGAGCCCCACATTGGGCTCTGCACTGAGTGTGGAACTTTCTTGGGATTCTCTCTCTCTTTCTTTCTCTCTCTCTCTCTCTCTATCTTTCTCCCTCTACCCTTCCCCCGCTCGTATGCATGCATGCGCGCACTCTCTCTCAAAAAAAAAAAAAAATGCATGCAATTTGTATATAAATGAATATAGTCATGTAAGCGACACCATAATCAAGATACAGAACATTTCCATCACCCCCAGAATTTCCCTCTTGCTCCTTTGTGCTCCATTCCCATCCTTACACTTTGGCATACCCCCGGCCACCCTCCATCTGCTTTCTGTCGCTACCCTTTTGCCTTTTCTGGAAATTCATACACATCACACAATACCTTGTCTTTTGAGTCTGGCTGTAAAGGTGGAGGGGGAGTTTAGCCAGGTAAAGGGGTCCGGGGGGCGGGGTGTGTTGGTGGGTAAGGGAAGAAGCTTTGCAGGCAGATGGCGTAGCAGGTGCAAACATACAGTGGCTGGGTTTGGTGTTGAGGTTCAGGCATGTTGCTTGTGTCAGGGCTTCATTCCTTTCTATCGCTGAGGAGTACTCCAAGGTACGAGTGGACCACCGTTCGTCTGATCGCTCACCAGGTCATGCTCCTCACATACCTGTTCACATGCCCGCTCACACGGCCCCACCTCCACCGCCCTGGTAGAAAGCCGGGAGAAAGTTGGGCAGAGAGCCAGACAGAGGGCCTTGGCTGAGGACGCTCTTGGTTGGGGCCCCAGCTTCTCTGGGTCTGGAGAAGGAAGCCAGGATGGTTCCTTCCAGGGCTACCAAGCATCCCCCCCATGCTCCCAGGAATGACTTCATGAGGTCCTTATACCACCCGGAGTGGGATGGGCCTCCCCATTTTGGAAATTGGGCAAGGGCAGCTCAGAGAGGGCAAGGGCTTGCCGGAGATCACACAGCTCAGAGAAGGTGCAAGCTGGGACTTCACCTCCTGCCCTGGCTATCTCCTACCGAGGTGCTTGAAGGTCCTGCAAAAAACAGAGAGGGGGTGGGGGGGAAAGCCCTGGACACACTGAAGCCACTGAGAATGTCTGAACGGCCCCGGGCCAAGTCATCCCGTTCCTCCTTCTGGGAACCAGGCAGGGAGCAGGAAACATTGCTGCTTCTCTAGACTGTCTGCTGTGTCTCTCTCTCCGTTCCCACCCCCCCCACCATGAGCTCGCCTGAACCACTCCAGCTGTCACCTGACTGAAGAGGAGAGAAACAATTGAGGGGTCTCTCCGGAGCAGGCAGGGTGGAAGGCTAGACCCCAGGGCTAGGAGGAAGGGGACAGTCACCTGCCACACTGAGAGCTGTTCTTTCTACCCTACCTGCCTGTTTACACTCCCTGCCCCCCTCCCTCCTAATAAGCCGGTAATAATAATCCATTTTTTTAAACCCCCACAGTCCCTAGTTCTGGGCTCAGGGATGCGAGATAGCAGCCTCTGGCTGTCCATAAATGTGAGAGACAGATGTTGCCAACATCTGGAGATCAGGAAGGCTCAGTCCTGACTGGGGCTGGGAACAGTGCCCAGCTGGGTGGAGTGCTCCAGCGGGGAGGGGACCCCAACCTGTCAGTCGTCTGGCCAGGGGCCACTTGCACCGCAAAGGAGGGCCCCTAGGCCCTGGGCAGGGCTCCCAGGCTTAGAGGCCCTCTGGAGGGGAAGCTGGGCGGGTGCTGCCTGCAGGGAGGGGACTTCAAAGGCTCCCTAATCCCCGGTGACATTTTCAGACACAGGAGTTTGCTTTTTTATGCTGCGGATCAAAGCCCAGAGCTTTATAAATAACCCTCATAAAAGCCAAGGAGCTTGTAAAGTTAAACAATAAGTCACAAACAGTGCAAGCATTCAGGGGCAGGACAGAGGCTGGGGGAGTTGGGCCTCTACCCCTTCTCTGCCACCGGATGGCCACCCACCTCCACCCTGTGGGGGGCAAGGCCCTGTGGGAGATCAGCAGGGGCCTGGGTTGGATTTGGAGTTTCCTCTCCAGGCTCTGCCAGCCCCCAGTAGCCATCCTAGAGCTGGCTGGCCATTCATTCATTAAATCATTTCTCCTTCCTTCCTTCCATTAGTCAATCAACAAACGTTTCCTGATCATCTCCATACAAGGCCCCTGGCCAAGGAGCATAAGCTTTGACATTACCAGGATTCAGATCACAGTGCTGTAACTTCCAAGCTGGGTGCCTTCCAAAAGCACCACCGCACCTTTCCGAGCCTCGGTTTCCTTATCTGTAAAATGGAGAGACATTTTGAACCTGTCCTAAGACAGTTGCTGGGAGGCCTTGGTGGGCATGGCACCTGGTAAGGGCTCAAAACCTTTCCTGGGTGATTGTTACTGTTAACCAGACAGCAAAAAACCTCATCAGTGGTCTCTACAGGGGGCTTCTTTTCTTTCTCTCCTACTCCGCCCCCCCCAAATTACTTCCCCTTCTGCCCCCATGCCATGCGGCCCCAGCTGGGAGGGGGTTTTTGATTTATCTTGTCTGTGTAGTCAGATGGGCCACAGTAGGTGCTCAGTAAATGACCATAGAAACTTGCAGCCCTTCTCCCAGTGGAAATTTCCATCGGGAGATCCGAGCATCTGTGTGGAAGGGGAAAGAGGGACAGGATTGGCAGATGGTGAGGGTCCCTCAAAGCAGCACACTGGGAGCTGATGCCTGGGCCCTCCCTTGGGTGAGGAAGCCCAGTCTGGGACAGACTATGCCCGCATGGATCCCCCCCGCCCATCCACCCATCCTGGGGTCTTCCCTAAGCACGCACAGCAGCTCCAGGATGGAAGGTCCATTTCGTAGATGAGAAAACTATGGCCCAAGGTGGTGAAGGCCTTGCGTGATTCCAGATCAGCCTTTTCTGCTGCTCCCGTAGGCGCCAAAGGTGAACAGCCCAAAGCCGGCTTCTCCCCAGCAGCACCTACCTGACCAGGGCCATTCTGGAGAAAGCAAATGAGCTCCCCGAGCTGAGAGCCTGGCTTTACATCTGTGCAGCTGCCGTTACGGGGGATTCAAATTTAGCTGTCGCCACTCAAGCTGCCAGCTTCCTGGTTCTCTGCAAAGAGGGGTGGAGGTTGGGAACCAGGAGAGGTGGGCATGTGTTGTAGTCGGTTCGGGCTGCTGTTAACAAAATGCCAGAGCTTTGGAGGCTTATCAACAACAGAAATTTGTTTCTCACAGTTTTGGAGGCTTGATGTCTGATGTCAGGGAGGCAGCAGGGTGGGGTGAGAGCTGTCTTTAGGGTCGCTGACTTCTCACTTTTCCTCACATGACTGTTGGGGTGAGGGAGCTCTTGGGGGTCTCTTTTTTTTTTTTTTTTTTTTGAGAGTGAGAGAGAGAGAACAGGGAAGGGGCAGAGAGAGGAGAGAGAGAGAGAGAGAGAGAGAGAGAGAGAGAGAGAGAGAATCCCAAACAGGCTCCACACTCCCCAGCAAGGGGCTCAAATTCAGGAACCACGAGATCTTGACCTGAGTGGAAATCAAGAGTCAGACGCTTAACCGACTGAGCCACCCAGGGGCCCCTTGGGGCTTCTTTTATAAGGGCAGGGAGCTCATTACCAAAGGCTCTGCCCTCAGGACCTTGTCATCTCCCAAAGTCCCCACGTCCCAATGCTGTGACCTTGGGCATTAGGTTTTCAACATATGGATTTTTAGGGGGAGACATGCACTCCCCCTGTCTTTTAGGGGGAGACATAGAAGCATGTCAGGGAGTTCTGTTAACTGGTTCCCTCATTCAGTTATTCAGTGAGTGAGTCAGTCATCAGACAAACATTTATTAGCACCTGCCACGTGCCCAGGCCCCATGCTGGATGCCAGATCTGCAGTGCAAACCAGATAATCCGGGTGCCTGCCCCCACGGAACTAACAGTGAGGAAGGCGAGATCAAAGGAGAGGCTAGGGGGAGCGCAGAAGTGAGACTCACCCCATATGTGGAGGAGGGGCAGTGAGAGGGCTTCCTGGTGGAGGTGTCAATGGAGGTGGGACCCAAACATGAGGAGAAGTTAGCTTGGAAAGGGGGCGGGGAAGGGCATTTCAGGCAGAGTGAAGAGCCTGGGAAAAGTGAGAAGGGACACAGAAGGGACCTCCCCCACCAAACTCCTTTGTTCTGTTTCAAGGTCAGAATCCTCTGAGCAGAGCAGGGCAACAGCTCACTTCCAGAATCCCCCCACGCCCATCCCCACATAGGTAGTATTCCCATTATGACACCTGAGGCAAGGGAGGCTCAGAGAGGTTGAGTAACTCCCTCAAGGCCACACAGCAAACTCACTTTGGATCTGGACGAGCTTGGTGGATGTGGGCATCAGGGACCCTCCCAGAGCCTCCAAGGTTTACAAACTGTGCCCCCCAGCAAATCACCTCCCCTCGCCGAGTCTCAGTTTCCTTATCTGCAAAATGAGACCCAAGCGCAGTCCCCCCGCACCTCCTCCCCCACCTGTTACAGCCACATCTCTCGCTGACCTCATTAGGACAGTTGGCCTGGAAGCAGCAGTCCCTGGTGGAAGGTCGGCCACAAACCCTGTCCCAACTAGGCCAGCCGCGACGGGATCCCCCTGTGGGCATCTGGCCTAATTGACACCCCCGTTCCCCCCACCGGGAGCTGTGCCAGCTTCTCTATGATCATTTGACAATCCAAGAAACACTCTCCTGGAGCCCCTGTGAGCCAACCTCAGGACTCAGCTCCTCTGTGGCCAGAGGACGAGGTTCCAACCCTAGTCCGGGCTTCTCTCCCTGCCAGGCTCATGCTGGGTGCCTCCCATAGATGGCTTCGCTTGATTCCCAAAGCACCCGGCGAGGTCAGTATCTATGTCCCCTCCTTCTGGATGGGTCCCAGGACAAAGCGACAAAGCGGGGGGGGGGGGGGGGACCACCCACAGAGCCCTCAGCGTGCAGGAGGCAGCCTTTGAGGGGCTCCCTGGAGTCCCAGACCCCGGTTCCCCCATCTGGAAAACGAGGATGGTGAGGGCCATCTTGTGGGTAAGGCATTGGCTTCAGTTTCCTCGTCTGTAAAATGGTGTGGATCTGACGCGCCCGGGGTCGTGTAAGAATCAACCACCAAATAATAACAACAGTGCATGATTATTGAGCACCTGCTGTGTGTCAGGTACTTTTTAGGGGCGCTGAGTGATTAACTCTTTCAATCTTCGTAGCAATCACAGGAGGTATCTCCTGTTATTATCCCCATTACGCAGTTGAGCAAACAGAGGCCCCGAGAGGTTAAGAAACTCACCCAAACACAGGTAAAGGCCTTAGCACAATAAAGGTTAGCTTTTATTTCTGTGCCACTCCCTTTAGCATCCAAAGAACCCCTTGCCACCCTCCCCCACCCTTCCTGTACCTTCCACCTCCTTCTAGACAGCGACAGAGGGTGTCATTCATGGGATCACCTGCGGGACAGAGGCGCAAATGCTTTCCCCTTGACTAAGGTTAGACAGCAGAAGGAACTTCCCAGCCATGGGGGCTGCGAGGAGAGGAGCGCGTTCCCCACGGTCAAGGCCAAGAGATGCCGAGATGAAAACGTGAACTAAGACAGCAATAGGGACAGGTGGCCCCTCCAAGTTCCTTCCAGCCTTGGGATTCCAGAGGCAGGACAGCAGTGGGGCCCACGTGGAGCTGTCTGTCTTGGTTGTTTCTTTCTGAGGTTGGGGATGCCAGGCTATTGTCTGGCACTGGGGGAGGGGGAGTGCCTCGGCGACAGGATCCTGGGACTGGTGAGAACATCCCTTCCCCACCCTGCGCACGCCAGCCCCCCAGAGCAGCTGGGCAGCATTTCTGCTGTCTGCGGGCTCATTTATCATTCCGAGGGGGGCATTGCCGCCGTGAGGTCCCCCGGGACAGCTCTGCCATGGCCCCATCTGATTGAAATCCAGGCCCAGTGCACACTCGGCCCAGGGAAGTGGCTGCCCAGAACCCGAAATAAATAATACCACAGGCAGGAGGCACAAATCTGCCGCTAATTACGGCATATCCTGATTAAATGGGGTGCATAAATAAATATTTCAGCTTGGAAGATGAATCAGCCAGGAAGATCGCCACACCAGCCGTACTCTGAGCCTCAGCTTCTTCCCCACAGGGGCAGACAAAGACAGAGCCTTGGCCTACTTGCCATGTGACTCAGGATCCGTCCCCACATCCCCCAGCTTGGCCTCAGTTTCCATATCCATCAAGTGGGGTGTCAGTGATCACCCCACAGTCAAGCCCACAGATCTGGAGGGAGAATCGGAAAGGGCATTTGGGGTAGCTGGGTTTTGACAGAGTCAAGGAGGCAGTGATTATAAATAGTAAAGAACAAAGAATTCGGAGCCAGGCGGTCTTGGGTTTGAATCCCAGCTCTGGGACCATCCCTGTGCCTCGGTTTCTCCTTCTGTAAATCGGGTGGATGTGACCAGTCAATGAACACTCAGAGCCACACCTAGCACACAATTAGTAACCACTCTCGGGATTAGGAATTCCACACGCTTGAATCCTGGCAGTTACTGTCATTAAACGTGGAGGTCCCCAGAAGACCCAGCCCCAGGCAAGGTCCACACTCTTCACACCCGCTTCAAGGCCCTGCCTAGAGACGTCCGTGCCTGTCTTCACAGATGCCACCTACTCATTTCCGAGAGGCAGAGCGATAATAGAATCGGGGGGCCCAGGGGAGGGGAGGAGGAGGGAGACTCATCCTGGAAAAGTTTAAATCAATTAACTCCCTTCCAGAAAACAGGCTGAGAAATGTAATGGAGAAGTAATGACTTTTCTCCACAGGATTAAATGACACAGACCAGGGCCCAGCGAGGAATCGGGAAGGCGGGCACAGGAGCCCTGTCTGTGACTGCCTGCGTGGCCTTGAGCGAGTCTCGTTTTCTTCCCTGAGCCTTAGTTTCCCTATCTGTACAAGGGGAGGGCTTGGGACGGCAAGGGAATGGCTAATAGAAGGCCTGCCTCCTGTCCCTGTCCCCACCCTTGCCCGAGCAGACATTGCTAATCAATTGCAGCGCTGTTCTCGTTGAGCCTGCAGGGGGTGGCAAAGCCAATCCAAGCCAGAGCTCCAGGCTTTCCCTCCGGATGGGCCAGGGTTGGCGTATAGGCACCAGACTAGGTTCAGATGGTCTCCGAGCTCTCCTGTAGCACTAGGGTAATACTCACCGATGGTGTTCTTACTGCTCTGGTAGATTCAGGGTCCGTCATACCACTGATAGCAAAGGTTAACATTGACTTGAGTGTTAGCTGTGGGCCAGGCACTCTTCTTTATGTATTTATATGTGTGTATGCACACGTATATATATGTATATTGTATATACATTTATTTATTTTAAATGTTTATTTGTGAGAGGGAGAGAAAGCATGCTTTTGAGCAGGGGAGGGGCAGAGACAGAGAGAGAGAGAGAGAGGAGAGAGAGGGAGACAGGGGATCTGAAGCAGGCTCTGTGCTGAGGAGAGAGGAACCCGATGTGGGACTCGAACTCACGAACTGTGAGATCATGACCTGAATAGAAGCTGGACTCTTAACCAACTGAACCACCCAGGTGCCTATATATTTATATTTATATTTATATTATTTATATTTATATTTATAATATATATATTTTTTAATTTTTTTTAACATTTATTTTTGAGACAGAGAGAGACAGAGCATGGACGGGGGAGGGTCAGAGAGAGGGAAACACAGAATCCGAAACAGGCTCCAGGCTCTGAGTGGTCAGCCCAGAGCCCGACGCGGGGCTCGAACTCACGGACCGCGAGATCATGACCCGAGCCAAAGTCGGACGCTTAACCGACTGAGCCACCCTGGTGCCCCATATATATTTTTTAAAGTAGGCTCCATGCGCAGCGTGGGGCTTGAACACACAGCCCTGAGATCAGAAGTTGCAGGCTCCACCGACTGAGCCAACCAGGTGCCCCTATGCTTTCATATATTACCTCACTGAAACCTCATACCCATCAGGCAAGGCAGTCACTATGATTACCATGCTTATTCCACAGAGGAGCATGGCCCACCGCCCCACAGCTGCTACGCCGCGTCAAGATTTGAACTCGTGCTCGTCTTCCCCGAAACAGTCCAGGTCGGGTAACGTGACCCTTCTCTTTTCTCCTAATTGGAAGTCTGGGGAAGGGAGTCGCCACGTCTCCACGCGAAGCTCTGTGCCACGTGCATCACACACGTCGTCGGTTTGGAACCGAGGTTCTCCTCCTTTTCCACATGGGGAAACTGAAGCTCGGGGGGACGATGGGAACTGCCCAAGGCGTGTGACCGATCATTGGTGGGGTGAGGTGACACTGTTCATTTCCCTCCTGCCCCTCTCCCTGCAGGAACGGTGCCCATGTATCCTGGAACTCTGGTGCCCAGCCCGGGCCGGGCACACAGGAATAGTAGAATGAATGAATGAATGAATGAATGAGGCAGCTATACTAGAGTCGTGCCAGGGTTAGAGTATACCCCACCCCTTCCATTACTAGCCCTCAGACCCCTAAGTTGACTCCCTATCCCTGTCCCTTACTGACCCACCTGCCTGGCTGGATGACCTCTCACCTCTGCCCGTGGCTCCAGATGACCCTGGGGGCTTCTGGTCGGGGCCCAAATCCATCATTCCTGACTGGTCTGTTCCAGCCCTGCCTCCTCCCATCCATCTTCTCACCGCAGCTAGAGAGAAGGGGGTGGTGCTGGGGGGCAGGGGGAGGGTCCCACTCCAGAAAACTCTTGGACCTGCTGAAGTCCTCTCCAGTACCCACCTCCGCCACCTCCCACGCAGTCACTCCCTCCCTGCAGAGCGTTTGGTCAAATACCTTGGAGCCCAACATATAAGACCGCCAAAGGCGGAGGGCTCTAGCTGGAGGGTGCAGGACGTGAAGGAGTCCTGCCTGGTGCCCCACCCGCCCCTTTGCGTCCAAGTAGCCCCCAGGGTGGAGCACCCCTCCCCCCCCCCCGCCACCGAGAACCTCCAGGAAGCCATGGAGAACGACTCCGTCCTGGGGACCAGGAGACCTGGGTTTCATTTCCAGTCCGGCTACTGGCTCACTGTGTAACCTGGAGTTACACCGTCTCTCTCGACCTCAGTTTCCCCATCTACAACACGAGAGGGTTGAACTCAGTTTTCAGGCTTTTATGACTGGAACAGTGGAAACCTTCTGTTCAAATTAAATCACATGCTGAACTCTGATATGAAAAAGATGAAATTGGTCGTGCTGTAGTTGAAGTGGGTGGGGCAGAGGGGGGAGTGTGGACCCCGGAGTTCTCTCCGGGGAGAGATGCCCGGAGAACTCCGGGGAGTTCTCTCTGCACCTCCCCGCCCCATAACTAGTAGTCCCTGACATATCTTCCTAAAACCGTAAGGTTCCTAGAAAGATTTTGAAAATATAAGAATAGATATTTTTTCGATCATTTTATTATGAAGCATTTCAAACATACAGCAAAGTTGAAAGACATTTACAGTGAACACATAAATATCCACTAGTTGGGTTTCTACCATTAATATTTTACCGTACTTGCTTTATCAAATAAGGGTCCCCTCTCAGCTCTGTAAAATTCCGTGACTCGGAGAGGACTGTACTGGTGGGTATGTGTTTGGGGGAGAGGAGGGGGAGGGAGGTGTTCTGAGTCCTTCCTGGGAAGTCCTGTGAATCTGTAACAGCAACACAGCGGCTGTAACAAACAGACCCTGGCGTCTTAATGGTGCAACTCAGCAAACGTTCAGTTCTCATATAATAGTCCAAAGCTCGTGCTGTTGGTCAACAAGTGGGCAACTTTCCTCCACCAGTGATTTAGGGCCCCAGGCTCCATCCCTCTTTTGGCCCTGCTCCGCCCTGGAAAGGTCCATCGTCTGCCTTGGGGCAGAAGAGAAAACTGTATACAAGAGGCATAATCACTTCCTATACTCGGCTTGCTCACATTTCACTGGCAAAAGCTACTCGTTCAGCCATGCCTGGAAATGTAGCCCTGAGCTTCGTCCTCCAGCTGGGCTCTGCTTCCCAGCATCCACTCCACTCCGTGGAAGGAGGTATGAATTTCAGCCAGTGAGTTAGCTGTGTGTGCCATACGGTGGGGCTAGAAGCACCCCCAAACCCATCCTAAGTCATCCTCGCCGTCCCCTTGTCCCCATCCCTTTGTATCCCAGGCCGGATAGAGAAGGTCTAGTCTGCTCTCTAGAGGAGTTTACCCTTGTTCAATAACCACGTATTGACATCTTACCATAGACCTGGGCTCTGTACCAAGCATTGACCATACAAAGATGAACAGGACTAGGTCCCTGTCCGTAAGAACCTTCCAGGAAATGGAATGGATAACTCTTTCCTCGGAAACCCTTCCTTTCCCGAGAGAAATCCCATGAGATTTTCCATTTTATGAGGGTGGGTAGATCTGAGATTGGAACACTGGAGGAAGGATCTGTTTTGAGAAATCTTTCCAAGGCACCTTCTGCGCGCCCAGAACATTGAGCTCATTTGTTCTTCTTCGCTCTTGCGAAGGCACTTTCCCCATACTGCATGAAGGGAAGGAAGGCCAAGGCTCAGGGTGGTAAAGTGACTTGCCTAAGGTCACACAGCTAGCAGTGGAGCTGGGATTATGAGCCCAAGCATCACTTCCTAGTCCCCTGGGGTCTTTTTCTGCCTCATCTAGGTGTCTGCTGGGATCTATAGTTGAAGAGAGACACAAGAGGGCCAGCTTCCCGACACAGACCCAAAGCTGTTTCTTCCTCCCTACCCCCAGGAAGCTGGTGCTGTTATTCTTGCATTTCAGAAAACAGGAAGCCAAGGCTCCGAGAGGTGAAGTGACTTAGTGAAAGTTACACAGCCAGTTTGGTTTCATATCCTGATCTATTTGACCCGATTGGGGCACGTCTTGACAAATGGGTGGTTTTTATGGCTAAACATAGAGGCAGTGGGATTGTTCCTTGTCACGGGGGTGGTTCAATAGGCAAAGGACTGCTTTTTCTATTAACAATGGCGTGAACTTATTTTAAGGCAAGGGAATGGCATCTCGGAGCAATATAATGGTTTACAAAACAGCTGCAGACAGCTTAGCAGATCCCCTCCCTGCTGGATCGCCGCCAGGAAGGGGCTCTGGGGCAAGGGTGGAGGCACCTTTCTGGAGCTCTCTGGGTCTGAGCCGGGGGTGGGGCTATGGGAGGGAGCCCAAGGCCACCGGGCAGGAAGCAGGCACCTGGCCTATCGACAACGTGAGGCCCAATCAATGCTATCTCCCCAGGCCATGCCTGGCCAGACATTGATTTCTGCCGCTGTTGTTAACTCCCTGTTTATGTAACGCCTGAACTTTGCACAACTGAACCGTTTCATGTGCAGAAGAGAGCCCGTTGCCATGAAAACCAGGCTACACATGACAGCCGGGATGCGGCGGTATCCCTGTTTTATTGGCCTGCACTGAATGTATTTTAACCTTGATAAGTCAATAACTTTTTGTACAAAAGGAGATCTGCCAGGCGGGGTTGGGAGGGCCTGGTGGCCTTTCCAGGCCAGAGGGGGGGCGGGGCGGGCTGTGTTTAATCCCCTGGAAATCTCCCTGCCACTCAGAGCCTGGGAGAACCAGGCCCAGCTGGTCAGAAGAGCAGAGATCGACCTTGCGGGGGGTCGTGGGGGATCACCTCCACATCCGGTCGCTGCTTCCTGTTTGTTCAGGCCTCCGGCTAAGGCAGAAACCTATCACACAGACCCATCAGGGTTCGAATCCTGGTGCCGCCCACCCAGGAGCTCTCTGCCACCTCCAGCAAGACCGCTGACACCAGCCTCAGGGTCCACGTCTCTAACACAGGCCAGTGGTTCCCCTTCGTGGGCTTTGCTGCGAGGTTTACAGATCATGTATGAAAAGTACCTGGGGCAGTGCCTGGTCCG
Source organism: Panthera leo (assembly GCF_018350215.1). Lineage (NCBI taxonomy): Eukaryota > Metazoa > Chordata > Mammalia > Carnivora > Felidae > Panthera > Panthera leo. The sequence continues at coordinate 18,454,948 of NC_056690.1, forward strand.
TAGTGGGGAATTATTACTATTGTTGTCACTTTGTTTTACAATAATAATCATTGATTCTGTGTACAGAGTCCATTAGGCTTTTGGAAATGTTATATCTGTTTTCTCATTGTAGTCCTTCCTTGAGATAGGCAGGGCCAGGGTAAGTAGAGTCCCAACTCTCAGTTGAGCCCAGGGAAGCTGCCTGACTTGTCTAGAGGGGTCACATGATAAGATGGTGGTGCTGATTGAAGGAACAAAACCCGGGACTCCCAATCCAGTGCTCTTTCAACACTCCCCCTTCATAGGAATAGCCCCTGCGCTGCTGGTTCCCCAACAGCTAACCCCAGACTCAGCAGACGTCACTAATCGATGGCAGCACAGCCCTCTTTCCCTCCTGAGCCTGGGTGAAGAGGCCTCAGAATCCTCCTCAACACACAGCTGGTGTGTGAGATGAGCCTCAAATGAAACCGTATGCCCTGAGAGGGCTCTGGGTTCAAGTCCCACCTCTGGCCCAAACCTGCTGCATGACTTTGAGCACGGGCCTTCCCTCTCCGGGGTTTAACGGTTCCCAGATTCTCTTGGGTTCTGCCAGGTGGAAGGGACCCCACCACCTTCTGGCTGCTCTCCCAACTCCCCAGGCATCTTGAACCTTCCCCAATTCTGTCAGCAAAATAACGACATAGAACCTACTCTGTGCAAGTGATTATGCAACGTGCTGGCGATCCAGTACCGATGATGACAAAGAGTCCTCCCCACCACCTCCCCAGAGCTGACAATCTAGACTGGGAGACAGAAGAGAAACAAGTCAGCCCACAAGGGCCCTGGGAGTTGCCGACAGTAATCAGTGCTGGGGAGGGAAAGCGAAGGAGGGTGCTGTCGGGGAATAATGCAGATGGGGTGGTCAGGAAGTGCTTCTCTGCAGATGTGACATTTGAGCTGAGACCTAAAGGATGATAATGCAAAGAGCAGAAGGAAGAGCGTTCCAGGCGGAGGGCACAGCTTGGGCAAAGGCCTCAGTGGAAACAGTTTGGCACCTGCAAACAATCAAGGGGACGCCAAGGTGGCCAGAGGGGAGCATGGCAGGGGCCAGTGTCCAGGGCTCCCTGGGCCTCCTCAGCCCCCCTCTTCTGGGCTCCTGGCCCCATCTCCCTGGCCTGCCCTGGAGAGAGACTCTAGGTACTTGGGGGGCAGGGCTGGGTGAATAACAAGGTTACACGTGCTTCTTCATCTTTCCCCTTTTCTCCAGGAGGAGCATAAAGAGCTCTTTCTTTTCTGCTTATTAATAGCTCTGATTAAATTATCTCTGAAAAACCTACATGGTGTGCACCAATGGGGGCTCGGCTCCCTCCAGGCTCTGGCCTAGATTATGGCAACAAGGGCAGGTGAGGCAGGTGGGGGCTGGGGAGGGAGGCTGGGGCAGGCCTTCTCCCCCTACCAGGACAAAGGCTCAGTCTCTGCCTCCCCCGCCTCCCTCCCCAGCCCAGCTCAGCCTCTGAACCCCCTCCACTCTTGGGACACTCACAGCCCCCTCAGTTGGGACACTGGACCTTTGCATTGGCATTGCCCTCTGCCAGGATGACTCTTCCCTCGCCCCTCCCCTTGGTTACCTCCTACCCATATTTTAGGGGCTGCTGAGCAGCCTTTTCACCAGCACCAGCCCACTGGCTGGGTCAGGTGCCTGCTCTATGCTTTTCCCTCCTGTTACCCTGGATGATAAGTGCTAGCTGTCTTATCTGTCCCTTCCCCCCCCACCCCCTGCCATGAAACCTGAGCCCCACAAGGTCAAGGACTGTGTTTAGATTACTGCTGAATCCCTAGTGGCTGGCACAGAGCAGGTACTTGGGAAATTTTGAATGAATGAATGAATGAGCAGAGTGAAAGAGGGAACAGGCATGACTAACCTTACATATATAAGAAAGTGGGAACAAAAGTTCCAGCCTCCGGTCTCCTTGAGCAGTACCTACGTGGCAATTAACCCCATTTCCCGGTTGGGGAAAACCGAGGCACAGAGCAGATGAGCCACATGGCTATTAACCTGAAGAGTCAGGATTCAGATCCAGCCAGTGTGATGCCACTCCCTCCTCCTCTCCCTGCTTCTCCACTACAAGAGAACAAAACAAAACCTGGGCCACATGTATTCATTCGTTCAGAGAGGGACTCAACAACACTTTACTGAGCGCCGACTGCATACCAGGCCTGTGCTGGGGTGAAAGCAGTTCAAATGCAGCTCCTGCCCTCACAGAGCCCTCAGGTTGGCGGGGAAGACTGTCAAATAATTGGGCCATTATAAAATAGACTGGGTACATCTAGGAAGGGGGGAGCGCTCCAGCCTGGAGGGCAGTAGTCAGGGAAGGCTTCCCGGAGAGGGGGCACCCTAGCTGAAGTCTGAAGGAGGAGCAAAAGTCACCTACCTGGAGGGAGGATACTCTAGGTGGAAGGGACAGAATGGGTAAAGACCTGGAAGTTAGCCTGTGCACAGAGGCTGTGCAGGTATTGCAGCAAGGCTGGGATACGGTGAGGGCTGAGGTGCTGGCTGTCCCACAACCCCTTCAGGGCCTCTTGAACCCCTGGCTGGAGCCGGCATTCAAGCGCTGGCCCGCCTGGTGGTTCTGTGGACCGTGGCAAATCTATCTTGACACTGTCTCCATTCACATAATGCAGAGTTATTGCACGTGACCAATAGCAAGGGAAGGCTGGATCAAAGCTGGGAACTGGAGGGCCAGGGGACACTGACGGGAGGGCCTGACCTCAGGGAGGTAGGCACTGTGAGTATGGGAGGGTGTAAGTGAAGACCTGAGGTTGAGCATCTATGAGGCCGTCCACCTGCCTGGAGGGGCAGGAGAGGAACCTGGAAGACTGAGCTCTCCGCCTATACACCTGCCCTCCAGCCCACCGCTGCCTGAAATCCCACCATTAGCACATCATGGGCTCACAGACCTTCGGAGATGGAGGGGTCTTTTGAGAACTTCTAACCCCCTGGCTGTACATTGGAACCACAGTGGGACCTTTGGGGGCTACTGAGTCAGGGAGGGGTGCCAGCTCAAGAGAGTCCGATCGGTAGGGCTCAGTTATAAGCTCTACCCTCCATTTTACAACAGAGGAAACTGAGGTCCAGAGGAGGAGAGGAAACTTGCCCTCAAGGCCACAGCCAGTCAATTAGTGGCCGGTATGGGGTGCAATAAATCAAGTTCGAGGGCTCCGGTGTTCAGGACCTGGTTCTGTCACTGTGTGACCTTGTGCAAGTCACATGGCCTTCCCCGGCTGTGAGATGTGGATCACAATCAAATAGACCTCACGGGGTTGCTATGAAGGTAAGAGGAGATAGAAAGTGATATAAACAGCACTGAGCACACAGCCTGCACATAGTAGGTATCAAGTCATGGTAACCTACTATGGAAAAAAATCCCAAACTTTGGAAAATAAATGGTGTGGCCCCATAGCCTTTTTCTGCGCTTCCTTTCTTCCCACGTTTGGTTTGTTTGTTTGTTTGGTTGGTTGGTTGGTTGGTTTTTGTCCCTCTCCCTGCACCTGGCTTGAGTCCTGCACCGTGTTCTCCCCACCTGTCCACACCCCAGGTCCACCCAATGTGTTGCCCAGGCAACCTGCCCAGGTGTCACTGGAAGCTCTGGCAGCTGGCCCCTGGAACAGCTTGAGCAGAAGCGGCTGAGGGTTGGGTCACGTTCCCAGGTAAATCCCCACCCCCACTCCAACTCCACGAGGGTTGGGTGGGTCAGCCCGCGAGAACTAGAGCAGGGCACCGAAGCCAGGAGCTACTGGGAATGGCACTCGCAGCAGCCGCGAGGACCTGAAATAGGGCCAGCTCCTGCCCTAGATAAGGCGGCAGGTGGCCTACTTGGTCGGGCCCTGGAGCTCCCCCTCTGGCGCCTCTCCCAACCTCTGGGTAGGGGGTGGGCTGGATCCTAAAAGTAGGCTAGGGCCTGACTGTAAGCAACCCATCTCACTGGGTACACTCACCAGGGTCTTCAAAGCCTTCCGTGTCTGGATGACCACTGTTGGCATTCATGAAGCATGTAGTGTGTTCTGAATCCTTTCCAGCAATAACCTTTTGTCCGCACAAGAACCCCCTAAAATAGGAATTACGATACACCGACAAGACAGGCACAGAGCCACGAAGACAAATGACCGAAACCAACAGCTAGCAAGGACAGGGATGGAAGGCCACCCAGGTTCCATGGGCTCCAAGGGGTCACAAGACACGGGCTGCGGTCACACAGACATAGCCGGCTGCGGTTTTGCCTTTCTGTAGGGACCCTGAAGTCTTTCCTAGAAAGCTGGCTCCCCAACTTGCTGTGTGATGGACACATGGCAACGGGGAGAACTGTCCCTCCCAGGACTCAATTTCTCCAGCTGTAAAATGGGACTGCTAAGCAGGCCACCCGTGGGCTCTCAGACAGACCTACT